>NC_134537.1:1264500-1580000 GCF_050624435.1 Tenrec ecaudatus | reverse complement strand
CTATTGTTGACCTTTGCCTCAGATCCACTCATTTACTCAGTTAGAATCTGATGAAGTAGGCCGGGGAGTTAGCTGGCAAATGGTGTCCTGGCAAATGCTTAACCACTGGCTCCACAGGCAGGGATTGGATTTATATGCATATATTTGTATATACAATTATGAATTCACTTATTATTAAGGTTAGGGATGAAATATATGTGCACTGAATAATTAAAAATAGTAGCATATTCATTGCTCTTCATTAAAAATACCATACAACCAAATGATTTGCAAAGAGTGATTTCTTTAAGTTTTCCTGAACTCTTTCATCGCTAGACAAACTGGTTGCAACTGATGAATAATCTATTTTGAAACATGAATGATGGTTGATAGTTTTCTTTATGTAAAGAGTCAAGTAAACCGACAAGAAAGTCTCTTGAAACTCAGTTGTTAGTGATATAAATGATGTCTTTGGTGAATAGAATAAGAATTTTCAAATATTGAAAGATATTTCTGGAATTTTTTACATTAGTTACAATATAGCAGCTACAGAAAGCCATTTAATTTGCATTACATTAAGTGGACAATAACATCAGCCAATAACAAGTACAGCTTTGTAGCAATTTTCAAATTCCGTGATGTGAACTTTCCTGCCTCGACCATTTCAAGCTTCCAGTGTGACGGCAAAGATCAGTGTTGGGCAGAGACCCCGTGAGCACAGCTCTAAAACATCTCCATCCTCAGGATTGGCACCAGAGACGCGGATATCCTCAGTGCAAAGGAAGCTTTCTAAGATTATCAGGAAGTGATGGCTTTTGAGTATCTTTATTTGAAATAATATATTGCATTTTTAGTTTAACTGGTCCGTAAAGGCCCCAGAAAATTCTTAAAAGGTTAACAATGAAAAATTAACTAATAAAATGATTTTAATTAAACTACTAAAATCATAGTCAAAATGAGTAGGGATTTCCCAGGAGAAGGGAGAGATTTACAATAGGTTGTACGTGGTTTACACACATAGGCGGTCATCTATTGTGTAAGTGTGGGAAGGTCCCATGATAAAGAATCACGCATTTACTCAGGGCCTTCCACGCGTTTAGCTTTCTGCTAATGAGTGTGGGGAAAGCAGAGACCCAGAGGGCTCATACTATACTTGAGTGGCTCTGGGCTCATAGTGGGGTTAGGGCGGTTGCAGAGTCGGAGGGCAGACAGGTGGCAGCGTGGAAAGAGGTGGAACTTTGATGTTGCTCTGGGCCACCGCGTCCTGACTCACAGCGACCCCGCGCCCAATCGAAGGACACAAACATTGCCCCTGCAGCGCTGCCCTCACAACTGTTCTTATGTTTGAGCCTGTCCAGGCCCTCCTGTGCTTCGCTGCCCCTCTGCTCCACCAAGATGCGCTCCTGCTCCAGAACTGGTCTCCCCGCAACAGCCCAGTGACGTGGCCCCAGCCTTCGCTGGCAGGAGCACACCAGCGGCACTTCTTCGCGGACAGATCCCTTTGTTCTTTTGGCAGTCTGTGCTACTTGCCCTAATTTTCACCAGCACCATAGTCCAAACGCATGAATTCTTCTTCTGTCTTCCTTATTCACTAGCCAATAGTCACAGGCACACGAGGCAATTAAAAATACCTTGGCTTGGGGCAGGTGCACCTTAGCTTTTAAATCAACAGCCTTGTTTTCAAAACCTTAAAGAAAAGAGATCTTGTGCAGAAGATTTACCCACTGTAATTTTTTCTCTTACTGCTTCTAAGAACATTGATTGTGGATCCAGGCTAGGTGAAATCTTGGACAACTTCAAACTTTTGTCACCTTCACCTGTTTATCATGATGTGACCTAGCAGTCCAATTATGATTTTTGTTTTCATTACATGGAGCTGCAGTCCGTACCGAAGGCTGCAATTTTGATCTTCATCCTTCAGTGCCTCACATCCTTCTCCCTCTCAGCTTGCAAGATTGTGTCGTCTGCATGTGTCAGGTGGTTAACACATCTCCCTCCTCTTCTGCTGCATTCTTCTCCATATAAACCCGCCCCTTAGATTATTTGCTCAGCATACAGATCAAATAAGAGCAAGTACAATCTTTTTTTTTCTTTTTCACTGCTGGTAGTTTGTTCTTTATTACACTTTTAAAAAAACATTTTATTAGGGGCTCATACAACTCTTATCACAATCCATACATATACATACATCAATTGTATAAAGCACATCTGTACATTCTTTTCCCTAATCATTTTCAAAGCATTTGCTCTCCACTTAAGCTCTTTGCATCAGGTCCTCTTTTCCCCCCTCCCTTGCCGCTCCCCCCTCCCTCATGAGCCCTTGATAATTTATAGATTATTATTTTGTCATATCTTGCCCTATCCGGCGTCTCCCTTCACCCCCTTCTCTGTTGCCCATCCCCCAGGGAGGAGGTTACATGTGGATCCTTATAATCGGTGCCCCCTTTCCAACCCACTCACCCTCTACTCTCCCAGTATCACCCCTCACACCCCTGGTCCTGAAGGCATCATCCGCCCTTGATTCCCTGTGCCTCCAGCTCCTATATGCACCAGTGTACAACCTCTGCTCTATCCAGACTTGCAAGGTCGAATTCGGATCATGGTAGCTGGGGAGGATGAAGCATCCAGGATCTGGGGGAAAGCTGTGTTCTTGATCGGTACTACTTTGCACCCTGACTGACTCATCTCTTCCCTTAAACCCCTCTGGAAGGGGATCTCCAGTGGCCGACAAATGGGCTTTGGGTCTCCACTCTGCACTTCCCCCTTCATTCACTATGGTATTTATTTATTTTTGGATGATGCCTTATACCTGATCCCTTTGACACCTCGTGATCGCACAGGCTGGTGTGCTTCTTCCATGTGGGCTTTGTTGCTTCTGAGCTAGATGGCCGCTTGTTCACCTTCAAGCCTTTAAGACCCCAGACACTATTTCTTTCGATAGCTGGGCACCATCCGCTTTCTTCGCCACATTTGCTTATGCACCTGTTTGTCCTCGGTGATCATATCATGGAGGTGTGCAGCCAATGATATGATTTTTTTTTTGTTCCTTGATGCCTGTTAACTGATCCCTTTGGGACCACGCGATCACACAGGCTGGTGTGTTCTTCCATGTGGGCTTTGTTGCTTCTGAGCTAGATGGCCGCTTGTTTATCTTCAAGCCTTTAAGACCCCAGACACTATCTCTTTTGATAGCCGGGCACCATCAGCTTTCTTCACCATATTTGCTTGTTCACCTGCTTTGGCTTCAGCAGTTGTGTTGGGAGGGTGAGCATCATAGAGTGCCAATTTAATAGAAGTAAGTATTCATGCATTGAGGGAGTTCTTGAGAGAGGCCCAAGGTCCTTCTGTCACCTTAATACTAAACCTATAAATATAGACACATAGATCTATTTCCCCATCGTCATAAATATATTTGCATGTACATGTCTTTGTCTAGAACTCTATAAATGCCCTTTGACTCCTAGCTCTTTCCTCCATCTCCCTTGACTTTCCTCCTGCCCTACTACCATGCTCCATCCCCACCTGGGTTACAGCTATACCTCTTCTTTATGTAACCTTACCCTTGATCATTCCCTACCAGTCCTGCCTCTCCCCCCTCACCACCATTTTGGGTCCCATCTTGTTCCCTTGTCCCTGGGTTTGCTAACACCACCTCCTTAACACCCCCCCACCTCCCCTTATCCCAAGTCCCCCCGGAACTGTCAGTCCCATTGTTTTTCCTCCAGATAATTCATCCAGCCTGTCTTATTTTGACAGACCTGTGGAGATAATAACATGCATGAAAACAAGACAGAGGAAAGCAAAGCAACAGTATACAACCAGACAACAAAACTACAACAACAAACCACTGACAAAGAACAAAACAAAACACATCAAGAAAGAAAAGCTTGTAGTTCAAGGATCGTTTGTTGGCCCTTAGGAGTGTTTTCCAGTCCAGTCTGTTGGGGCACCACGCTCTGGCCCCAAAGTCCACTTTCAGCATTCCCTGGGGAACTTGCTGCTCCATTCCCTTGCTGTTCTGCTGCACTCCCCCAGTGCTTTGCCTCGGTGTGGTGGGATCAGGTCAGGTGCAATTCCCACACTGTGTCTCTGGTGCTGTCCCCTGTATCGCCCTTAGTCACTGAGGGGCATCATGTCTCATAGTGGGGCCAGTCATGTTGTCCTCTCTGTGGACTGGCTGCTCTAATCAGGAACATCATTCTCATGGCCTGGTGGGCCAGGCTGTGCTTCACTCTCTCCTCCCTCTTCATCTGCTTCCGTGTGCCCAGACCAGACAAGTCCCCCTCCTGGAGCTGCAGAATCAATGTTGTCCTTTGAAACAAATTCTTCTTGGGGGAGGGGCAGGAATCCACTTAATATTTGGTGCTGGGGCCAGCCTCCCAGACCTCTCCACTGGTTCCCTACTCCACGCCGGGATGTTACATTCACACCTTGCAGCACTGGGTTGAAGTCTGGTCCCACTTTCCCTGTGGAGATGTAAACAATACCCTCCCCTTGGGTGGGTTAGTGCCCCAGAGCAAGTACAATCTTGACACACACCTGTTCTGATTTTAAATCATGCAGCATCCCCTGGTTCTGATTGAAGAACTGCATCTTGATCCTTTTTAATTGAGTCCCTGATAAACGAAGTCATTGGTGAAACATTAGGAACAAGGGAAAACAAAGCAAATGCACTCAGATGAAGTTCGTTCTGTTCTGCACCTTCGAGTGGCCCACTCTAACTTTTACGTAATCAACATAGTATTGTGGTTTTCAGAATGCTTATTCATAACATTCTGATTCTAATTTCTTGGATGCATCCTAGAGCCAAATCCTGTCTCTGCACTCTTTCTTCCTCCTTTACTCTTTGCTCCACTCTTTTACTTCCCCACTCTCTCCAGTGAGCGTCGGTTCATTTCTGCCTTCGTTTAGGTTTCCTGGGCAATAAACACAAATGCTGTCGGGTCCAACAAGGGTTACTTGTTTTCTACATTGGTTTGATCAAGGACAAATGTGTATTAATTTTGTAGTGAAGTCAAAGTTCAGAAGGGAGGCTAGGATGAGTCTCCACTTTTCTTGAGTGAGTGAATGTTTACACAGAGGTAGAGGTAGTCTCAGAGGATGTCGGAAGTAAATATCATTCAATTGCCCATCATCTAATACTTAGTAGGAAGAAAAGGGGTGAATCCTGATTCCAAGAGAAGGAAGACCAGAGGTTGTGATTCCTGATTCTGGAGTTCTTTAGGCAAGAAGGCAAGATGGGCGTCTGGAATTACTCTGAAAGCCTCATAGCTTCAGGCCTTCTGGATCATTTGCCCAGAAGAGACACATCACTGACTTCCTATTATGATGTTAATTTATTACAATTTCATGTTTTCTTTATATATTCCTAGTTCAATATTGGTTTTTTTTAAACCAAGAATTATTCTATGAATAAAAAACAGTTGCCATGGCGGGTGATATAAAATATAGAAAAAGTAATCTATAAATTATCAAGGTTCATGAGGGATGATGGGTGGGGGCGGGACGGGGAAGAAATGGGGAGCTAATATCAGGGGCTCAAGTGGGAAGAGAATGCTTTGAAAGTGATGATGGCGGCATATGTGCAAATGTGCTTGACACATTGGAGGAAGGTATGGATTGTGATAAGAGCTGTAAGAGCCCCCAATAAAAGTAAAAAAAAAAACCCCAAAAACAAACAGTTGCTGCTGAATTTTCACACCTGTTGGTGCCATGTATGTCAGAATCATGCTGCACTTCATAGATTTTCATGGCTCTTTGTTTTCAGAAGTAGATGGCAAGAACTTGCTTCTTTTGCTCAGCAGCCCAGTCCATTAATGGCTTGTTCCATGTAGGAGAGATCACCTATGCTTATAACTCTTTTGTTCTATAACTGCTCCCCCAAGTTACTAATATCCTTACATTTTTATTTGCTTATTTTTCGGTACTTTAACTGAGTCTTTACAGGATATATAATATCTGTAAAACACTCCCAATACATACTCTTTTTGTGTGTTAGGTCTCATGCTTCCAAGTTTCATATTTACCTCAAACTTGATTCACAACATCTCAATATTGCCACAGGTGAAAGTTTCACAATAGGTAAATTGGGAATTTAAAAATTACATCTTGATTTATATTTTTGATTTGGATAGGCCACACTCTCCACTTGCTTCTTGAGAAGAGATCCAAATGAAGAAACATATTGAGACCTCGTGTATCTGAACATGCCTTTATTCTATTCGCAGACTCCATCATCGGACATCGGATTCGAGTCGAAATCATTGTCCTTAAACTTTCTGAGATTGCACTCTTTTCCAGGTATTGGTGGTAGGGGCAACATGGCTATGCAGTGGACTCTAACCTGCCTGGTCAGCAGTTCGTAAGCTTCACCTGCTCGGTGGGAGAAAGACAGAGCTTTCTATTCCCATGAAGAGTTACAATCTCAGCAACCCACAGGGCCAGTCCCGCCCTGCTCTGTGGTGTCCCTGAATTGCCACTGAGTCTATGTCACTGAGCTGAGTGTTGAGTTCATTGATATTCTAATTCATTTTTTTGTGACTATCTAAAATTTCAAAAAAATTGAATTAAGTGAAGTTTTATAGAGCAGTCAGTTTTACATTTAACAAGAAATTCACACATTTTTTTTTGTTTCAGCACATACATTGCCATCCCTCAACATACCATCACTTCCCCACTTCCCCTCTGTTTCCTCTTTCCATCCCTTCTTATTTCCTAACCCTCTAATCTTTGTTCTTGGGGCCATGCTTTCCTTCCGATGTTTAATGCTGGCTTGTTATTTTAATATGGGGGTGAGTTCAGTCCCCGACCTGAAGGGTGTTTAGGGCTCATGTTCTTGGAGGTCCTGCCAGACTTGATCTGACCAGTGAGCCTGATCTCCTTCATGGTTTGAGTTCTGTTCACAGTTTTCTCCCGCTCTGTGCAGGACCTTCAAATGTGAGCCTCGTCAGAACAGTTGGTAGTGGTAGGTGGGCACCTCTAGTTCCTTGTCTCCAGCTTGTAGAGGCCAATGTTGGTGGGGTCCATTTGGCCACTGGATTAATTGCTTCTATATGCTTTCAGTTTTCCTCACTTTTCTTTCCTCTACATGGACAGAGACCAATAACTGCCCCATGGATGGCTGCTTCTGAGTTTTAAAGACCCTCCTTGCTACATTCCAAAACAGGATGCAGACGATTGTCTTTGTGAACTGTGTTATGCCAGCTACCTTGCTGTTCCCTGAGGCTGTGGCTGATTCTCCAGGCCAAGTGACTTCTTCCTGTAAGGTGTTTGGTTATAACTAAGATGTTTCCATAACCTGGCCTTCTGTTGATTTATAATTTAAGGACTAATTTGGATTTAGAAATTACCAGGGTAAAAAATTCCCACAATGGGCAATTTAATACTACTATGTAATGTAGTGAAAACACCCTTCCAGTTGGGATATTCATGTTCCTCTGTGCCGAAAGAAAATTAAATTTTAATTAATCTTCTCTCTCAGTTTTACCTATTATTTCTTTCTACAGCTTATATGGCTGTATTACATATTTTAGTTCTGTTTGCATGGTTATTTTCAGAATTTTCTTTATTTTCTTTGATGTTTAAATTACTCAGTATCTTCATTAAATCTTTTTTACTAAATCTTTTATAGTAGTGAATTTAATATTATTACTCCATTTATTTGTTATTGATTTCTTTAAACCTAGTAATATTATCAAAGCTATTTGACAAAAATAGCTTGAAACTGATAATGATATGAACAGAGTTCATGTCTCTTTATCTTACCTTAGTTATTTTCTCCAGCTATACTGAAATTATGTTAATGACATCATATTGCTATGTTTTCCTTTAATGTTCAGACTTTGAAGTATCCTGTATCTTATGCTTAAAATCTATTTTCCCTTCACTTTGTCTAAAAAAGACCTTAGTCATTTCTTTAAAACTTATTTTTCAAGGTTTAGATGATTTTTTTCCTGAACTCCATGTCTGAATTCTAGGTAGACATGTTTTTCACCTGTGTTATTGAGCTTATAATAACACACAGTTCCTATTAGATTTCAAGCTATGATGTCATGAACTGAGTCTGTAGTGTTTGTGCTCATATCACCAGCGTCTGGATGTTCCACAAATTTCCATAGAATTAAAGAATGAATTGACCAGAAAGAGATTCAGCTGAAATACTGAGTGTGACTAATGCTGCTACTTATCTACCAAAGTATATTCTCTTCTGTTTCTTCACTACCAGAACTACCACATTTAGCTGGGTACAGACTGAGTTAGACACTGTGTTTCCCAACACCCTCTGCAGCTGTGTGGCCGTGTGACCACGTTTTGTCTAAAAGACATCAGTGAGAGTGCTGCAATCCAACCACAGGCATGTGCTTCGTTTGCCCTGTCTCCCTTCCCGCTAGCACAAGTGCTAAAATTACTACCTAAATGATAAGGGATAAAAAGCAGAACAATGATAAGGCTAGTAGAGCAAGCTATAGCACAGGCCAGTCTTTCTCAATGTCTTTGTGGACTCTCGCTCGTCTCCCACCCCTGGGCTAGTTCTGTTGGACAACTGCATAAGAGAGTAAGAAACTTTATTTTTAACTTTTTTTTGATAGCGATATAGACTGTGAATTCTGCATACTTTAGTTTCCTAGCTAAAAAATTGGTGAATGTGCTTGAGATCTGCTGTTGGTCACTAACAGCCAAGTTCAGGGATGTGAAAGACAGTGTACTTTCCAATACTGTTTACCACCTCCTCTGCGAGTAAGATTGTAAGATTGGCTTATCAGCTAACTTTCTTACCTGTGCTTCTGCTAAGCATTTAGGACCTAAATTTTCAGTTTAGAAATAGGTTAGAAATTTTAGAAATAGGGTAAAAAATTTAGAAAATAGGTTAATTATTTTGTTTCAATCTTTATTAAAAATCATACAGCTTTTTCTTTTAGCGATTGCCTCTTTTTCCTCTCTTGCTATTTCCACCCAATGTACAATGTAGATGTTAGAAATAACTTAGGTTTTAAAAAATGAATTTCATAAGAACTTAAAGAGCTTATGGAAAGCCGGTGAGTATAGTCATATTTGTTAATATTTTCAAGTATGCCTGGCATTGAACTAATGGGAAATTTAACCTATGTGGTCTTTAAAGACTATTTTGATAGGTGTAAATAATGGAGACTTCTCTCTCTCTCTCTACATGTCATATAGACCCATTTTTTATCATTGTTGGCCTGACTTTTCTACCAAAAAATGTTTCAAAAGCACCCCAAGTTCAATATGCTCCCAGCAGGACTCAGTTCATCCCCTGCCCACTCATGTCGATCCCGTCTCGTCCGCTTTCTCATTCTCCAAGTAGGGGACTGTCATCTACATCATTATGCCTGCTGGAAACCTGCTTCTCCTCTGTAATTCTTCATTCACTCCTACAAACGTTACTTGTGATAGTTCCCCATTACATCATTTCCTTTGCTCACAGCTCGGGCACCCAGCCTAGGTCGCCATGCTCCATCATCTGGAGAAATAGCCTAGCTGATCTGTTTATGATGAGTTCCTTTCCACCTGGTGCCCTTACCACAGCCAGACATGCCTTTGAAATGCAGATGCCCCAAATTAGTCTTCAGTGCATTCCCACTGGCTTTGGGATCAGAAGAAGCCCTCACTGGTTACTGCTGGGCCACTCACTACAAGGTCAGCATTTCAAAAGCACCAGCTCCTCCACTGGAAAAGACAATGCTTTCTACTCCTGTCAAGAGTTACCCTCTCAGAAACTCACAGAGGCAGCTCTACCCTCTCCCAAAGGGTGTCTCTGAATTGGCACTGACTTGGTGGCAATGAGTCATTTCTTTATTTTGGTTGAGATCCAGACAAAGCTCTAAAACAGCGTTTCTCAACCTGTGGATTACGACCCATTTGGGGGATTGAATGACCCTTTCACCCGATTCATAACAGTAGCCAAGTTACAGTTATCAAGTGGCAATGGAAATAATTTTATGGTTGGGAGGTCACCACCACATGAGGAACTGCATTAAAGTGTCGTGACATCAGGAAGGTTGAGAACCACTGCTCTAAACCATTGCCCGTGTGGTCTTGCTGGTCTCATTTAGCACCTTATACAAAAACTCAAAACTCTCTGCCATGGAGTGGATTCCAACCAACAGCGACTTGATAGGACAGGGTAGACCTGCCCCCGTGGGTCTCTGGGACTGAAACTATGTTTTTTATTGGCATCTCCAACCCAGGCATCGTGCCTATGCACACCTTCTGTTTCAGGGCACACCCTTACTGACTTCACTTTCCTCCATCCCCTACTAATCATCCCAAATTCATTCTACTTTACTCCCTCGGGGCACCCCAACTAGCTTCCTAGTAAGTGTTTTCATAATTGAACTCTCTTTGTTGTTCATCACCTGACTAAGAGTCTGGTGTGGCAGTCTTATGGAATGCCCGATGGCACAGCTCTGTTCCGGGCACAATAGGGTAGACATGAGCTAGAAGTCACTTGTCAGCAATTCATGACAAGAGATTCACCACAACTGTGACATTTGAATCCTTTGTATAGTTATTTATTTAATATCAGTTTTCCCATTTGGATGATAAGATCTGTGCAGACAGGAATCTCATCTATCTCTTCTCTATTATTGTATCCACTCGCGAGTCCTTGTGTCACTGTTAGGGGAGTTTGGACCGAAATATTCAGGCTTAGTGCTTCAAATGCACCTGCCTGTCATGGCGGGAAAGATAGTACACTCTGCTCTCATAAAAGCGAACAGCGTCTGAAATCCTTTTAATGAATGATTTTCCCCTTCCCTTTGCCTTCCTTTCACTTTCCTTCTCATCCTTAAATAAAAACTTCCCCTATTTTAGGGGTGTGTTCACAAAAGATGAATTACGTATTTTATTTTGATCTATCAAGAAAACAAATCAGAGGAGATTAATAACATAATTATTTAAAATTGACATGAATGTTTCATTAATAAAATTATAGGAACAGTAATGCTAGGCTTAACTTGGGTGTGTGTTACCTGGAAGCGTGCAATGCGGAGCACGTCTTCCTGTTGTTGGTGTCAAGGGTGGTGAGTTTGCCCCTGAGCGTATCATTGTAGTCAGTGTGCCAACCTACCTCCCTGAGAGTCTTTCTCTTTTTTCCCGACCCACTACTTCACCAAGCATCATGTCTTTCTTCAGGGACTGGTCTCCTTTGAAAAGATGTCCACAGTATGTGAGATGAAGTCTTACCACTCTCACTCTAGGGAGCATGCTGGCTTTTATTCCCTAGTGCACAGTCTCATCAATATCCTTTGCCAATACTTTCAATCAGTTCTTTGGTCTTTCTCATTCATGTCCGGCTTTCTCATGCCTGCGAGGAGATTTAAAAACCCCATGGTCTGGGTTGGACGCACCTTTGTCCTTAGAGTGACATCTTTGCTTTTTAACGCTCTAAAGGTTTCTTCTGCCGCAGGTTTGCTGATGTGAATGTTACGGGATTTCCTAACTGCTGCTTCCACGGGTGTTGACTGCGAAGCCACGTCGATTGAAATTCTTGGCAACTTCAGTTCTTTGCTCTCTGTATCTTGATGCTGTGTATTGGGCAGGTTTTGGAGAATTTTATGTTCTTTACAGTGAGGTGTACTCATATTGAAGGCTATAATCTTTTATCTTCATCTGTAAGTACTTCAAGTCTTCTCGTTCAGAGAGCAAGGTGTATCTATCTTCTCCAAACCAAACTCACTGCGGTCTAGTTGATTCTGACTCATAGTGATCCAACAGCGCACAGACCTGCCCCTGTTGGGGTTCTGAGGCTGTACATCTCTATGGGAGCAGAAAGCCTCATCTTTCTCCCTTGGAGAGGTTGGTGGGCTCAACCTGCTCTTCTTGCTGTTAGCAGTTTATTAAAAAAAGAAATTAAAGGTATTATGAAGCTTTATCATAATAGATATAAAAATCATTTTGATATTCTAGTTCATTTGCTAAAGGACAGAAAACATCTACTAAGGAATGATCCATTTATTTGATGAGATCATACTCTACTTCATCATTCATAATAAGAGTTTAGCCAGTTTATTCCAGAAAGCTATCTATGCAGCTCTGACGTAGGCAGTCTATTACCCTATGGCTCTAACCTTGGCTTTCTGTGTAAGAAGATCAGATGGCATGTGTCATATGCTTGGAACTATGGTGATGCCATTATTTATGTACTTCCTGATGAGTTCATATTTATCACAGAGGTAAACTACTCTTTTGTACCTCAATTCACATTTTTATTTGTGGATTTTTTATTCTTTCAGCTGCAAAAATCGAATTCACCTCAGCTGAATAATAGTATTCTGAACCAGAGTGGATTGTAAGCTATTCCCGAAAGGCAAATTTGTGAGATTTAGATAAATGTCACATATTTTTAATTATCTCAAAATATATAATGCAGCAGGGGTTAATGGCTGCTGTGTTAGGATGTACATTCGAGCATCATCTTGCTGGGTGGGGCAGAGCCTGCTGTAGTCCCACTCTCTTTGTTTACCACGTGCAAGGACTGGATCAACTTTCAAACACTTTATTATGGTTTAATGGGGGAATCATTAGTACATGAGCTTAACAGACCCAAATGCTAGACACGCAGTGGTTTATTTTCCAAGATTGAAATAATGTCTGCTCCTAACCTTCAGTAGTTTAAAGCACATTTGCATACAGCTGTATCCAGTTAAGCGCCTTGCAGACTTCTTGTTACATTAAGAATGTACAAGCATTAAGAGTGCTTGTAATACAATTGACTTTAGGCTGAATTTTTCACTAATGGCCCCCTTTGTTATTTAGCTGGCATTAAAGGCTTAAATACAAGAAAATCCGTGTACAAAGCGTATCATTTTTATTTTAATTTAAACTCCCAAGAAATGTAGTGACTAAAACATCCGTTATGCCATTTGGAATAATTTTTTTCCCCTAAAGCTCTTTGTGGTGCGAGACAAATGTTAGCAGAATCCTGAAATGCACTGTTACCTCGGGATTGCTGGGCAAATTGACACAGCCTGCAGGGATGTGAATTGGAAGCGCAATGGCCAGGGAACAGAAGGATGTGGTTTGAGCCTCTCTCAGGATGCAGTTAGGAAAAGGTCCATTAACACTGGGGAACAGGGACAAGGAATGTGAGTAGGGTGTTAACAAGTACAGTGCGGGGAGGTTCAGCACGGGAGATGATGTTGGCCGACCAGAAAGAGATTTCAGCCAAACTGAGGGGAAATCCTTCAACCAAGCTTTCTTTAACAGGTCATACTATTACACAGCCTGGCCACAGCAACAATTTTCCCCTTGCTGTCTGTGTCCAGGGTTATCTGAGGGCACTGATGCAGAAAACTACATTGACTGGACTGAATCAGCTGTAGTTTCTTAGATGTGGTGTTCCTCTGTATTTTCAGCTATGATACTAATTTATTAATTTATCATCTCAGTTTTAAATAGGCACATCATTCAGACCCACAATTACAGGTTAAAACACAAAACGATCAAAGAGAGTTGAGGAAGGCTTAGGCGTTAGGGGACTTCCACAGGAAGCTCTATGTGGATCCGTAGTTGGTGATGCGTTGAGCTGCCCATCATAAAGTTAGTGGTTTGAACACACCAGTCCCACTGCAGCCTTTCAAAGATTGAAAAGCTTAGACATTCAAAGGAGGCAGTTCTCTGTCCCATAAGGCCACGAATAGTTAGAATCAATCAGATGGCAGCAGATTGTTCATTTTGGTTCTTGAGATTGTGCAATGTATACAGAAAAGCCAGAACACAGCTTGAAAAGAGTGGAAACATAAGAGAAACGAAAAAGGCACACCTGTGGAAGGTGGGAGGGCAGTTTAGAGTGTCGAAATTGCAAGACTTCATAGCAATTTTCATATTTTGAAGACCTAAATCTTTTCTTCTTCAAATTATGCAGTCAAACTTTCAGAACACATTTTAATATATAGAAAATAGATAATTGATGTTAAGTGTTTCAGAGGTGAGGTTGACTCCAAACGTCTTTATAAGACTAATCTCACTTTCAAGGGTGTTAGTGCACAGGTGGGGGAGTTGTCTCACCTACGACAAGAGGGGGACACTTTACTTTTAACGATGGAGTTTGAACTCTGCCAGGTCCACTTTGGGGCTCAGAGCATTTGAATCTCTATTGTACCAAAGCCATTACCATTCAGAAGATCCTGACTCACAGAGGACCTCTAGGTCAGAGTAGAGCCTCTCCTGTGGGTTCTGGGACTGTGAGCCTTTGTGGGAGGAGAGTTCCACGTTCTTGTGCTGCTAGGCTTGCAAACTGACCTCGTGGTTCAAACACATCATCCACTATGCCCTCAGGCTCTCTGTTTATTGTAGAGTAACTCTTATTTCGGACCCCTTTTCAAGATAAATTCGGACTGCCTGATATTCAGTTCCCAATAAAAGTGAAGTAATAGTTGGGGCAAATGTCAAGTTCATGTAATTTGCCCTGTTCAAATATGTCTTTGGATCAGAGGACCCAGTGTGTTGTATAGCTTGACCTAAACATTTAGCAGGACACAAAGCACTTCAACTAAAGCTAGTGTGTACTTCCTTTGTCGCAGGCAAGCTAGCACTACATGGAAATCCCTGAATTTCATTGGTGAGCAGAGTGAAGGATGGTAGATGCATCTGTCCTGTGTCTCAAAACTAAGAGCTGATAGGGAGATTGCTGTCATTTTGGAATCAGGAGACCCAATATACCCAGAAGCAAATGTAACATGCGGGCACCAAATGCGTCCTGAGCAGTGTTACGGCAAAGGACCAGGACATGTTTCCTTCTGTTATCACTCTATAGGGCCACTGCGGGTTGCAACTGAGCCTGTGGGGCAGCAGGTGCGTTTGAACTGTGGACCTTTGGGTTAGCTGCTCATTGCATCTCCCACTGCATTACCAGGTCCCCTAGATGAGTGAATTTTAAGATTTACTTAAGTGCTACAACTTTGTAAAACATACTACTCTGCATTTGATTCTATTAATCAAAAGTCAAGTCATTCTGTGGATATGGCTCTAGACCAGCAGCTTTTCTTTCCTAGTATATGTGAGATTCAAGAAATAAACTTGTGCCTTTCTTTGATAACCTGAGATCTCATAATTCATTGAAAAATAATCTAGAATTGGGTATAAGGTGATGGAGACCATACTGGAATCTCTGATCACCTCTGCAAGGGTGCACCCTTGGTGTGCAACTTTGTCTCCATATTTTGCTTCTTTTTCTTAGAAATAAAGTGCTAAGCAGAATGGAAGGCTGAGTAGAGTTGATTCCAATTCATGATTTATCATCAAGTCATCCTTCCCATGTTTTGCTAGAACTTCCTTTTAAAATCATTCATGCTGTGATCATTGAGAAGATAGACCAATGATAGATATCTCTACCTACAGAGCTGGGTGACTGATTACCTTCTGGTTGTGACCCATTCGTACCCTCATTTTCCAGTTGTTCCTCCCCAAATAGCATAAAGTCACTCTCCACCAAGTCCCCGATCTAATCTTTTCAATTGCTCTTGTCAATTTGGTCACAAATGGATACATCTTAAAAGCACCCAGTTCTCAGGGAAAACATTCATTATTGAATTTTAAGCTGGACTATTCCTTGTTTTAAGATTTCAGGTATTTTTGTCTCAAAATTTAAAGAATGTCTCAGGGTAGTGATTTTTTTCCTTCCGTTTTATTGGCTCATAATCCACACCATAGAATCCAATCTTTCAATCATCTCGAGAAGAACTGTGCAGTCATTGCCACAATCAAGTCCAGATCACCCCACCCCACGATTAAAAGGAGTTGTCAAATCACATTCAGTTCTAGTGCTCCATCCCCCTTACACCTTCATTATTCACTCCTGAAATCCCCTCTCCGTCCCACCGCCTACATCCCTACAAACCCTTGCATCAGTTATTAAGGCAGTGACTGTAGGAGTTCATCATCTTACATAGCTCAATACTGTGAGAATTTGAAATGGAGCTTGAAGTTACTATGCTCAGCAAAATAATTCAATTATAAAAAGGCAAATAGTGTATGATCTCACTTACATAAAAATATAAGAACAAGCATCCCTGGCCCTTTCTGGTCTATAGAAATGTATCTGAGAGGACGTTCGGAGAACCATGGGTAAACATCATGGGGGCAGGGAAAGAAAAAAGAAAAAGAGGAAAGAGCAAGAAAGTGAAAATTATATAGAGACACGTATATATGATATGTATGTATGTAAATATATAAATATAGGTATATGTAACAAGGAAGCATATGGGCTTTGGGCCTCTACTTTAATTTTACCTCCGTCCAAGGACAGTGTGTTATAATAATGTGGCATCATATGCTACTCACCTTCCCGACGCGATCACTGAAGGTTCGGTGTATGAAACCCATGATAGATAAACCCTTCAGAAACAGTAATGGGAGTAATGATTGCCTGAGGGGACAGAAAGAGAGGGGGCAAGAGAGGAAGGGGGACTGATAGCAATGGTGACTGTGTAACCCAGCTCAAGAGGAACGAATAACAGAATGGTGGGTGAATGGATTCACTGGACGATATAATGTATGGCAAAAGAGAATAACAGTAATAATAATATTTAATATAATACCAAGGGTTCCTGGGGGGTGTGGGGGAAGGTGGGGACAAAGAGGAGCTTATATCAAAGAGTGCAAGAAGAAAGAACATGTTTTGAAAATGATGGTGGCAGCAATTGTACAATCATGGTTGAGTTAATTGAACTATGGATTGTTACAAGAGCCATAAGAGTTCCCAATAAAATGGGAAAAAAATAAGAACAAGCAAATGTACAGAGATAAAAGAGCATTCTTGGGTGCAGAGCAGGAGGGATGGGGAAAGGGGAGTTATTGCTTATGGAATACTGACTTTCAATTTAGAGGGCTAGAAAAATGACCTCGATTGAGGGGAAGGCTACACAGATGATGGGGGCAATTGCGTCAGTACGTTAAACCCCTGTTAGCAGTTGAATGGGCAACTCTCTTAAACACCATAATACATGGACAGTCAAACTAGAGAACGTGACGTTTAACAAACTCAGTCACTCTTACAAAGATTTTACTATCAGCATTGTTATATGGAAAACAAAGGAAAGAAATGCAGTTTAGACCAATAGACAGGATTCTGATGACTGCGGAAGCCAAGGATGGGGGCGGGAGCTGGCAGAGAGGCAGGATGGAGAGGGAGGCGAAACATGGAGGGTTTAATAGGTTGCTGATTTCATTTCTTGATAGGGGCTGCATAATATATATATGCAATACAGTATTATGTATAGTATGTTTTATAGTATTTTTATTACATATAGAGTATGTTTCTTTAAAACAACAACAAATCCCTTCAAAATCCTTATCCTTCAAACCTGAATAGTGGTTTGAGGAGCTTAAAATAACAAAGAGGAAGTGAAGTAAAACAGAGATCAATTTGGAGCCTCTAGTGACAAACACGTTTATCTCAAACCAACCACCAAGGTTGAATTGGCCGGAGTTGTGTCACAGATTATTTACGACAGTACTCAGAAGAGAGGAGCTCGTGAGGATGCTGACGTGCAACCCAACAGCTCGTGGAGTTGGGTCTCTGGGTTTGGAGCACAGGTCCTCAAACTCATTTGTCTTACTGTCCCTGTTCAGACACAAAACAAACAAAACAAAACTCACTGCCTCCCTGGAAATGAACGTTTTTGTTTGTTGTTATTGCAGCCCAGAATCCAGAGTAAAGTGGGGTGTCTGCTTCTGCAGTCCTCTTTACCACCCCCTTTTGGAACACTGGGTTGGAGGCTTAAGGTCATGGTTTCGCGGGTCATCTCAGTTAATGGACCTATGAATGTGTCTGTTCTACCTGCTAGGGTCTCACAAGAGTGTCCGAGATTTAAAAAGCAATAGATGGAGAGAAAGAGCCAGGAACAGGAGGAAGACATTGAATGTCTGGCTAGTTGCCTCTGTGATCGATTGTCTCCTTTGTCATCAAACCAGAAGCAGGTAGTGCCGGGCTATCACCACGGAAAATTTCAAGCATACCTGATCAAACGGGGGTGGGCGGGATGCAGACTGGAATTTCAAATTGTTAATACTTAAAAAAACTAACATATCTGCCATAATTTGAGAAGTGACTTCTCACTGTCTGGGGGGTGAAAGATGGTTACACAGGTAAGAGAGGCCTGAGCTAGGACTCTAGCTGCAGACTGGGGGTGATGTGCGGTGAACTGTGTCCATTAGGGGCAAAACCGTTTATCTGGAATACATGGACAAAGGAAATCACATGGTAACATGAATAAATGTGACAAGTACTTCCTAACCATGGATGGAGCACAGCCACATGGGTACCCAGCCATGCTTATACATATGGTAGATATAATTACACAAATACATTGGAAAATTCCAGAGTGAGTCAAAATACTTCTGGGAAAATTCTTTTTTTTATGCCACATTTCCATGAAAATTTTGGCCCACTCATAGTCTAGAGCAGTGGTTCTCAACCCGTGTGTCGCGACCCCTTTGGGGGTTGAATGACTTTTTCACAGTGTTCGCCCAATTCATAACTAGCAAAATTACAGAGATAAAGTAGCAACAGAAATAATTTTATGGTTGGGAGGGTCACTACAACATGAGGATACAGGGGTGTGGCCTTAGGAAGGTTGAGAACCACTGCTCTAGAGGGACTGATTATCAAGATGTAGCCATGAGACCCAAAAACAGTGATCTACTTCCTGGACTTTAACACAAATTCAGGGCTGGATCTGAGGGACAAGGTAGAAACCGAAGCACAAACCAGGCGTGTGAACTTCTGAGACTACAGGGGATGAGCACAGATACTGGTCTGGATCTAGCAGGCGGAGGCTGTGGGAACCTGGAGCGCTCCTGCCTTGTCTCTCTGGGAGCTACCTGTTTTCTTCACGCTTCTATCGTGTGACCAGATATTAAAAATTTAAAAGAGATATCCAAAGTTTAGATTTCATGAACTTCAAATATTACAATTAATGTGTATTAAAAAACCGAGTACATAGGAAATCAATGAGGCATATTTCCAAGTGTTGGTTCTTTACACAATATTTCTGGCATGGCCTTAAAATCACTGCTTAACTCTCCTCATCTCCCATTCATCACCATCCACTAGCGGAGGTTTTGTTTTAAGTCCTTTACACAATTACACTCTTGGCGCACTGTTCAATTACCCCTTCTGCTCGGCTATGTTCTTTATCCCTGGAATCCCTGCAAACACGGCACCTCTCAGAAAAATGGTTCCTGACAATGCCTCCCAACTGAGATGAAGCAAGGATTCCCATTAGAGTAAAAAAAATTTTTTTCATCGTGACTACATGATTGGTATTGATAATTATTTTTTTGGGAGGGGGAGAGAGTCTAATTATTTGTATGATATCTACTTTGCTACTCGGCTACAAGTATTAGTTTTGTGGCCTCTCCATTTTGTTCCATGCTATTTCTCCAGTACTTACGGTAATATAGTGTCTATATTACCCTCAACATGCATTTATTGAATGAATCAATTAAGCGACCCATGCACAAAAGGATTTGTATTGAAGGGGTCTTCTAAAAGTTCATGGGAAAATTTCATTCATCTTTTAGTTCCATAGTTTCATGAACTTTTGGAACTCCCCCTTTATTTTTGGGGCACAAGGCTCTGTCCGTGGTCCTGAAAATATTTGGTGATGACACATTGCCATCTGGATTGAAGCATTTTAGATAAGCGCATGACACTAGCAGCAGGTCCAGGGAAGGTGTACAGATGAGAGAAAGAGGAACTACTAACAGCGACTAATATTCATATTTATTGAGTTTCTGATTTATGCATAAGATCACTAGTTGTGCAGCGGGGGAAGTGTTGGGCTGCTTACTGGCATAGGTCCATGATTCAAGCCCACCCTCCGCTCTGCAGGAGAAAGCTGCTGCTGTCTGCTTCCATAGCCATCGGTCTTGCAAGCCCTAGGGAGAATTTCTGCTCTAGCCCTTTGGATCCCTATGAAGAAGAATTGACTTGATGGCCTCAATGAGTTTGGTTTTTAATTCTATATATGTGCTCTGCTTTATATCTACAAGTCTATTGAATCGTCACCACAGTCATTTGATGCACACTTTGTAGATAAGGAAAAAAGGCTCAGAGTTAGGGAACCCTACATCCCAGAGAGGCTGAGATGACATGTGAACAATAGTCTGCTGGACCCCAGGGCACACAGAATTAAACACAAGGTGACTGAGGTCTTAAGGGCTGGCTACAAGATTCTTTTCATAAAAAGAGAGCAAAATATGTGGATCCTCTATGATGGTATATTATGTAGCAAGCAGTTGATAATATCTGCTTCTCAGGAATGAGTTTTAAAAGATGATAGCCTCTCATTACAAATGTATTTTAAAGAAAATAAAAAATATAAATAATAAAAATAAATAATAAATAATTTGTAGTGATTTTATTTAATGCTATAAAGATGTAGCCCTTTATCTATGGAAGCCACATTTTGAAAATGATTGGTTTTGAGAGGAACAACGTATAGTGTTTCATGATTTTAAGCTTTTCCTCATGCTGAAGAATACCTAGAGACTCCTAAGCAGTGGATATTCTATGCTAACGATTAGACACTCAGAAATTTAACCCCCCAATGTCTTCACTATGGAAATGGTGATGTATAACTTGTAAAGGACACTCATAATAATTAACGTTTTCAATCCCACCAGCTTGCTCTGTGAAAGAAAGCTGGGTGAATCTGCTCTGGGAAACATGTTCAGCTTTGAAAGCTCTGGAACAGGCTGGCTCCCTTCTGTCTGACAGTCACGAGGTGTTGGAATCACGAGGCGTTGGAATCACGATGCGTTGGAATCACTAGCGTTGGAATCACGATGCGTTGGAATCACGATGTGTTGGGTTGGGAGTAGTTTTTGGGGGTGAGGGGTGGGGCGGTGGCAGGGAGCTCCTGCACTCATTTAATTGTGCAGTTATTACCTACTTTGTTTTTTCTGAAACATGTCAGAGACATTTTAGCATCATAGACATAGGACATTATGGTCTGGGAGTGAGTGCTCAACTCATACTAAACAGTAGCTGTTTTATAGCAGGAAAGGTGAACAATATCATGTAATTACTGTTTTCCGCTTATTTCTACAAGGTGTAATTTTAAAACCGATAATGTTTCAAGGATAGGGTTGGATCGTAGAAATCAGAATGTGATTTTAGAACTTGCCTTTCTAAAGACTGCGAGCTCGAAACCAGGAGCTCGAAGCAGCAGTTCTCAAACTGTGGGTTGTGACCCCTTGAGGGATCGAACGACTCTTTCACAGGGGTTGCCCTATTCGCAATATGTAATGGTAGCAAAATTATAGTTATGAAATATCAACGAAAATAATTTTATGGTTGGGGTCACCACAACATGAGGAACTGTATGAAAGGGTCGTGGCATGAGGAAGGCTAAGATCCGCTAACCTTGGTCTTGGGTGCTGGTACCAATGGCAAGTAAAGGGCAACCTGAGGATGGAGCTTTGGAAGTAAGGGCACTGAAGCAAGCAACAATGTTACCTTCAGCAAAACAAAATCTGTCTTCTTTGGTGAGTTACACCTGCTATAAGTAGAAACTATTTAAAAGGTGTTATTTAGTAGTTTCCATTATGCAGCTGTCTATTTAAATCATTTAATTTTGGCATCTAATCCAACTCCCAGTCTCCATCAGAGACAAATAAGAAACCATATGTGAAGGCATCTGTGGAAATCTTCCCTTTATTTATGACAACATTAAAGTGAGACTCTGATGTCAGTTACTTAACAATAATAGACGTTCCTCTGCACCTATAGCACTCCGTGGGTTGTGTGGGCACATCCCTCAGTGGTGTCTTACACCTACCGCTGTTTGCTTCATTATATACAGATGCACAGCAGTGGAGACAGTAATGGTCTTTCTTAATTAAATAAAGCTAAATGTTAATTAGTCCAAAATTGATTTATTTTCAGTCCATGCAACTTTCCATAGTGTGTTTCTTGCTTTTAAAGAACAGGTTGTATTCTCATTTAGAACTTTACATTTCTCCCTTTATTTGGGGTTTGTGTTTGGAGTCTTGTGGTGGGATCTAATCGTCATAGAGAAATTATAGGTCTACAGATGTTTTCAAGATGTTCCTCTGTCAGTAGCAGATTATCCCCTGTAGCAAAATCTCATTAAAGTGCAATTTACAGAGCTCTGCTGATGTTGCCATCAACCAAAATTAAAGGCATTAATTTTTCAAAGTTCACAGAAGTCTTTACATAAATGATGCGGCAGTTTGCAAGAACAATTTACAGAAGTGTTATTTGCAGAATTAACCTACATTAACAGAACAAATGTTGTAAGGTTGGTAGAGAGGGCTGGGCAGTGAACTTGCAGCTGTTCCCATTTTATATTAGGTGCTTGATGTAAAGAAGTGTTGACATGTAACAATGATTGCTTGCTAGGTGCAAAGTTGAGACAGGAAAATAGGAATTTGAAAACCTTGCTACAGAGTTAAGTTTAAAGTAGAGCGATCACCAGTTGGGGGCACCCAGTGAGACCTTAAATTTTACTTGGAAGCATCTGCCGTCGATACCTTTTAAAATAGTCTCATTTAGAGGATGAGTTTATGTAGCTCATGTTGTGAGTACTTCTTTTTGATAAACTGCCAAATGTTTGAGAATTTATTATCTGCACCTCAGCTGATCCTAGCGAAGGTTAGCTGTTTACTCATGGTAGTGTTGGCAGTTCAAGGTATTTACGTGTGGCTTTCTTCTGGTTGAAGAGTTCCTTTTTTCCCCCTATCATAAGTGTATTTCTTTTCCATATGCCTATTAACATTTAGCAAAAATTTATTGACTAAATTTAAAATGTCACAATTGAAACTTCAAAAAGATCAGAAATGAAGAGATAATAAACAGAAAGGGAAAAAAAACCATTCTTAAACAAGACGCTCCATTTGTTGTGGTAACTATTTTCCCACCACCTTTGTTTCAGCAGAGGGTACAGTTCTTCAAACTCATTAATCTTTACTCATCTTTCCCTTTTCATTACATTAGTGATTTCAATCTCATTGTGTAAGGGAGAGGGCTCATCAACCACACCTGGTCTCGGCCATTCTCTCTCTGAGAGTGGTGGTTTCCCAAGTTCATGGAGATAAGGCCTTTATTTCAGCAAGTCTGGGGGACACTTGGAGGTTAGAGGGAACTGTTGGGATAGTGTCAGTGCTTTTGCACGTTGGTCTTGACAGCTCACGTCAACGGCAAGCAGAAATGGTTTCTGATCAATGGTCCATCATTGAATGACTGTGAAACGGTGCTCTGATGGAACAGGTGTGCATATCCTGTGATCACCCCACAAGTCAGTATCAGTGCATATGATTTCTGGCGGTTTGAGTCATTTCCTGCATGCCAGGCTCCAGTGGCATTGTTTGTCTGAGCGAACACCCCATTTGATTACCTTGCTTTGTTTTTTGGGGGTTACTTAGTTTATCCTGTGAGTCTCAAGGTGAATTACTGTG
Source organism: Tenrec ecaudatus (assembly GCF_050624435.1). NCBI lineage: Eukaryota > Metazoa > Chordata > Mammalia > Afrosoricida > Tenrecidae > Tenrec > Tenrec ecaudatus. The sequence continues at coordinate 1,556,576 of NC_134537.1, read as the reverse complement.
ACCCACGTGTCTAAGAAATCTTAGACATTTCAACAAGCAACACAAACATCCAATTTCAAATATAGAATGGAAGAGTGTGAAAACTCAGAATCCTGGAAGATTGCGAAAGAACCCTTCTTCGCTAGGTGGGGTTGACGTTTTAGAGTTTGCTGATAGATCCTGCTACTGTGAACATGATAGTCCCTCGGGAGCAGGTCAGACGCGCATCCACTGGCCTTTCTGTTGAGATTTTCCAAGCGAGCATCAATTCTATTTCAGAGTGATGGGGCCATCTGCTAACCAGGGGCTGGTTTCAAATCATCAGATATTGGTGGGAACATTAAGCCATGCTAATTTGCATAGCATCATTATCTCTAATATAAAAAATACATTTGGGAAAAAGTGAGTGTTCTCTGGTTGGTCTGTTCATGGATGAAGAAATCCACTTGGGTCCTGTGTAAACCCTATTTACAACTGGTAAGGCCTATAGACATTATTCATATTTGCCTTGACAGAGTGGAAGGTGTAGTAATTGTTACCTCAACTCTTAGGCAGTCAATGTGAGAAACTAACACAGCTGGACTATGAATTTGATGGGCAGCCCTAAATTCTAGCCCAACATTTTCCTGAATTTTACTAAAAATTCCCCTTCATTATATGTACCCTAAGTTGTTTAAATAGTTCATCTATGCACGATGGGTGATTTCTTTTAGAAATATTATTAAGCTAATACTTTGTTCAATTAGATAAAGTTTTATACATTGCTTAAGGTAAGTAGTCTGTGAAAAGTGGCTAAATAATTTATTTTTATTTACATTTACTAATAAATTACTCAACTCATGCAGGACCTCTGATTTGAAGAAAGCATTTATCCACAGAAATATTAATAAATCTAATATAATAGGTATATATATTTATATTTACTAATGGAATCCATTATGATCCTTACGTAGCATCCGTATAGCAGAATTTAAAAAGTCAGACATTATCAACTTCATGAATGATTTAGGAAGGATTTTATAAAAGAACAATGATAGTTCACAATACATCCACTTGCAGAAGGGCTGCGGGGAGGAGACGAGCCAGTCCGGGCAGTGTAGCAATGATGAAATATACAATTTCCTCTAGTTCTTGAATGCTTCCTCCCCTCCACTATCATGATCCCAATTCTACCTTACAAATCCGGCTGAACTGGAGGATGTACACTGGCACAGATAGGAACTGGAAACACAGGGCATCCAAGACAGATGAACCCCTCAGGACCAGCAGTGAGAGTGGCGATACCGTGAGGGTGGAGGGAAGGTCAGGGAGAAAGGGTGAACAGATTACAAGGATCTACGTATAACCTCCTCCCTGGGGGATGGACAGCGGAGAAGTGGGTGAAGGGAGACATAGGATGGTGTAAGCTATGACAAAATAATAATAATTTATAAATTATAAAGGGTCCATGGGGGAGGGGGGAGGGAGGGGAAAAACGAGGAGCTGATACCAAGGGCTCAAGTAGAAAGCTTATGCTTTGAGAATGATGATGGCAACATATGTACAAATGTGCCTGGCACAATGGATGGATGGATGGATTGTGATAAGAGTTGTATGATCCCCCAATAAAGTGATTTAAAAAATATAGTTCACGAAACAACAAATGCATTTATAAAAATTTACAATTAATAAAGAAAAAATAAAAAAGGTTTACATTTTTCTTGAACAACATTATATGTTACATTCATAACAATCATTAAACATTGACTTACAACTTTGTTTTTGCATTCACAGAGGGAAAAAAGTTTTTGTGTCTCTTGGTCAAAACTGAATTCCAATGAAAAGACCTATTGACTTGATCTGTAAGATTTCATTCTATAATGAACTCACAGTTCCTAGAGCTGAAGAATAGGTTAATTCTTCATTCTTGCAACCTGTGCGATTTGCTCCGCAGATTTCTTACTAGTGCAAGTTGCCCCAGACAACAGCCTCTCTGCCAGTAGACCCTGGCTGTGCCCAGCCTCTCTCTTCTTGGTCGGGCTGGGCTTTCCCCAACTTCCGTCCAGATACCCCATTTCATTCCCGCTTCACCAGGCCCATAGCTCTTCTCCAATGTGTCTCTGTGCCAGGCTCTATCAGTGATACTGTTCTTTAAGATGATGGACTAAATATCAGTGGGAACTCAATGTATATTTCTTCGGTAAGAAGCAGCAACGGACACGGACATGCGAAATGACAGACCGAGCGGATGAAATAGATTGAACAACCAATTATTTTTCTTAATCTCTGCAAATGAAGTGTTCACAGCAGGAGGTGCTACCTAGAGCAGTAGTCGCAAGTTTACATCCAGAATCCCCTCTTTGCTCCAAACTAACCAGGTCATGGTGAGGTAAGGCTCACTCCCCACAGCACCTCTAGACAAGAGATACTATTGTTCTTCACATTTTACAAACAGAAAGCCTGGGCTTTAGAGGCTAAGTCAGAAGAGTGTCTCTCACACAAAGCATCCATTTTACAAAAGCCGATTAAAGAAGTTTACCAGCTATTGTCTTTAGTTAGAGTCGCCCAGGTGGTGTAGTGGGTTACGCTCTGGGCCGCAAGGTCAGTGGTTTGAAAGCACCTGCTGGACAGTGGGAGACGGTGACTGTGTGCAGCAGTAAAGACATACAGTCGGGGAACCCAGAGGGGCAGTTCTGCTCATTCCCACGGTAGCACTATGAGTTAGCGTGGACTCCATGGTAGTGAGTTGAAATATATGATTAATAATTTCATTGGCATATAAGTCACGTGTCACACAACTGAAAGGTTCAGTCACCTTAAGAAGAGTTGTGTAATCATCACCACACGAAATTTCAGAGCATTTTCTTCTGTTTCGCAGCCATCGTTGGCTTTCCATTTCTCCTCGGCCTCCCCTGCCGTGGTCCGAGGAAATCTATGAAGCTACGTTACTGCCTCTACAGATTTGCCTATCACAAATTTTAATTAAAGACAACCATACCAAAAAACAAACAAACAAACAAACTGACTAACCCCTTTTAGATAGAGAAAAATAATGATAACCAGGAAAGGTTTCCAGGGTAACGAGGAAAGGTTTCCAGGCTAACCAGGAAAGTTTTCCAGGCTAGGGGCTAGAAAACTGGAGTGAAGAATCGAGAATATTAAGCAAAAAAATTCTCTTTTGATTTCAAGTGTGAGGTGTACCATTTTTAAAAACTGTCCAGTTGATTTGCTTTCAGAAAGCTATTGTAACGTGTAATTTTGCCTACTATACTTATTAAAGAAGCTTCTCCACTATACCCTGACAGTTCAAAAGATGAATCACCTGGCTAGTCTCCACCAAGATTCTAGCACTCAGGGAATTGCAGAAAAAAAGCTTGCTTGTGAAATTCTTATCTGGATTGATTTAACCACAGTGTTTGTTGAATTTTAGTCAGGGGATCCTTAAAATTTCAATGAGAAATATCTAGTTTCTACTTAAATTAAAAAAATGAGAAATATTGCTTTTTAATGACATTGATTCCTCTTTCAATCACCTTCTCCGACCTCTCCGCTCACCCCCACAAAATCACCTTGAGGGGTAAGAATAATTTCTTGCTCTAAATCTAGGTCATATTTAAAAAAATAATTATGCTTTTGTGAATTAGATCAAATAAATGTTTTGTCAGGCTTAGAGCTGCATATGAAGGCATCCCCAGACTACTAAGGATCCACTCCTTCAAGGAAAAAGGGGAATTTCAGGGACTGTTAAAGAAGGAGGAAAGAGATTTAATGGTTAATTGTTAGGCTGCTGAATGGGAAGGTTGGTGGTTCAAATCCTCCCAGTGCCTCACAGGAGAAAGACCTGGCTATCTCACCTCGTCCCCTGAGGCAGTTCTACACTGTCACAGGGAGTTACTGCACAACCTCCCCGACCCATAGAGATGCGGTGGAGCCAAGCTCTGGTGAACAGAAGGGCGGACTTGGGGACTCTTTGCAGCTGTAGCCAATGAATTCCCTCTCAGTGGAAGGATTGGCTTCTTAGTGGAGTACCCTCGTGCCAACTGAGATTACAAAGGTATAAAAGCTCACGAGTTTTATGAGATTACAAACAATGGCGTTTGAAATCATTATAAAATTATGAGTAAATATGCATACTAGATTTGGAGCTATTGGAGCAAGACAAAAATAAAGATACATTTCTTACTTCCCCTAATAGTTTATCATATTATTTTGCATAATCATATATTCAATGTAATTTGTATTTGAAAACTAATATTATTAATCAGGTGGTGTTCCTCAATTTTTATAACACAATGAACACATAGAGTTATTTTTCTTCTTTATACATTCAAACACACACACACACACACACACACACACACACACAGGAAAGGAGAGGTGGGAAAGAGAGAGGGTGCACAACTCTCTTTTTGTCCATAGCAAGACTATTTTGTTATCTTTGGGAGCATATTAAAAATGAAATTGATTTTATTGATCTTAAAAAATAGAAAATAAATTATATCTTGCTAGTTTGTTAGAGATTGGGACTTTCACAATTACTAAATATTTCAGATATAGCAAAACTTAAAGTATAGGATATAGGATATGGTATTTAAATTTTTCTATAGACCGAGTTAAGGTTTTTAAAATAAAATATTTAATGTATGTTGTGTATGCATATATAATATGTATATTTTCATAATAATCTCATCTGTAAGGTATATTAAAATTAAACAAACATTATGGATAAAACATAGCCTGCAATATGATGAATGCATTGCTTAGAAACAATGTATATATTTTAAGAATATTCCATGAAAAATATTTCTAAAATATCTTGTATTGGATATGGAAAAATGTTTGACGTGTTCCACTATTTATGTAAGCCTTTAAACAATAAATGTCTTTACAGAAAATTCTTAGAATTGATCAAATAATGAAATCTTCATGCATTAGTTGCTTTTCACTTCAAGTAGAACTCGGTGCTGGCTTCTTTCTGTGAGACATCTTGAAATATAAAATTGGAAAGTAGGTGACAGCACACCGATATAAAAACAGAGTCCTCCACTTAACTGACCTTTAGATACTTTGAAAAGCAGATGTTGCCATACCTTAACGAGACATAATTGGCCATAAGGACAAACTGAATGAGGAGCCATTTTGTTGCTTTCTGCTGGAAGCAGGGAGAAAATGGTGGAGGGGTAAAACAGTATACAAGTAAATGTCGGTACAGAAAATCCTTAGAAGGGCATATCTATATTACCATTTTTGGCCAGTTTCTCATGTGGTGACTATTTTGAATGGCTTCAGTATTTTATATGAATACAAATGAAAATGTGCTCAGTGATGATCACCAGGGAAGGTTGATCTGAGCCCCTGTGGGACTGACTGTATTCACAGGGAAGGGCCCATGGGCTCCGAGCCTGGGCAGTTTTGTGACTCTGGGTGAGCCACTGTCTTTGAGTCTCAGTTTTCTCTTTTCTAAAATGGGTACATTGATAAACTAGAGCTCGGAGGGATTGTGCAATGATTTCAATAACATCTGTAAGTAATTTATCACAGCATCCCATGCTTAGAAGAAACTCAGGCATGTTATTATAAATATTCATGATAAAAGTCATGAAAAATAGAGCCAGCTTCAAAGTTGTAGAAAAGTCCTGTGTAATAAACTGGGTTGGACTCCTGTGGATATTTTAACCCCCGGATCCAGGTATTATTTAACAAACCATTATAATTAAATTAAAGTGTAATTTGTTAGAATGTAGAAAAAGAAATTCAAGCAGAAAAAAATCTCGCACTTATTTCTGAAATGAAAAAAAAAATCATCTTAAGAGCATTTGGCATTACTACTATGTGTTATGGTTTAATTATTTATTGCATACACACATATTGACATGCGTTTTTTTTTACAAATAGTTATTTTATCCTTAAAAAATAAAAAGGCCAGCATTTGAAAAAAGAACATTGAACAAGCAAACGAAACAGACAAAAAGCTGACCTGAATCCCGGGGGACACACCGTGAACTAGGATGTAATTAACCTTAACTTGTATACCTCGAAGACAACCTTACTGGAACATTCTCTAAAACCCATTATGCATACAATGTTCCATAATAACAATCTACTTTGAGATGTATATGAAAACATTATTACCATTACTGCATCACTATGTTAAAGATATTTTACTGTATTCGGCGGTGTTTCTTTCATTTGTGTGCATAGGAAGGCATGCACAATACTAAAACATTTTATTTTCTGATGCCAGCTATGGACCACATCCTGACTTACAGGCAAACCCAAAGAAAGATTGACAAACGGAACTAATTCATAATCCGGTGACTGCTTGTATGTCATCTGGTGTCTGCGAAATGTTCATGAGGGTGTATATGTGAGTGGTCTCAACAAGTTTATGGAAAATTTAGAATAAAAGATAAAAGCATCTTTCCATGAATGTTTTGAAGTGTCTTAGCCTATGTGTGTATGTATAAACTTCATATTTTTATGTGCTATGTACATGGTTTTAGTTTTACCTCGCTTCTCCACCCGCCCCCGTCTACACCAACACGCACACACAAACACACACACACACATGCACACACTGTCCTTGGTAGTAGCTCTTTTACCAAGGAGGAAGGCATGGCTTTTGTGAGTTATGCCTTCATCCCACTGGTGTGTGTGTGTGTGTGTGTGTGTGTGTGTGACCAGACAGAATGGACTGGACATTAGCTTCATGCCTCTCTCCTTTGTTCTTTTTGCTTTGCTTCCCTTTCAGAGTGTTGTCCTGGGAGAAGCTGGTTAGTGACCACCTTGCCAGCACTCTCTGTGGAACAGGCCATTTTGTGACATGAACAGTAGCATTTACATCAACGGAGAGACTTTCTGTTAGACAACTTGCTAAACACTTTGTATTATTATATCGTTTTATGCATGTAGTAACTCCATGGTATCAAGTTTTATTTTCCTCATTCTGTAGATGAGAGATTAGAGCAAACCTCTAAGATGTCTATTAAAAATGTCTCCTTTCCTCCCTCTGTGTGCCAACTGCCAGGATAAATCCCAAGGGGAGAATCGAGGTGGGGCTGGAGGGGCACACAGATGGAAGTCGACATCTTCCCACTCCCTGGTGGAGCCGACTCACTGACAGTGTGGGCCTTCACACCCACTGGGTAGCTTCTTAGGAGAAGCCTGGGTGATCTGCTTCAGTGAAAATCCCCATGGAGCTCAGTTCTGCTCTGACGCCTAGAGAGACGGTTGCCAGGGGTCAGAGTCAACTCAATGGCTTCATGGTTTCTTTCTCTTCCCGTTTCCTGACTAACTCTAAAGCCTATGGGTTTAACCACTAGCTGATATAATCTAAAAGGGCCTGCACCTCCCCCCCCCACTCACCCCCCACCCACGTGCTAACTTAATGGCATCCGAGTAGATAAAATGTGGAGCTTTAGCTTATGAGAAACAGATGTTTAAGGTACAAGACTAAATGTCGACTGGAAGACTCATCCCGGCCGCGTCCCCCACCCCCTCCTGCCCAGTTTTCTTTAGTGGGATATCATTTGGGGAATAGAATAGAATAGAAACGCAAACCCCTTCCCACCTTGTTCCAGTTAGGGATATTTTAAATAGTTTTAAAGACGGACTGTGTTTTCTGTAAAACGATTGACAATAGAGAAAACATCAAGTTTAGGCTACATGTTCATGGTCACCACCATCATCATCATTTGTTACCCAGGGGCTTTGCATTGAGGAGAATCAGACGGGTTTTGAAATGTGGAGACAAGCAGTACTGCGGTCGAACAAAGAGACCGAGCCATGCTGCACAGCTTGCTGGAGACGCTCTCTCAGAGAGACAGACGATCAGAGAGCTGCATGTCGCAGTTGGCAAACTTTATTTAATAACACATCACTTAGGTCTTTGTTCCTCATTTCGAAAATACTAATCTAATAATTAATAATGAAGATTTTTATGTTCAATTACCTGGTCTCTATAGAAATTCCACGTTCTCTTTGTCCTACAGTACACTGATTCACTCAACTTAATTTGAATTAATAGGCATGCCATAACATCTGTATGCTTGTGAATGGAGAATGTTTTTATTCCTGAGGTTGATCTGCTAGTTTTACAACATTTTGCTTTGGAAATGGTTTACATTTGTTTTCTTCCTCAATGCTTCCTAGTGTGACTGTTGCTTCTGAATGAATAATGACTAATGAAGTCCTATCTGAATGCCAGGGTCTCTGCAAGACCAATGGTCAGAATTGTTTCCATATCCCAGTCATTTGCTGTGGTGGTTAGAAGCTGAGCTGCCAACCACAAGGTCAGCATGTTGAAGCTGCTTGCTGCTCCTGAAAGAAAGATGAGGCTTTCTAATCCCATAAAGAGTTAGTCTTGGGAATTCACAGGGCAGTTCTACCCTGTCGTATAGGGTCACTGGGAACCAACATCAACTCAATGGCAGTGATTTTGTTGGCATGCTTTCTGAATCATTTGTAAATCATGGTGTATAATTCTCCCAGAGGCACTTAAAAAATAAGAACAGAAATAAAAAATCAAACCAAACAAAAACAGACTCCAAAGAAAACTGCTTATTTCTGAGTCCATTTGCTTGGCAATTTTTAGAAACTTTTAGGTGAGCTATTGCTTGTCCTTTCTGAGATTCCCTTTAGGCCTATTATAGCTTGCATTAGTCAGGATGTGCACACAAGCTTCTTCGGCAACTGCCTGGCACCGCATTACCTTGGGGATTGTGACTCTAGAACCACAAAGGGGAGATATTGGGAGTCCATAGCTATATTGATTGGGTCGGAGACCCTTGAAGTTACAGCGGTATAGAGGCCTCCCGCTCACTTTGTAAATCTCCAGGGAGCTGATGACACTCCAAGAGCAGGGCAGCCTCAATCACTGCTCCCCAGTAGAAAGATTGGGCTTTCTACTTCCACAGTTACAGTCTCAGAAACCTACAGGGGATCACTATGAGTCAGTAGCGACTCGGTGGACATAGGGGACAGATATCCTGCCCTTAGGGAGGCTAACAGTGTCCTTGAGTTTTGCAAATGGTTAATTGAAAGGTTGGAAGTTTAATTTCACTCAGAAGATTCTCAGAAGAAAGATGTGAGGATCCGCTTGTGAAAAATCTGCCACTGAAATCGAGTGGGACACTGTTCTCTGATGGACACGGGGCTGTTGGGAAATTAAAATATCAGTTATTTTTTGGCCTGCACAGTGCTATTTTTAAAAATATTTTGTTAACATAGGATTCCTGTACCATACACTTCCACAGTTCAGTCATATTAGAAAGAATTATAAGATCATTATTAGAATCAGTTCTAGAACATTTTCTTCCTTTTTGTTTTCCCTCCAACCTCCCTTCTCCTCCCCCTGATAAGCTATGAAGCCAGTTACTCTCCCCAGAGATTTACCTATCCTGGTTTTATAAACTTTAAAACACACACCAAACAAACAACCAAACAAACAAAAACCCAATAATGTTGGAAAAACACCCCATAAAAAACAGCAGGGGATATTAAAAAGCAGAAGAAATTTTAAACGGGTCAAAAGGGAGATCAAATGATCAGGTATTGCATTTTAACCTAATTACATTTTCCAGGATTGAATTCACAGTGCTCTTTTCTGCTATCAAGGCTATACTCCCCCCACCCGCCTTTGGTCAGACGGACTCACCAGAAGTCTAACACATGTGGAGACCCGGCAAAGTCCACAAAGATTTTCGGCTCCCATTGTTGTCCAGGGCCTTCCACAAACCAGGTGTGGACAAGTTAAGCTCAGATGCCGTTTCCTCTTTCACATTTGCATTTTATTATTTATCACCCTTATATCCCATAGGCTGGCGTGCTTCATCAATATGGACTTAATTGCAGCTGAACTTTGATTGCTGCTTGTCTGAAAACAAGCATTTTATTTTATTTGATTTTAATTTTTTAAAACATTTTATTAGGGGCTCATACAACTCTTATCACAATCCATACATATACATACATCAATTGTATAAAGCACATCTGTACATTCTTTGCCCTAATCATTTTCAGATCATTTGCTCTCCACTTAAGCCCTTTGCGTCAGGTCCTCTTTTTTCCCCCCTCCCTCACCGCTCCCCCCTCCCTCATGAGCCCTTGATGATTTATAGATTATTATTTTGTCATATCTTGCCCTATCCAGCATCTCCCTTCACCCCCTTCTCTGTTGTCCATTCCCAAGGGAGGAGGTCACATGTAGATCCTTGTAATCTTTTCCCCCTTCGAACCCACTCACCCTCCCAGTATCGCCCCTCACACCCGTGGTCCTGAAGGTATCATCCGCCCTGGATTCCCTGTGCCTCCAGCTCCTATATGCACCAGTGTACAACCTCTGCTCTATCCAGTTTTGCAAGGTAGAATTTGGATCATGGTAGTTAGGGGGGGTGGGTGGAGGAAGCATCCAGGATTTGGGGGAAAGCTGTATTCTTCATCGGTGCTACATTGCCCCCTGACTGACTCATCTCCTCCCCTAGACCCCTCTGTGAAGGGATCTCCAGTGGTCGACAAATGGGCTTTGGGTCTCCAATCCCCCTTCATTCACTATGGTAAGATTTTTTTTTTCTGATGATGCCTTATACCTGATCCCTTTGACACCTCGTGATCGCACAGGCTGGTGTGCTTCTTCCATGTGGGCTTTGTTGCTTCTGAGCTAGATGGTCTCTTGTTCACCTTCAAGCCTTTAAGACCCCAGAAACTATCTCTTTTGATAGCCGGGCACCATCAGCTTTCTTCACCACATTTGCTTATGCACCTGTTTGTCCTTGGCGATCGTATCATGGAAATGTGCAGCCAATGATATGATTTTTTGTTCTTTGATGTCTGACAACTGATCCCTTCGGGACCACGTGATCACACAGGCTGGTGTGTTCTTCCATGTGGGCTTTGTTGCTTCTGAGCTAGATGGCCGCTTGTTTATCTTCAAGCCTTTAAGACCCCAGACACTATCTCTTTTGATATCCGGGCACCATCAGCTTTCTTCACCACATTTGCTTGTTCACCCGCTTTGGCTTCAGCAGTTGTGTCGGGAGGGTGAGCATCATAGAATGCCAATTTAATAGAAGAAAGTATTCATGCATTGAGGGAGTGCTTGAGTAGAGGCCCAAGGTCCTTCCGCCACCTTAATACTAAACCTATAAATATAGATACATAGATCTGTTTCCCCATCCTCATATATATATATTTGCATATGTACATGTCTTTGTCTAGACCTTTATAGATGCCCTTTGCCTCCTAGCTCTTTCCTCTATTTCCCTTGACTTTCCTCCTGCCCCACTATCATGCTTCGCCCCCACCTGGGTTACAGCTCTACCTCTTCGTCACCTTACCTTTGATCATTCCCTACCAGGCCTGCCACTCCCCACTCACCTCATTTGATTTTATTTTTAAGGTGGCCCATCAGTCACTCCAAGAGAGACTCCTGCCCCACAGCAGTCTCAGCACCAAGGGAGTTGTCCTTTGTCCTTTAGGATCACGACGAGTTGGCATTGATTGGATGGTAGTGCGTTTGGTTTGGGTTGGAGTGAGTCTTCCTGGTGGCTGTGAAACTGATGTTCCTATTTTAATGTCTTGGGATCATATCGCTTCTTTTGAAAATAAAAGCCAGCAAATGTTGGAAAAAAAAGAGCCTGGAATTGAAAAGATCTGAAGTCTAAACTTTGAACTGCTCTTAACTAGTTGCAGCCTTGTGACTGAGCAAGTCACTGAGTATTGTTATGTAAGCTCACGGTTTCTCTGTTAAAACATGTAGTATCTTAGAGTTGGCAGAAGTCTAAATTAGACAAGTCCAGAATATGCCTAACATAAACTCCATTGACATGACTAGGGATTCCTAAATATCACGAATAAGTGAAATGGGCTACATGCATGATGATGGGTGTGATAAGGTGACCAAAGGGATATACAATGCCCAGTCTAGAAGGGTTAGCGATCCCTCCATTGGTTGGTTGTTGTCATGTGGGAATTGGCTAGATTTGACAGATTAAAAAAATATTTCAAGTGAAGATTATAAATGCAGATTTTTTGTGAACCAATATAATTTTGAGTGTACTTAAGTACTGAAAACACAAACAAGCAAACAGAAAACCCCAGTATGTGTTCCAGGGAGATCTAAAGTGGAGGTGGTAAGGTACTGACCTTTACCAGGTGAAAGAAGGAGCTGCCTCAGTGATTATCTCAGTGCTCGGTACAGAGCACCGTGTGGCTCTGGAGAGGACTGCTGAGGACATTCATTGTTTTCATTCCCTTAATTTATTGGAGCTCTGCATTTTGAGTCATAGCTTTTTAAAACATTGTCTAGTTGCGCTAACACGAAAAAACTTTCAGGACCAAATTCCCCTTAGCCAACAACTGCGTGACTTTTCCTGATTTCCTCACATCTCCAACAAATGAACAAACAACAAAGACAACATATCAGGGAACGGGTATTCAAATCTTACAATGTGAAATGGTACAACATTGCACAATGGCTACATTGAAAGGAATACAGGCAGCAGGCATCTGCAAAGTAGCTAGCAAAAAGACTTCCCCTGAAATATCAATCCCCCCAAATTCTACGGCAGGCCTAGAGTGTAACGATTGGTGGCTGAAACGTTACTCTGCACACCAAGAGACAGGGCAGCCATGTCTTAGAGTTTGGTTCTGGGTGTCATACTACCTTAGAATGTTTTCTAATGTCTAGCGGTCTTACTTTCCTCATTTGCAAAATGGACATTCTAATACTGCCATCAATATCTATTTAATTAGAATCATGCAGATTTCTTTGTGCTTGAAGAGGGCTTAGAAAAGTGCTTGCCACACAGAGATCCCTGAAACAAACAACAACAAAACAAACAATGCAGTGATTATTTTACCTGCTACCTACACCATGTGCTACATCACTGTACTAACCCAGCCTCTGGTACACAGTTGCTGCTTGAGCACTCAGCTTCTAACAGAATGGATGATGACTCACATATGTTCAGCCACGTTTAAAAGGCTTGGAATCTGCTCCTAAAAAGAGTACTCCGCAGAAAGCCCAAGGGAGCAGTGCTCCTTTGTCATGTGTGGTCACAATGAGTTAGAATAGATGCAAAGACTCCTAAGAACACCAACCTGCCATAATTCTGATCAAAAGAAGGGAAATGTGGAGCAAAATTTTAAGTGTTTAAAAAATCCAGATGTTCTGGAGCCATTGAGACTGGTTGAGCACTAGAAACTATTGGCCTGAGAACATCTTACCTTTAAATTATCCTTGATATCATATTTAAACCATAGTTTTGCTTAATTAGAGATGAATGTTTGCCCTGAAAATTGTTTTCTTTTAAAGAATTATCTTTCTATGATCAAATTGACTTGGCAGCAACAACTTGAAGCTTAAGGGACACAGTTTGTCTTAATGATAGAGAAAGAATGATGGGATGATGGAAAAGATATCAAGAAAGGAGTACAATTTGCAGGATATAACCAAGGCCTTTGATTTGTACATGTAGAAACTTTTAAATTGGTGTATGTTTTGTTGTGTAAGTTCACCAATACAAATAAACAGACAATAAAAAACCCAAGTAAAACCCACCTTCGTTTTGCCTAGATTCTTAAAAAATTTGTGTTGAAAGCAGAGAAATATACATGCATATTACGTTCAGTCTAAGGACACATGAAAAGAATTAGCCAATTAATAAGTTGGGCTTGTATTAGCATCATCAATTTCAACCTATTGGTCTGCGGACTTAAGCTGAGAATTATTGTATCACTGGATGTTTACATATCAAACATGTGCTAATTTTATTATATTAATATTTTTCATAACTAGACAGTGTACTGACTTTAAAAAATATTTAGTAAGTACCCATAATTAGTAGAGCAAAGGTCACTTAACTGGGGAAACCATTAAGTTTGAAACTTAAATGTCAGCAGAGGCACAATCTTTTAATTTGGGGCAATTAGCTGGTTCGTTGGCTTTTGCTGTGACATGTACACCATGATGTATATACAAGGTAGGGCTTAGAAAACAAAACACCATTTAATTAGTTTTTTAAAAAAATTTACACATCATTGCAACTTTCAATAATGAAAAAAAGCCAACAATGAATATTTGTTTCTCTGCCTCTGAATTGCTAAAGCATAAAATCATAATGAAACTTATGTTCAAAAAATGCTCTTTGTGTTAATCGAGCTAATGAAGACTCTTCTTTTCCTAGATGCGTGCCAGCATTGTTAATTTTAGCATCCCGAGAAGCAGTAATCACATTGAAGTGTTTCACATGGTACGCTGGAGTCAGATGTTATACATTCTCTCAACTATAAGCACTACATGCTATAAACTCTGTTGACACCACATTTTGAGGTTTGAATGGGCTGGATATCCCACTCTGACAAAAAATACTGTAGTGCTTTTATAAATAACTTTTAGTGGTTTCTACATATATGGATTCAATTACTTCTAAATTGGTCTTTCGCCAAGAACTTATAATACAGGCCAGTGTGCAATCAACTTTTTAGTTATAAAAATTATATTATTATCCATTGACTGCATAAAATGAAAACACTAAGCCATGGCTTCACACTTAATTAATTTTTTTGTTGTTGTTTCTTAAAGTAAGTGGTCCTTAAATCAAGTTCAGAACAAAACAGCACTGGGGCGTAGGTACAATGGTCCATACACATATCATTAAGACTCTTTTCTCCTTATTTCAGTGAAGACAATTGATGTCAGCTAGTTGTTCCTCTTCATGAGGAGCACATTTATCTGTAAATGTGTGTGTGTGTGTATATGTGTACTGACTTCACAGGAATATATTAGTAGATCTAATTTTGATGTACCGTTAACTCTGTGGGAATTATTTGTTGGATATAATTTAATTAATATTTCATGTTTTGCAGTTCTTTACTTATGGAGTACATATTTCCACTAAAATAATGTTCAGCAGGACAGTACAAGGTAGAAGAGAAAATATGGTCACATTGGTAACTAAGACATCATTTATGTTACATCCCAAGGATGGCTTGGAATGTTAGGCCTTTAGAAATGTTTGCCAAGTGCTAGAAAGCCAACCTATAGCAGAAAGGGAATAAGACGACTTTGTAATTGAATACTTTGAGAAATCAGTGTCTGTTGTAAAACAATATGTCTTGTGCTACTGATAAAATTCATGCTAATGCTTATGTATTCGTACTGGCCTTGCCCGCTCCATGAAGGTTGGGACTTCACAGCACCCTCACCTCAGTGTGCCTCGCCCCGGCTGCCCTGGCTCTTACCTCTCTGCCAGGCTTCATCTCCGAGTCTCCTCCAAATGTAGCCATACCCCTTCTTCAGCTGCTGAGGTTCTCTTTGTTCCTTTCTGTTTCAGGACTTCACCTACCACCTACTCATCCCACCTGAACTCCAGCCTGCAATGCATACTTTACTCACATGTCGTTCTCTTCACAGCTCTTTGCTTCTCCTGTAAGAATGTGAGCGCAGCAAGGAGAGCATGGGGATCTGCTTTGCGCACAGCTGTGTGCCCACTGCTGCGTGTAGCACCCTGAACACAGCAGGACACAACATATACCTGCTGGGTGACGCAGGAAAGCTCCTAGCATGTAACACCATGCTTAGAGAGACAGCTTCAACCAATAGTTAGTTATTAAGGGAATATATTGTTTCTAAAATTTCTTCCAGCTCTCCATTTAAACTATTATATGTAATATGTACTCAAGGATAAATTCAATTATAAATAGGTAAAATATAAAACATACACACTATATATAAATCACACATACATACAAACATTCCATTATCTTTTAATCCAATTTTTCATGAGCTTTTTGAAGTTCCCTTTTATTTATTATATGCTTGTGCTAAGCTTTCAGATGGCACAGTAAAATGTTTCGGTACAAATCCGAATGAGTTACATCTAAGAGTTGCGAGTAAGTTATAGTTTCAATCCTGTAAAGCGGAGATGATACTGCTCTCCTACCATTGAGAGGATCGAATGGGTAATGTGTACAAAGCAGTGATGGATGTAGCCAGTATGAGATGCATTAGTTCTTCCTGTCATTGTGTTAACATCTTACATCCACAGGAGTGTAATGTCAGGTAGCGATTGCCTCAGATGTGCGGCTTCTAGGGGCGCTGCTTTCTCCAGAAGCTGCTCTCTGCCGCAGAGCGTTTCTCAGGCTGGGGTCTGCGTGGAAGCGGACTGCCACACATTTCTCCCCTGAAGTAGCTGATGGGCTGCAAATGCCAACTCTCAGTAGCTGAGTGCTTAACTGCCACGCCACTAGGACCCCTGCCATAAGGAAGGGGTTCTCAGGAAGTTGAAAGTAGAGCATGGGATGGAGATTGTGTGACCTAAGTCACTAGCCAGCTCTGTGACTTAGCCAAAAGTGTAAAACTTGTCGATGTCTTGGCCATTTTAGAATGAAAACGTGGACAAAATAATCTCAGAACTGGCCTTTTACGATAGGAACTTGTCTTAGTTATTAAGTGCTACTAACAGAAATCTATCCTCTCACATTTTGGGAGTCTAAACATCTACCATCGGATATCTTCCCGATACCAGCTCTAAGGGAAGATTCTGTTGCTTCTAGAGGAAGGTCCTTGTCTCCTTTCCACCTCTGGGGCCCGTGCCCCTTGTGTAGCTCCATGCATCTTGACGTCGATCTCCTCTTGGTCCTAGGACAGTGGTTCTCAACCTGTGGGTCCTGAACCCTTTGGGGGTTGAACGACCCTTTAACAAGGGTCACTCAATTCATATCAGTAGGAAAATTACAGTTATGAAGGTAAAACAAAGAATTTTATGGCTTGGGGGGTCACCACAACATGAGGAACTGTATGAAAGGGTGGCGGCACTAGGAAGGTGGAGAACCGCTGATCTAGGAGGTTCTCAGCAGGAATTCAGGGTCTAAATCACACGCTTCTGGTGGGAGCGGGGCCTCTTTTCTCTCTTCTCTCTCTCTCGGGATAACAGGCTAGGCTCAAGAAAGGATGTGAATTGACAAAGAGTGGGACTTGAATCAAGTTACAACGTGCTCTAACTCAGCCTCATTAACTTTCAGAGGCGAGGGTTTACCACACAGATCATAAAATAGAGAATAATTACATCAGCTCACCAAATGGAAGCCAACTATAAAATACTGGGTCTAGCCAAGGTGACACACACACACGGTACAATTCAATTCATGGTACAATTTAAATGCTTGTTATTCTCTAGGAATATCAGTTCATACTTTGGACGTTTAAGACCTTGTGGGTGGAGCAAAAGAAACCAATTGATAATTGGCTGTAGGGAGGAAATACAACTGTCGACATTTTGCTCTGTGACATACAACTTGTGGCAACCAGAAGTCTAAAACACACTATTTGGTATATTTTCTCTATGCTCCATGTTCATTGTGATGAAGAGAAATTTGGAGTACAATGTACTAGTGAAGTGATCACACCACCTGCTGGCTCTGCTTTCTTTTAGCAGAGAGAGCCTGAATTTTAGGAAACGCTCAAACTGTGAGGATACTTTTGATGTAACTTACTGTCCTCCCTCCCTTGTGTCTCCTGTTCCCTGTTTCATAGGCAGTGGTTCTCCAGCCACCCCCGCCATAGTCATTGTACAAAGGTGGGTCTGTGTCAGTGGCGAGGAAATCCACATTTAGTTGGAAAGTGGAATGTCTCATCCAGAAAGGAGGTGTACCCACACAAATAAGCAAAGGCAGGCAACTAATGAATAAGGCATTTCTCAAAAAGACATACGGAAGAGTCAGTTGCTACCTCCATGCAAAAGCTGTTGCCAGGCAACATATCTGTTCACCATAAGCATGCGTGCGTCAGATCGCTAATGGTGACGCTGACTTGGCCATCACTACTGCTCTCGGGCAGCATTTGAGGCCAGCGTGCTCGCCGTCCTGCAGCACATCAGGAACGCATCGCTTCTTGTAACAACTTCTCCTTTGAAGCACCTCATTTGTTTTCGCCTCTTCATGGGAATTCCCAGCCTGTCTGGCTGAATCCCTCTTTCTCCTCGGGGAAGCCAGGAGGCAGATGCGATCAGGAACGCATTCTTCACGGTCAAGGCGGAGAGAATGTGGGCATCCCAGCTCAGGTGTGGAATGCGTGGCTCCGTGGAAGAATTTACCAAACAGGAGGGGGGGGGGACTGGGGCTGTAAGACAATGATTAGGCAAGGAGGAAACTTAAAAACCCCAAACCAGAATAAGAATCCCACGCTGGTCTGCAACATGTATTTGTGGACAGAAAGAAGCCCCCAAACCTTGAACCCGCATCTGACCCCTCCCTCCCTGTCGGTGAGCAGGGAGCTCAGGAGGCAGACACATCAGGAACAGCAATTGTCTTCTGGGTGAGAGAACCGGGTGACCTCAGGACCACCCACCCCTGCAGCCGCCCAGCAGACGGCAAAAGCAGATTTGTGAGCAGCCACTTGCTCTCAGAGATTCCTGGCAAAAAGACAAAAACATACTTCCCTCTCAAATTTATGGCACCGTCCCGGATTCCCTCTAAGCTTTCCAGATCATTTCCATTGCCAAATGTGACCAAAGCATAATCACAGCGACTAAACAAATTAAAAGTCCGGTTCAAGACAAGCCTGAAGAAAAAAATGAGTAAGGGGAAGACCTTCCCCCCACGGGTCATCAATGACTGCCAAGTCAGCTTTTGAGTCCGTGAGCTCACAGCCTGGCCTGGGAGCCCCGTGATGGGCCCCCCCCCGAGTGCTCCCCTGCAGGCCCGGCTGCGCTGTGGGGCCCAGTAGTAGGGGCATCGGGAGAACAGCCCAGGGCAAGGCAACAACGCCCTTGTCCATGGTTCTTAGTTCACCCTTCAAGTTGAACCTAACGTTTCGAGAGAACTGGTTAAGCAAAGTGACAAACTTTAAGATAAATAAGATTCGAACATCACAGACTAGAGTCTTACTGTTTGCACTACCACGTTTGCAATGCTACACTGTGAAATGTTTTCTAATAGTGTACTGTCCAGCCTTTATATATGTGTAATTTTTGTGTGTATGTACGAATATTCAAAATCAAATTGATTGTGATATAACAATCACTATGTGGGGAAAGAATTAATGGCGTAAACAAAGATAAACAAAACATTCTGAAGTAAAAGAGATACATCTGCACTGATTGTAGAGCTCCGTCTGGCCGTTCGGATTTACAGGCTAGCGTTTGGTTTTTTTATGCCACAATAACAGAAAGCAACTACGCAATGACATTCAAGTTGACCAGCGAACTCTGAAAAACTGATCTTCTGGCGCTTAGATTTGCAATACTTTGTGGTATATTACTTTTTGCCTCTGTATTCTATAGAATTGTGTCAAGACTTGAAAACACATCTTAAGGAGCATAATCTCCCAAATTTAGAAAAGGAAGGAACAAGCAAGCAATGCTATTTTAAAGAAGATGATTCATATTATATCTTTTTACATAATTTATGCTTTAGACAGAAATTTATTTAGGAATGGAACATCTGTCTTGGATACAAAAATATAGGTCAATAAATGTTAGGCGTGTGCATTATGTATTTTTAAATGTATGGTGATTACTCACTTCAATAAGAATAGTCATGCCTTATTAAAATTTTCTTTTGTAATTTAGAAATGTGAATACGCAGCAAATTATAGGTCACTGGAAAAGAATTTGAGTTTCTCTTAATGGGTTGAAGTAGATTTGTTGGTGATTCCTATAAAATCTGGAGTATTAAAATTGAGTATCCAGTTCTCTGCAAACAGATGCATTTTTACCAGACAAAAGATGGCCACTTTATCACATTCCTACTGTGGGCATGCCACACGAACTCTTTGTTGTACATTTGGCAAGGTTCTAAACTTACTCACCATTGACATGGGGGATAGGTTAGAAGGCCTAACTGTACACTTTCAGACAGAGCGAAATAAAATCACAGCAAGAAATACTCAGAGTTTAAATCATATAAATATTTTTGGTCTTCCTCTTATGTAGGAGCAAAAAACCAAAGGACAATGTCGGACATTTTCAAGGGTGAAAAAAATTAGCAGAAAACTAATGTAGGAAAGAAGGATTCTTACCAAGAAAGTTAACATCATACAAATGGCCCTGGATCGTGAGGGGACAGGAAATAAATGTTCGATCAATGGCTTCTTCTGATGCTCCCGTGGAGGTTTCTTGCATATCTGTCTCGATTGAAATAAACAAAACAAGATTTACAATGTGTTATGAGTTATGTAAGATTTTCACTTCAAAGTATGTCCTAATAGAAACAATCATTAATTTTGTTACCGACATTCAAATCAAGTTATAACATTTTTTACCCATCTTTTGTAACTGTGCGTTTCTCCTATTGCTTTAAAGCTAATTTAGGCCACATTATATACAAAATTAAATCTTACTTTTACAGCTACACCCTTGGGGTTCAATGAAAAGGCTTTATGAGCTCGAAATTAAAAGTACTGGTTGAAAATACTATTACATTATACCAGCTATTATTAAGGCAATTTACAAAGTTGGTGCTAAAACTATGCACATTTTTCATTGTTAGCTCCCATATATTCTGTAAGCCCATGGGACTGTTTGGTATATAATTTGGCAAATAAGATCAGTTGAAAAGTAAACAGCAAGTCAAAGACATTTATCATAAAAGAAAATTACAGCACGCTAACAGCAGCACTTATTTAACCCAATATTGTTTTGAATGAACACATTTATATCACATTTATATTAAATGAACTAGGAACACACTTGGGTGTTTCATTCTTCAGCTATGAAGGAGTATGCTTCAAGCAGGCAATTTCCTCTCTTTATAAATGGGAAAAGTGATGAAATTTATGAGTATAGATTTATTAAAATCTTCCTGACTTCTTTAATTGCATAGCATTTCCCTAGAAAAGTATGTTGTAATGTGTACACACACATGTGCTTGATGGAACTCAGCTGAACCTTAAAAAATTTGAAATATGTTTCATGGTGAAGATAAAATTGTTAACTAGTTCACTAATTTAAGTATAAGCAAATATATACATTTTTATACTCAAGGTTGTGAAAACCTAGTATTTATATTACAATAATATAAGCATGTATATGCAAAGATGTGGTCTTATGATCTCTTTAATTTTGCATGTTGTTTAAAAGTGTTTGTAGTTTTTCCACATGGTTTTATAAGTCTTTATTGGGAAACTGTATAAAGAGATCATTTTTGATATCTTTGAGCATCGTATAAGGGCATCACGACACTTTTGGTAGTAAACAGCAGTATCATTTGCAGGATGAAAAAGATTATTAAATAAAACATAGCACTGAATACAGCACAAACACAAGATGGATATTAATGCTTTTTGCTATGTTTGATAAATAATTGGCATGACCCTTCATTTAAATGCAATTTTTGAAGAACTTTGTAATAATAAATGATGATTCTACCTGTGAGTATCTTTGTTCTTATCTATTCATTGAGATGCACACTTTTAAACAGATTGGGTTTGTAAGATTTTACAGATATTTAAGATTCATGAAAATATGTGTCAACCTTTGGAATTAAGGAGGGACCATGGATAATTTGGGGATCTGTAAAAAAGTGGGTGGAGTGAAAACAATGGGCCTTTTTCAGTCAGAATGATCAAATTTTTCTTTGAGGACAAGACACTTGTCTTGCCAACGCTAGGGTAAAAAATTTTTATTTACACCTCACAATGTGTGAATTGGTCCAAACGTAAGCCATTAGGAGATGGTGGGGTTTTTTATGAATGAACTCCCTTGACAAAGCCTAGTTGCAAGAAAATTGAGAAACAAAACCAAACCTTCCAGGTCAGAGTGAACATTTCTGAATGCTGATTTCACCATCCCTGAAAATTCAGGATTACTTGGCCACACGCACGTGTGTGTGTGTGTGTGTGTGTGTGATATTTTGGGTCATGAAATCTCTACAGGGATGGAGAGTGAGGATGAGCAAAGCATCATGTCTGGCGCGACTCTTTGACTTGATTGAGAGAGAGGCTGATGAGCTTGTGGATGCTTCTGAAGCTTTGGCTTGACTAATAGACATTCCCTGATGAGGACATGAAGAGACATATGAATGATACACATTACTGAATTATTAAAAATTTCCACCTACTTATGAGAACAAGTTCCATTTTTCCCTAAACACTAGGGAAATGGATTTGTACATGCTTATATAAAAAAGTGAGCTGAAACTGTTTCCTTTACTGGATTTCCATATTTATAACTGCAGCAAATAATTAATGTAGCTAATTTGATTGCGTGAAAAGTAATTCAATTTTATGAAGTCTACAGCGATTAAATTTATCAAGGCCCGTAAATTATGAGACTAGAAGGAAGCATAACACGTGTGCACATGTGACTGTCTAAAGTGCTACAATAAAAGAGAATTCTTACAAGAATGGGTTTGTGATTTTATAACAAAACACTTTTGGTATTTAATATTTGGAATTTGGGCACAACTTCTGACAATTCTAAATAATGCTAACAAAACATTTATTTAAAACATTTGAACTGTTCTTGTTCATATATTCACTCATTTTGAGCCACTTATCCAAGAATCTTTTTGGCTTTCAAGAAGTAAGACTGAAGGGCAAAGCTCTATATTTATGATTAAAAAAATAAGATAGCCATAGAATTAAAATTTAATTCCCTAAACAATTATTATATCCCTAGGCAATTAGTTCACATGCCTTTCTGGTGTCCGTCAATGAATGATTTTAAAATATGACTAATAAGTAAATGGGGGGGGAGATTATATTACTTAGGAATTTTATTAGACTGTCAATTTAAATACTCATTCCTCAGGCAAAGTGCAACTACACATTTAAATAAATGTATATTAAACACTTAAAATTGATAGCATCAACTCTTCCCTGGGGTATGAATCATTTAGACTTCTGGTGTATTGTTGTAAAGCACAACATTATAGTACATTAATCTAGTACATTAATTTCTTTGATCATAAACTCAACATTGAGAGGTAAACGTATGTCTGATTTATTTAAGAATTTTAGAACTACTACACAAAGTCGTACTATTATTTATGTTTTCTGTTATAGCCATAAAATTGTCCTTATGTTTCCACATGAACTGTGATGATTATTTTAAGCTAGTTATTGAAACAACAAAACCTCTAAATTTGTTTCATAGAATGGTTTTCAATACAATGATGGCTAGCCAATCAAATTAATTCACGATCAAAATACAGATGCTCTTGTTGCTACCCTTAGTTTTGTCAGTATATAAACAAGTTCATCTGATTGTTACAATAGATCGATTTAGGACACATAAAAATATCACACTCTAAGAAAGTTGAAATGAGTTATTCACGCTGGAAAACTGTTCTAGTCTCTAAAATTTCAGATGAGAAATACACAGATTATACCCAACTGACTTATTAGTTTTGAAGCTTGTCTGGCACCAACATGTCTTTAATTGCTAGCATAGTGCAGTGCCAAGCCATTCCTGAGGAGCATGAATCTACGTAAGATTTAGAAACAATGAGCCTTATTACAAGATCGCCTACCTCCTAGGTGACTAAAATATCATATAAAGACAAATAACTTCCCAAATCAGACTCGATACATCCAATCTAACACACGTGAAACATGAACAAAACTGTGTAGTCGGTTTGAAAGGTCCACATGTCATTCTTGTGATCTTTAGAAAACCATCATAAAGGCAATCTTAAGGTGAATTTGAGCATTATTTTGCTCCTAACTTACTTAGGCTCTTCATAATCAACATCAAAACAACAGATATTTTAAAAGATAGAAGAAATGAATTAGAGACATGCTTACAGATATTTTTAGGGAGGCAAACTCTACCAACTCTATTTTTGTAGCCTCTATTATGTTCATGAATACATAATAACTCACCAAGTCAACTAAATGTTTACTTCAAGTTTGATAGATACCCAATCTTCATTAATTAATTCTATCTATCCAATTTTTAAAAAAATATATCAGTGAATTCAAATTAGCTTGTAAAATGTTAGGCAAATTAAATTTAGGTCCCCCTACTTTGAATATCCACTTGTCTAGATTCTTCCCACCTGCTGTCATGTGTTAGTTTTTTTTACAAAAAGCTTCATCTATTTGCAAAGAAAGAAGGAAATTGGTATTGTCTTGTCTTGTTTCATCCTTAAAGTGAAATCATTTGCAAGAAAATTATAGGTCCCTTGTGTTGAGCTTCTTTGCATATTAATTTTGTTAGCCTTACCTCCTGTGGTCTTTAGTTCTGGAAGGCCTATTAGATAATACACAAGATAAATTTTCTCTTGTATCTTTGAGCTAGTAGGAAATACATCCATTTTCTCCTAAAACTAAAATTTGCAGTACTAGTCACGCATATTTCCCTATTTTGCAAACAGAGATTTATTGAATTAAGCATGTCAAGCGCTGTAACAGTCAATATTAGTTATATTCCCATAACTCAAGTGCCTGAGAATATGTATCAACATTAAGTAAATACGAGTATTACATAGTTTACCAAACTAGTTAATGCAAAACTGTGAAACTGGAACAGTGAGTAAAAGTCCAAAATCCATAGACCTACCCTTACTGTAAGTCGCAGCTCAAACACGTTTAGAGAAGCAAATTGTTCATGTGGTGAGAGTGGGCCATTGTTAGAGGCACCGTATGCGAAGGATATTTGAAAGGAGAACAGCGCTTTTTTAAAAATCCAGATGTTGCTCCTTTAATTTCTCTTTTGCTAGCATTTAATTAGGACGGTAAATTAGATTGATCCTACTTGATTTAGATTCACCGTTTATATCCCATTTGAATGCTAATATATTAAAAATTCTTAAAGTAAGCTTAAAACGTCTTAAAACCAACTTAAGACATGAACTGTGACAATAAATTAGACTCTCACAGATTGAGATAACGCCTCACCATGCTTTCAGACCTCTGTTGGCAGTTGGACTAATTATAAAGAACTCAGGGTGATTTTGAGAAAGCCTTCCATTTTAAAGGTAACTACTGCATTTTTAGTCTTGCTACCAAACTGTGTCCACATATTGACTGTATGGAGCTTTTATTTATTTTTGAGAATTTGAGGACAGTTTCAGTTTTTGAAGTCTTATTGCCTTCTAGCTAAAAACCAAACTCTCTGCCATCCAGTGATTCTGACCCCCAGCGGCCCGAGGGCTCCTCAGGCTAAGTCTTTAAGCAGCAGATCACCCCCACTTTCTCCAGCACCCCTTCTGAGGAAGGAGCCAAAGGAGTAAATGCTATTACTTGGGTAAAAAGTAATTATTGTTACTATGTTACTTAAAGCAATGATATCTGTACTAGGGCGACACTCAATTTTTATATTTGCATATTTTAATACTTTGGGTTTATAAGATGTATGGAAGGATAATGATAAAGGAAAAAATTCACCTTATTTGAAGTGATGTATCTAATGTTGATCAATGAAAAATGACGGGGCTATTATTTAAAAAGCTCTAAGTTTCGGAATGTCCCAGGCACTGACATTGTATGCCTTCTAAATGGGTCAAAGGCAAGTGCAAACTAGGAGTGGTTGCTGGGAATAGTCTCGATTTTCTTTTGAATGTGTTTAGATTTTAAAAAGTAGTAAATAGACGTAATAAAACATTTTCAGTGTTCGTCCCATGTTCGGTAACAAAGTCTTAGGCTTATCATATTGTTCACATATCACTCATCTATTAACAAAATTTCCATATGTTTAACATAAGCTCAATACATGTTAAAGATATTGTTTTATATTAAAGTAAAATTAAAATAGATTATGAAATTGCATTTAAAATATCCAACAAGCTATTTTTGTGAAAACCAGGAAACTCTAACTTTTGTCTTCAAAATACATGTTTTTCAGTTAAGATGAGTAGAGGAGACAGATTATATTAGTTCTTATTCCAGTTGATAACTAGGATTCCTACCTACCTCTGCATGTTTAAATCTTTAATAAATTTTATTTTTGTTGTGATCAAAATGTGCTTTATTTTTCATTACAAAGTTCATGCATATAGTACTGATAGTAACCATTTAATAATACACCTTTGGGGCTCCTTAAATTATCTAACCACTGAAGAAAACGTTGTCCATAAAACTTATTTTAACGTTTCAGTATTTGATCAGAATATAGACGTCTGAAAGTGGGGCCATCTTACTGAGGGCAGTGCCCAGGTCTCCCTGTGGGTAGCTGCCTGGCCTGCCTTGGAAGACTGAGCTGGGTGGGGAGGGAGCCCTGTGGAAGTTCTCCCAAAACAGGAGTGATCACAGGGCCCTCCATTTGGATTTCTTCCACTGTGGTCATGCTGTGAACCAACAAACAATGTAACCATTCTCAATGAATTTAGCGTTCTGATGTTTTTGCTCATTTACTCATTTTAACAGTGAAAATGCGTGAAGACTTGCAAGCTGTAGATTTGCGCTACAAAGGAGTTTGTGTAGTCCCCCCCCCCCCCATCCCCCTTCCCAAGTGAACCAAAGACTTTATCATCTATCTATAGCAGGGCAAAACAAGAGCGGGGTGGGGGGTGGTGGTGGAGGGGGTAATGAGGAGCTGATACCAAGGGCTCGAGTGGAAGGCAAATGCTTTGAGAATGATGATGGCAACAAATGTACAAATGTGCTTGATACAGTGGATGTTTGCATGGATTGTGATAAGAGTTGTAGGAGCCCCCAATAAAATGATTAAAAAAAAAACCCCAAACCAAAACAAAACAAAAAAGACTTGGAGTCTTGCCCACCAGAATAAACTGATAATTTATTTACTTAAACTGTAACCCCCCACCCACCGCAAAACAACAACAACAAAAAAAACCCCCAAAAAGCTCCAAAAGCAAAAACTCAAAGAATTGTGCGGGTATACCTATTCATTGAAAAAGAAAAATTACAAACATTTCTAAACAGGAAGTGATAACCGAATCATTGATTACTGGTATAATTGCGCCCGACCCACAGATTTCCTCGCAGGCGTAGGTCTGGTCTCTGACTAGCAGGCCCAAGTGTTTCCATGGTCACGTACTCTCCAAAGGGCGATTCTGGAAAGCCAGTTTGCTCTGCTGCCCCAGATGGCGCTGAGTTCACCTAGAACTCCAGTCGTCGGAACCTTGTCGCCTGCTGCGAGGTAATGCATTGGGTTTCTGTAAAATAACGCCGGACTTTAGCTTCTTTGAGACAGGCCAGGTGCCCAAGCCCTTCAGCCCACAGTGCCTGGAGCCAGCTTGGGGGGGTCCTTGTCTTTCCCAATGCCCCACCACGACCCGAATGGGAGCTCACTGGGAGAGTTCTTTGGAGACATGTTTGAGAGGTACACTCCAATAAACAAGCAAGAAACAAATCCAAACTCACTGCCATCGAGGCGATGGCGAATAATAGCGACCATAGTAGGGAGAGAACTTTCCCTGTGGGGTTCCCAGACTGCAACAGTTTACGGCTTAAGAAAGCGGTTTGTGTGTGTGTGTGTGTGTGTTTTAATTACAAGATCATTTTATTGGGGGTTCTTACAGCTCTTATAAGAATTCATACATCACTTGTATCAAGCATATTTGTACAATAAGTTGCCATCATGTTTTTCTAGACATTCACTTTCTAATTGAGCCCTTGGTATCAGCTCCTCTTTTTTCCCTCCCTCATGCTTTCCTTCAACTTCCTGACCCCTTGATAAGTTATAAATTATTATTATTTTCATATCTTACACAAGCCGCTCTCTCCCCTCCCCCACAGTTTCTGTTGTCCCCTGGGGGTGAGGTGGGGTAGGGTGTGTGTGGTTGTGTGTGTATCCTTGTGACTGGTTCCTCCTTCCCCCATCTTCTCCCCACCTTCCCCCTACCCTCCTGGTATCATTGATTTCCATCCCTCTTCCTGGATTCTGCATGTTGTGAGCTCTTCTTATCTGCACCTGTGTACATGCTCCGATCTTGCCCAGTCATGGTAGTGGGGGTGGGGTGGGGGCACGGATGCCTCAAGGAACCAGAGGAGCATTGTGTGTCATCGGTGCTTTGCTGTGCCCTGGTTGAGAAAGCCCATTTTAATCCCGATTAAAGACAGTTGATTACAATGACTGATTTCCCTTGTTCTGTCTGAAGGAAGGAAGAAAGAGTAAAAGAAATCAGGCTAAAGACAGAGTAAGTAAGAGTATTAGTGTATTGGCAAATGTAAGAATGAGACTGGCTGGCTGGTTAGGAAAATGGCTCGATGCAATCCTTCCTTTTGAAATCCTGTTCTGCTGAAGAGGATGTGAAAGCTCGAAGCTGGTCATGAAAACTCTCAGTACACACATTTCTGTTTGAGGGGGTGGGGGGTGGTGGTGGACAGAGGCTTTTGTGGCAAAGTGGAGCTGAGGCTCTGGCCTAAGAGCCAAGGAAAAGTAGACCCAAGATAAAGCCTGGCCCTGCTTCCCAAACATGCCTTCATGACCCCAAGGCTGCATGTTGGTGGATATTCCTAGACCCTCCTTATGATTTAAGAAATTTAAAAAAATTGAAGTGAATTTGTATGCTGGTCAGGGGCAAGCTCCTGACATCACTAAGGCAGGGTTTGTGCCACCAGGGGTGGACATGGTGGGCACTCAAGGTGAACCCAGCCCTTGAGGGCCAGTCAGTCTCCAAACGAGGCAACCTTTTCACTGCTGTGCTTGAGACCATTGCCCGAAGGACCTCTCCAAGCAGAGAGTGAGGAGTGATGACATCTAGCAAGCCAGAGAGAAAAAGGAGGTTTGGAAACTGTGGTAGCAAATGTACAATTCTGCTGAACTATGGAATGATTGGATAGATGTATTGTTCCCTATTAACAGTGTACATGTAAATAAAGTTGACCAGCAAAGGGAATAAGTAAATAAATTAGCTAGCTAGCTAGCTATTTATATCTCTATATTATAATGTATCTTGGAGCCAGTCCCTAGAAGACACTTAGCTCATATTAAACAAGCACCATCCCAGTTAGAAAGAATGAGTGCAGGTGAAGGGGGGGCAGGACACTTGGACCGGCCCTTGCAATAGATATCTTCCCAGGACCCCTGTATCTATGAGCAACCAGGGCGAGGCTGAGGGAGATTTGTGTCTTTTGATGGTGGTCCCTGCAGAAAGGAGACCGGAGGCAGCATCTTTCTAGGGCAGGGCTGGGTGAGCTCCTTCCATGTTTCAGGGAATCTAGTCAGGGTGCCCGCGGGAGCTTTGCAGTGTGGGTGGTCCTGGCCCACATCCTGCAGGGCGTCCACACAGCAGGCAATGAATCTGCAGCAGCACCACACGCAGCGCAGCCCCGGGGCACAGACCCCGCAGGGCAGCGAGCTTGCCGGATAGACCTTTCAAGATCATTTTGCTCCAGGAAGGGCAGCTCATCTGGCCAGACGGGTGGCTGCACGGCAATGGACTTGGGGTTGGGGACAGCCACCGGCTGTACATAGGACACAGTAGGGATCACGCTTTTCTTGCCCAGGCTCTTTCATGAGCCCTGTGGGTGACCCAGGTGCGCAGGCATAAGGAGACAGGTCTTAAGGGTGACTTTTCCTTAGGATGGTGTGCACTGGGCACCAAGCCTCCTGGTAGGGCCCTGGCGTGGATGTCTTCACTGCCACCCACACCTCAAGTCTAGCCGGGAGGGGCTTGTAGTTAATTTTGATGCATACAAAGATACTCTTGATAAACATGTTTATGTTTAGTTGAAATATTTGTTTTTATGTAAAATCTAAAAGTACACCTTTTAATTTGGGCTCCTTGGTCCACGGTGGGCGTCGCATTTGTTCTCCTCGAACCTCTTCACAGATCGCCAGGAAGAATGGGCATTTCTTTTTTAAAATCAAAGTCAGCTCTTTTATCTATTTTTATAATCGATAAATCTTTTGTAAAACTTAATTTTTGTTTCCATTGATTTTATATCAATAGTGTATTAAGGAATAGAGTTATTTTTGGTTTATGCTCACAAAGAGATGATTATGTTCAAAATGTATTTGAATAGTCTGTATAGTTGCTTTAGGTGCAGTCTATATTTATTTATTATTATTAATTTTAATAATACTAAATTTTCTGTTTAATAAGCTTTTGTAATATACTGTCTTTTGATTCTTTTGCTTTTTAAAAACTTTTCATTGTAAATTCAGTGGAAGTTACAGAGCAAATCGCCATTTACATTCAGCAATTCATGCACATTCTGGTGCAGCTGATCCATCGCAATCCGGTCAAGGCTCCGCCTTTCCTCCTCCCAGGTCTGCTGAAAGCTCTCCTTCTGTACTAAGCCTCCGGCACCTGTCCTTGGGTAAAGGCTGCCCCTTTGATCCCAAATGACTAGTTGCTCTAGTGCAGAGGTGAGTTCGAATCTAAATTAAAAAGTAAGGGTCAAAAGCTTGGTCACGCAGTCTCATCTGACCAGTAAGCCTGGTCTCTTTTATGATTTTTGAGTTCTGTTCCATATTTTTCTTCCATTCTATGCAGGACCTTCGAATGTGGTCCTTTTCAGAACAATTGATGCAGCTCCCTGGAGACCATCTAGTTGCTTGGAATACTAGGGGGAAGCCCAGCGGGTTTCATTTGGGATCATCTTGTGGTGGGAAAACAGTGAGTGTGGCTTGTGTATGGAAGACTTGCGTATTCTGAAAGGAAACGGACGGAACCTGGGTTCTGCGGTCACAGATACCGGCGGCATGAAATTTCGCTTTAGTCAATGAACGACAATATGTGTGGTGATGTTTTTATCTTTTGCTTAGTCTTTTGTCCGCTTTGGGTTATTCGAAACATCAAATTAACACTATGAATAGCTACTAACTGTAAATATCCAAGGTTGCTTCTAAGGGATATAAAGATATAAATGTGATAATGGTTGTTTTACTGAAATGTAATAGCTTATACAACAAAGGCAAAAGTCCAAGACAAGCATTGTCAGTGCAAAAAAATGCACAGTAGAAGCTCCTCAAAAACTTCGAAGGTCACACGTGCTCCATTTGGCAATCAATGACCACGGTTCGTGGAGGACACTTCGAGGTTGCAGTAGCATTCTGGTTGTGAATAAGAAAATGTGTGTTTAATCTGCATATTTTGGAAGAACATTCCAGATTTTAGATTATGTCTACTTTTTAATTTATTTTTTAAATCATTGGCTCGTACAATTCTTATCACAATCCATACATACACCCATTGTGTCAAGCACATTTGTACATTTGTTGCCATCAGTTTTGATAAACTAGTAATTGTAATCGATTGTCAATTACAGCAATGTTAAGGACTTTGGAAGATGTGCAGTTTGCATGTTGAATGGTTTCTTTATTAGTCAGCAATTATTCTTTGAATTCTGGTGATGGGAATAGAGACAGAATGGAACTACATTCATACAAGGAATGAGGAAATGGCATGGGGCCTTGTCTGACTTAGCTACACAAAGGAGAAGGAGAATTCTGTTCCATCCCTGCCCAAGGCTGATTGGCATAAGGAAAATGACCGACATGCCTCTGCCCTCCATCTTTCTTTACCCTGTTCTGACCCCAACTACCCCTCCATGGCACTGAGCTCCTTTACTGGGTTTTAAAATTCCAACGGCCACGCAGACCTCCCAGATGATACGATTACAGGTGTTTATTAGGAAGGCTAACAGGTTACAAGATGGAAAGGGTGCAGTTCTTTTGTCCACAATGCCCTTTCTCAGCCATGCTAGCAGACAGGCAGGGGCTCCCTTGACTTCAGTCTCTTTGGGTCAGGAACCCAACCAGTCACTGTGCCTCATAATCTGAGCCTGGTCCTTCTGCTCTGTCTTGGTGTGCTGGCCTCTGCTACCTCTGTCAGAAATCTTGCACACACTCTGCTGGTGTCCCCCCTGTTTTTGCTGGTCATGGAATTTTACTGTCTGCCTCTATGATATCTCAGTTTCCTACTAAGCAGAATGACAAAACTGACACATTTCTGAGTTAGCATCCTCTGCACCTTATTTATATGTTCCCACCCAAGAAGACAAATAGTATGCAATGTCTCCACACCATCAGGAGGCTTCACTAAGTTTTTAGCAAAATTCCCCTTTCCATGAACATTTTGAAACCCCTGGAATGCTTCTCGAGTTCACTGTAGTTTGCTCTCTAGTAGGATTAGAGTCACTCTATGTAGCATTTAAAAAATGTGGCACAGTTAATTTCAAGTGTAATTAATATTATAGCAATGGCAGTTAATTGAAAGAATGCTCATCATCCATGCGCTTCATACACGGGTACCATCCACGTGTCAGTAGACCATAATGTGTTACTGCGGTGAGGAACAGATTGCAGTGAATCTCCCAGACTGGGATAGTCTAAGGCAGTAGTTCTCAACCTGTGGGTTGTGACCCCTTTCACAGGGTCCACCTGATTCATAACAGTAGCAAAATTACAGTTATGAAGTATCAATGAAAACTGGAAAACACTCCTAAAGGCCAATAAACGATCCTTGAACTAACTACAAGCTCTGCTTTCTTGATGTGTTTTGTTTTGTTCTTTGTCAGTGGTTTGTTGCTGTTGTTTTGTTGTATATAGTTGCTTTGTTTTCCTCTGTCTTGTTTCTGTGCATGTTATTATCTCCACAGGTCTGTCTAAGTAAGATAGGCTGAATGAACTATCTGGAGGAAGAACAACAGGACAGACAGTTCTGGGGGACTTGGGATAGGGGGAAGTGGGGGGAAAGGAAGTGGTGTTAACAAGCCCAGGGACAAGGGAACAACAAGGGATCCAAATTGGTGGTGAGATGGGAGTGGCAGGCCTGGTAGGGAATGATCAAGGGTAAGGTAACGAAGAGGTAGAGCTGTAACCCAGGTGGGGATGGAGCATGATAGTGGGGCAGGAGGAAAGTCAAGGGAAATAGAGGAAAGAGCTAGGAGGCAAAGGGCATTTATAGAGGCCTAGACAAAGACATGTACATGCAAATATATATATATATATACATGTATATATATATATATATATGGATGGGGAAATAGATCTATGTGTCTATATTTATAGGTTTAGTACTAAGGTGGTGGAAGGACCTTGGGCCTCTACTCAAGCACTCCCTCAATGCATGAATACTTTCATCTATTAAATTGGCATTCTATGATGCTCACCCTCCCGACACAACTGCTGAAGCCAAAGCAGGTGAACAAGCAAATGTGGTGAAGAAAGCTGATGGTGCCCGGCTATCAAAAGAGATAGTGTCTGGGGTCTTAAAGGCTTGAAGGTGAACAAGCGGCCATCTAGCTCAGAAGCAACAAAGCCCACATGGAAGAAGCACACCAGCCTGTGCGATCACGAGGTGTCAAAGGGATCAGGTATAAGGCATCATCAGAAAAGAAAAAGTCTTACCATAGTGAATGAAGGGGGAAGTGCAGAGTGGAGACCCAAGGCCCATTTGTCGGCCACTGGAGATTCCCCCCACAGAGGGGTCTAGGGGAGGAGATGAGTCAGTCAGGGGGCGTTTTAGCACCGATGAAGGATACAGCTTTCCTTCAGTTCCTAAATGCTTCCTCCCCCCCAACTACTATGATCCGAATTCGACCTTGCAAGTCTGGATAGAGCAGAGGTTGTACACTGGTGCAAATAGGAGCTGGAGGCACAGGGAATCCAGGGAGGATGATACCTTCAGGACCAGGGGTGTGAGGGGTGATACTGGGAGGGTAGAGGGTGAATGAGTTGGAAAGAGGGAACCGGTTACAAGGATCTACATGTGACCTCCTCTCTTGGGGATGGACAGCAGAAAGGGGTGAAGGGAAACACTGGACAGGGCAAGATATGACAAAACAATAATTTATAAATTATCAAGGGCTCATGAGGGAGAGGGGAGCGGGGAAGGAGGGGAAAAAAGAGGACCTGATGCAAAGGGCTTAAGTGGAGAGCAAATGCTTTGAAAATGATTAGGCTAAAGAATGTACAGATGTGCTTTATACAATTGATGTATGTATATGTATGGATTGTGATAAAAGTTGTATGAGCCCCTAATAAAATGTTTTTTAAAAAAAGAAAATGATGAGGGTAAATAATATACAGATGTGTTTTACATAATTGATATATGTATGGATTGTGATAAGAGTTGTGTGAGTCCCTAATAAAATGTTTCTTTAAAAAAGGAAAGAAAGATAAAAAAAGAAAATAACTTGATGGCTGGTGGGTCACCACAACATGAGGAACTGTATTAAAGAGTCATGGCATTAGTAAGGTGTGAACTACTGGTCTAACGAGAAAACTTTAGTCATCCATTTCTAATAATCAGCGAATGAAAATCCGATGGATACCACAATTATATTTACATTGAATATGAGG
This sequence comes from Tenrec ecaudatus, assembly GCF_050624435.1. Taxonomy (NCBI): domain Eukaryota; kingdom Metazoa; phylum Chordata; class Mammalia; order Afrosoricida; family Tenrecidae; genus Tenrec; species Tenrec ecaudatus. The sequence goes on along the minus strand of NC_134537.1, from coordinate 1,522,461 downwards.
GTGATAAAGGACAGGGCTGCATTGTGTTCCCTGGTCAGGAGATGGCCAGGAATCAGAGGTGACTCAAGAGCAGATAACTCCACCACCACCACCACTACCAAATCTTGTCTGAAGTTGTTAGAGAAAGGACATGTTTTAAATGAAGCGCACAGAGCCAGAAACATTGAGGCAGGCATGTGGAGGAGAAGTAAATGGATTTGAGGGATTCTAAAGAAAATTATTAAGAAAAATAAATGACAATGCTTATCAATCAATTGTATAATTTGGAGCAGGTAAGTGAGAGGCAGGAGATAAGAAGTTTCGAGGAAGGATCAAGTTTAGAGGCAAGAAAGGAGAAAGGGAGAGGAGGAACAAGACGTTCTGTACTTGAGACGTGAGACTCTCACGATGTGCTATCAAGGAGGTGGTTTTCTATTTGGATCTTGAGACTAAAAGCTATTTGGACTGGGTATTCACGTTTGAGGCTCTCTAACAAAATGTACTTCTCAAAGATGACCATTACAACGTCGCCGGTGAGACCTTGTTTCTTCCAATCAAGAGGACAGTTACTTTTCCTTTTACTCTTTTAATAGGCAGCTAATGAAAATGGGACTGGAGAGAGTGGGGCGGGCGGGGCATGGAGCAGGGAAAGAAGAGCGGGAAGCGCTGTGGAACCAAGATGGCAGGAGAAGGCAGAGGCCGTGAGAGAGAGCTAGTAGAGAAAAGAGGAAAGGAGCAGGGAAAGAAGCTTTGGAGAAAAATACAGTAGGTTGATCCTACATAAAGTAAATATCCATAAAGACGGAAAAAGGATGGGAAAGGTTCTATACATTTACTATGCAGTAAGATTGTATTTATCTATTGTAGCCATTCCCTCAAAATGTGGTGCTTTAAGGCAAGACTGTATTATCTTCCATGGCTCTGGGGGGCCTCTGACCCCAGCTGTTCAGTTGGAGATTGGCATCATTCGAACCCTCCGAAAGGCTGGCAGCAAAGATGACTCTGTCCCACATGCTTCTGGGGTCTCACTGCTCCTCCAGGTAGACTCTCTTGATCAGAGACGCTCATAGACTTCTTACATGTAAGCACAGTACCTCTCAGATGCAAAACAAAGATTGCCAGGCCAGTGAGGGGTGACACTTGGGTACAATGTCCCTTTTACTGTCACCAGGTCTGCTTAGATCAAAAGGAGTGAAAAAATCCTTCTCTGAATGGGGCGCCAGGAGCAAGGTCTCATTGAAGAAGAATGTGTGGGATGGAAGGTGATGTGGTGGCCATCTTGGATGGTACATTTGGCTGTGAATTCGTGATTCACATGGTCCTTTATTGCCTTTAATGTTCAAGGCATTGTAGTGGAGGCTTTGCATGGTCTCTAAAGGATACCACAGAACTTTAAAGTAGCTATTATTATCATTATATTAGTAGGTGAGAAACTGGCTTAATGTGGTTAAAGACTCTTCCAAAGTATGATAGTTAAGGTGTATTGAGCCAATCTGGCCAATGAACACATGGACACATGTTTAATTGAAGGACGGAAAGATAATGGCTTGGTGAGCCTCGTCTGTCTGGTCATTTGCTCAGTGATGGTCGGACCAGGGTGCAGTTGACTTAGCCAGTTCCCTGCTTCAGTTGGCAAGGCTCACATCCTGCAAGACATCCCTGAGGAGAAGCCACCCGGACCCACCCCGATGCAGCCCTGGGTGCTGGAGCAGCCATGTGGAGACCCCTGCCAGCACTGAGATACTTACATGTTCACTGATTTGGCTTTCCTCCTGCAGTCGGCGTCAATGTGTGTGTTTTGTGAGATTGAGGAGGACTTTGTAGATTGGTATCAGACATATGGGCTAATATTGGATTTTTGGGCTTGGACTGTACTGGGTTGGAATGCTTAATGTACACTTACCCTTTATATAAAGCTATCTCATAAAATATGAGTGTTTATGAATTTTGTTTCTCTAGTCTACCCAGACTAACACACAAAGTATTATAGCTAAGAAAGTAGCAAAAATCTTCTATATTTAAAATAAATATGGAGAAAACACAGAAGCCAAAAAGTCTATATCAAGTGGTTAAATAACCTTAGAGCATTTTAACTAGTTTCTTGGCTATGATACTTTGGATAAAGTGATAATTGGTAAGCAATACTTGTCCCCCTCTCAAGTGTAAACCTCTTCAGATGAGGAGAGAGACTAAGAAGAGAGGGAATTGAAAGGAGAGAAAAATGGAAACGTTATGAAGATAACTGATAAGCAATCATGCTCACTCCTCTATTCCTAGTGCCTAAGGGAGTGTTCAACTAGTATTTGTTAACTTCTTAGATCGTATCTAGTTGTTGCCATATTTTGCAACAGTATTTAAGTCTCTAAAACAACACACCTGTATCTATCTGATATTTTCTTCTTCAGCATAATTTTCCTTTAAAATAAAAAATAAAACACGGTTTCTTTGAATAAGGAGGGAAAAATTGGTTGATTGTAGGAGGCACAAGGAAGCCTCTGTGCCTCATTCATTTTGGGTTCCAGGAAGGCAAGGATGGAGAGGGACTGTTGAGTCCCTGTGGAGGAGGCTTGGACTTCTGGCTTCCGTGTGAGCAGCTAGGGTCTTTGGGATGTTGCCGTTTTGCTCTTCTGACATTTTAGCTTGTATACTATGTGTGTACTTTACTTCCTAAACTTGTAATCACTACATAGATGTCTTACCTGACATCTATAGCTTCACTTAAATTTAATGTAGAGATTTAGAGACTGCTTGCAGAATAAATCCATAATGGTATAGTGATAGTCAAGCTTTCCATTGTTTTTAAGGAGACAAGTTTCTTTGAACAAGTAAAATTTACTCATAGGGAGAAGCTCTGGATGAAGGTATATGTGACATGGGAGTGCTTTATTTTCAATAAGATTTTAAGCTTGGAATTACAACCCGAATCTTCAAAAACATAAAGATACATGTAAAGCCTATTATTATGGATCAAATTACATTCCACCAAAATACGTAATTCTTAATATTGTGATTTTAATCTCCGGGGGGGGGGCAGTAGATAGTTCTAAGTAATGAGGCAGGACTCGTGTAGTATAAATTTTGATTCCATCTCTAACAAGATATAAGAGGAGAAGATTACGTGAGTAGAGAGTGGGGAAGATAGATGCCAAATCATACCCAGATGGCTCTCCTGGGAGCTCAGAAACAAAGAAGCGGAAGGACCGAGAACCTTTCCCCCAGAGCCTTTCCTGGACCTTCCATTCATATTTCCAGCATCTTAGATTTCAAATCTTCGGTGGTCCAGTGGCCGGTGTCATGTTATGTATCGAAAGGTCAGAAGTTTGAACTGCTCCTGGGAGAAAGATGAGGCAGTTTATGACAACAAAATAGTTTCAACATAAAAGATGCTTTAGCGTATTATAATTCTTTTAGTAACAACAAAAATACTATCATAACTTTAAGATTATCTTATTAAAAGTTAAGAATAAACTATCGGAACGAGGAAAGAAATAGAATCATCCCACCCATTCTATCTTACCACCATTGCAGTCTGACATTTCCTTCTAAGTATCACATGTTATGTTGTTAGACATGGTCAGCTTCGTTCTGACTTAGAGACTACAGAATGAACGTTGATGGGTCCTGTGCCATACGCACAACTGTTCCTGTGTTTGAGCCGGTCGGTGCAGGTACTATGCGAATTCTTCTCCTTGAGCATCTTCTTTTCGTGTAGTCCTCTGCCTCATCAAGCATGGTGTCCCCCAGGAATTGGTCCCTCTGAATAACGTGCAAAGACCATGAACGAAATCGCAGCATCCTGACTAGGATGGAGCATCCTGGCTATTCTTCTTCCAAGGCAGGTTTATCCATTCTTCGGAGAGACCATTTGACATTCTCCACCGACACCATACCTCAAAGATGTCGTCATGTTTTCTTTGGTCTTCCTGACTCACTGCTTACTGCTCAGCGTTCACATGCATAGGAGATGAGGACCAGTATGATGGGTTGGGTCAGACGCACCTTCGTCTTCAGAGGATATCTTTGTTTTCCAACCCTGTGAAGAGCTACTTTGCAGCACATTTACTCCATGCCATTCATTGTTTGCTTTCCTGACCGCTGACTTCTTGCATGTTGATTGTGGATCCAAGTAAAATGAAACCTTTGACAATTTCTTTCCATCTTTTCTCTGTGTATTGTGATGCTACTTATTGGTTTAGTTGTGAGATGCTTTTTTCTTTTTTAAATGCTGACATGTGATCCACACCAAAGCCTGCAGATTTTGATCTTCATCAGTCAGTGCTCCCAACCGCCTTTGCGATCAGTCAGGGAGTTTATGTTGTGTACAGACCAAATGTTTTAAATACACTTCCCTTCAATCCCCAGGCCAAGGTCTTTGCAGCTAGCCTAACGTCTCCATTTATTTTCTTGGCAGACAGACGGGATAAGTACGGTGGGTGAAAACAATCTTTTACCAATATTTCCCGATTTAAAAACAGAAGCCTCCCCTTGCTCTGTTCCTGCCTGCCCCTTGCTCTGTGCACAGGCTTCTCATGAGCACAAGGGAGTGCTCTGGAGTTTCCATTCTCCACAATGTCAGCCACAGTTTGTTATGATCCACAGTCCAGTGCCTTGGCAGAGTTAATAAAATATAAGTAAACTGCTGCTGGAGGTCAACATTGACCATCAACCCAAATCTGCCATCAGCAATGATATTTCTTCTGCAAAGTTATCTTCTGAGTCTGCCTTGATATCTGGCAGCTCCCTCCCTGTCCATGTACTGTTGCAACAGTTTTTAAATGATCTGCAGCAACATTTTACTTGCCTGTCAAATAATGATATTGTTTCTGCATTATACTGAATCAGCTTCTTCTTTGGATGGGCACACTTATGAATCTTTTTCATTTGGCTGGCTCAGTGGTCGTCTTCCACGTTTCTTGGCAGAGATGTGTGAGCATGTGTTAGAGGGCTCCGTCTCTTAGTTGAAGCATTCCAGTAGAATTCTGGCAATTCCTGGAGTCTTATTTTTGCTAATGCTCTTAGTGTAGCATGAACTTCTTTCTATACCATGCACTCTTGATCACATGCAGTCTCTTTACATGGCTAAACATTGATCAATTCTTTTTAATACATCGACTTTGTGTCTTCCTTCCATATTCTTTTGGTCCTTGCACTGATCAATATTTTGAGTGCAGAATTCTTCAAAGTTGTAACTTGAGGCCAGACATTTTTCTTTTCTTTACCTTTTCATGTTGAGAAATGCTGAACAAATTCCCTTTGATGTCCAACTTCAGGTCTTTGCACATTTCATTATAGTAGTTCAGTTGATTTTCTAATGCAAATCTTCTATTCCATTCTTTCACTTCATTATTTCTTCCTTAGCTACTTTACATTCAAGAGTAATTTCCAGAGCCTCTTGTGAAATCCATTCTGGTCTTTTCTTTCTTTTCAGGAATTTTGGTGTCTTCATGTATGATTTCCTTGATGCCATTCCAGAACTCATTTGGTTTTAGGTCAGTTTTTAAAAACGTGCCAGCCCAATTCTTGAAATTGTCTCTAGATTTAGGTGGAATATACTTAAGGTTTCTGTGGATTTGCTTTAATTTTCCTGAGGTTCAATTGTACATTTTATAAGAAGAAGATTGGAGTGATAAAGCTCTGAAATTATTTAAAATGATCAATATTGGAAATTACTGGAAGAAAGATATGAAAAAAATAAAGTTAAAGGGACTACTATGAACATTTTCTCAAAGATTTCTAGTGAGAAAATCAAGATTCAGCAAAGTAAAGTGACCTCCTCTACTGCTGGTGAAGTATCCATAGTCATTCATTCAGCCATTGGCTTGTGAAGCATCTGCTTGTGCCAGCGATTACACTGCTGTATCGAAGAGAGCAACATTAGACATCACTGCCCGTCTTCCTGGAGCTCACATTGCCTTTTTGCTTCTCTAAATGTAAGCATTAGAAGCATTTTTCTAAATTTAACTACAATTTTAGAATGAAATACTTGGATAGTATTGTAATTGTGACCACCATTGAGAGGTGGCAGAGATGCTTCTTGTAGAGCGTTCCAGTCCTGCCAAGCAGACACCATGGCTGCCTTTAAGAAGAAATACAACCCAGCAGGCATGGCTTCATCATCTGGATAACTACCCATTCCCACCCCCACCCGCCCTCTCCTTCCCCTAAAAGGCACCACCCAATGTGAACTCGGCCTAAGACAAATATTGAGTCTGGGAGGTTCATATGAAATTGGACAACCCACCTTTCTAAAGCTTTGATTTCAGCGTTCACATGTGCATTCACACCGCGCATTGTATGGGTCAGTGGGCCACAGCCACATGGTGTTGAGGCAGCTACTACCATTATCAAAGGAGCATCTGGAGGATGTCCAAGGTTAATGAGAATTCCACTCTTGAGCGTCTCGTTAAACTTGAGGATAGCTATGATGGCTAGATTCAACGAGGTATCATTTGTATCATTGTGAGCTCAGACTTTCACTGATTACATTCTCCCTATCCTCATAAAATGCAAGAGATGAATCACAGCCCTCCTTTTACTAGGGAAGTCCATGTAGGCTCCTTGTGAGCCTACGCGTGCACAAGTAACACCGTGCACAGCAAATCATTTCAATGTCGCCCGAATGTGGCTTGCCCTAAAATGAAGAAAGTTGATTATTATGAACCTTTGTTAACTCAAGTGATCCACAAAGGACACTTGTAATCTTAAAAAAAAATTCAGTAGCGTTTTCTAAGCTGAAAGTAGTTTTCTCCTTTTGTTCCATAAATCAATTCACAGATGTCTGTGGCAGGTGGATTAAGGAGGCCGAGGAAGGTGGTGTGATGTCGCACAGATACTAAGGGGCAGAGGCAGGAGTTCAGCATGTGGTTTCCTGACGAGAATGACCATGGGTCTCTTTACCTTACGACACTCTCATTTCTGGCTTTCCTGCATGTCCTGACCCAGTTTATGTTTCAAAGTGGTTGTGTGTGTGTGTGTGTGTGTGTGTGTGTGTGTGCATCAGCATTAAGTTAGATAACAGAATAAAAAAACAAAGCGTTCAAAGAGTGGAACCTGGCTGTTATTGTTCACACAAACACACACACTGACAGCTTCTCCAGTGTCATTCAAAGGAGCTAAACATCGAAAGCAAAACCAAAAGTCTGCCTTTGAATTGATCCTACTCTGCTCTATTCTCTGGAGGAGTCAGAATGCTATTTAACAGGATCCAGACAATTTTGAAGAAGAAAAATGTGATATGTGTAAAAATGTAGTAGTGATACTTTCTCACAAAAGATGATACAGTTCATAATCGAGTTGTTGGAAACTTTTATTAAAATATAGCACACATACAGGGAAGATACCCACATCTCTATGTACAACTTACATTTCTACAAACCGTGTGACCCCTGACCGCAGCGCTCAGTCCAAGACCGAGACTGCTGCCAGCCCCTGAGGGGACCCCGTGGGGGTCTTCTTTCAGTCTCACCCTAATCTTAACACCAGAGATTATTTTCCCTGCCCATGAATTTCGTGTGCTTGGAATCATGCAGTCTATATGTGTACAATTCTTTCATTCAGGATTATGTACTAGTGAGATCGATCCATTTGTTGTATGTAGGTGATCGTTCAGAAATGTTCTTTGTTGCATGAAGTAAATACTACTTGTCCTCCACCAGGAAAACAGACAAGAGCAAAGCTGGTTCCCGTAGCTCAGACTCTGACCCCAGGCGACTCCGTGTGTCAGAGAGGAACTGCTCTCTGTTGGGATTTGAGTGACTGATCTTCTCAGAATTAGGTGGCTTAGAGGTACCTGGGGGTCAAATGGCTTCTCCAACCCGTCACTTAGGTTGTTAGGAAGCTAACTGTGGGCACCTAAGGATCTAATGCTAATATTTTAATGTATATATTATTTAATACATATGCTCCAAATATTGGAGAGATATTTCCATTGCATATATATACCATTTAGTAAACTGTGCTAATATATGTTAAACACGTGTATGTATACATATATATTATATTTAGGGCAAGCATCCTCAGTTACTGCGTGGATTCTGAGTCTTCTCCATTGGTGTCTGAGACTGTACATCTTTAAGGCAGCGCACAGCTTCATCCTTCTCCCAAGGAGTGGATGGTGGGTGTGTACCACTGACCTGCTAATTGGCAGCCCCTTGAGTGACTCGGCACCACGAGGGCCCCTTATTCTGTTTGGAAAGACCACAGTCATGCTCATGTGCTCGTTTTTGTGTAAATTTGTATAGATACCTGTGAAGAAGAGAAAAGGCAAGGACATTCTTTGTGTAAGTAGAAACCTCAATCAGGGGGATTCATAGAATTCATGGAAAAATGGAATTAAAAGACAATTGATTTTCCCCTGGGAACTTTTCCAAGCCAGCTCATATATGTATTTTAATTGTTGCTCTCGCTATACATACAAAATGATCTGTATAAAGTTGTTTTAACAGATTTTTAAAAAGAGAAGCAAGTCTCCCACATTTGCTCATATTTTCTTCTCATGCAGAGATAACACTCATAGTTCATGTCTCACAGCCTTTTACTATATGATTAAAAAAACCCAAACCACACTTAATACCATTGGGTCAATGCTGACTCATGGCAACACTATAGGACAGGGTAGAACTGTCCCTGTGGGTTTCTGTTTCTGAGAATGTAACTCTTTATGGGAGTTGAAAGGTTCATCTTTCTACCACAGAGAGGTTGGTGGTTTCGAACTGCTAACGTTATGGTTAACAGCACAACACATAACCCACTAGACCACCAGAGCTCTTTTTACTAGGTGATATCATCATCTATTTACATGGTTAAAATAATATTTCAGGTTGCTATTTGCATTTAAAATGATATGATGAGAGCATTCTCATACCATAAAAGAAGGGTTATCTGGAAGGGTGGCATAGGGGCCACTAGTGGCGGTAGATAAGCAAAAGATGAAAACTTCAAGGGCAAGGAGCCCAACAGAAGCCAAGTGGGAATTGTTCCAAGCTGTCCACTGGATTGACAGCTGGGAGATCATTGATGAGTCTGGCACCCATTCAGTAGAATAATACTGTAATACTCAAATGTCAATGGCCTGACCATGAAGGAGAGGCAAGAAAGGGAAGATTTTGATACTTTTGAAGAGCAAAATGTGATCCATGTAGACATATTGTAGTGGAACTTCCTTAAACAAAGCAGATGGAATTCTTAGTTGAGTTCTTAGGAATTTTTATTGAAATATAACACATATGAGAAAATTACAAAATAACAAGTGTGTAACATGGCCTTTTCCCTTTCTTTTACAAACTAACACCCCCATGTAACCAGCACCAAAATTAAGAGAATTCCATTAGCCTACAAGAAGACATCCTGTCACCCTTTCCCAGTCTCATCCTAGTACTGACACTATAGCTTAATTTTGCCTGATGTCTGTGTGTATGTGTTTGCATATGTGTGACTGTACATGCTACTGGGTTGTCAGGTGCCGTCAAGTCAGCGCTGACCCATAGCGACCTCATGTACAACCGAAGGAAGGCTTGCAGAGTCCCGTGCTGGCCTCACAGCTGTCCCTTCCCTGAGCCCACTGTGGCAGCCACTGTCCATCCGTCTCATTGAGGGCGCTCCTCGTACTCGCTTTACCAAACATGATGTCCTTACGCATGGACTGGTACCTCCTGATAATAGATCCAAAGTACGTAAGATGCAGTGTTGCCACCTTTGGCTCTAAGGAGCACTTTGGTCTTACGTCTTCCCATGTAGATTGGGTTTTCCTTTTATTAGTCTATGGTGCTTTCTATATTCCTCTCCAACATTACAAACAAATACATCGATTCTTCTTCAACCTTCCTCATGCAATGTCTAACTTCCATACGCACACGCTTCAGTGAAGAACACCAGGGCTTGGGCCAGATGTACCTTAGTCCTCAAAGTAAGAGCATATCCTTGCTCTTCAGTACTCTAAAGAGGATGCGTGCAGCAGATTTACCTGATGTAACATGACTTTTAATCTCTCTTCACTGCTGCTTCCATGAGCATTGATTGTGGATCCAAAATCCTTGGCAACTTTACCCCCCATTTATCATGAAGTTACCTATTGGCCCAGTTTTGTGAGGATTTTGGTCTTACTTACATTGAGTTGTGATCCATACTGACGGCACAATCCTTGATCTTCATTGACAAGTGGCTTAGGCTGTCCTCACTTGCAAGCAAGCTTTTGCCATCTGCATACCCCAGGTTGTGAATAAGCTTCCTCCAATTCTGATGCCGCACTCTTCTTCATAGAATCCAACTTTTCTAATTTGCTCAGCGTGCATATTGAACAAGTATGGTGAGATGATTCAACCCTGACTCACACCTTTCCTGATTTTAAGCCTTGCAGTATTTCTTTGTTCTGTTTGCAAAACTGCCTCTTGATCCACTTCCTAGTTCCAAATGAGCACAATGAAGTGTTCCGGAATTCCCATTCTTCTCGATGTCATCCATAATTTATGATGGTCCACACAGGGGAATGATTTTGCACAGTCAACGAAACACAAATAAACATCTTTCTGGGGTTCTTTGCTTCGAGCCACGATCTATCTGACATCAGCAATGAGATCCTTTGTTCCACGTCATCTTCTGAATCAGGCCTGAACTTCTGGCAGCTCCCTGTCAAAGCTCTGCTGCAATTCTTGTTGAATGAACTTAAACAAAATTTTATTGATGTTATTCTATAGTTGGAGCATTTTGTTGGCTCACCTTTCTTTGGAATGGGCTCAAATATGGATCTCTTCCAGTCAGTAGGCCAAGTGATTGTCCTTCAAATTTCATGGCAGAGATGGGTGAGTGCTTTCAGTGCTTCTTCAGCTTTTCAATGGGTAGGCCATGAATTCCTGGAGCCTTGTGTTTGGCTGATTCATTCAGTTCAATGAAGCGTCTTCCTCGAGCACCGTTGGTTCTTGCTCACACGCTACCTCTTGAAATGGTGGGATGACGACTAGTCCTTTTTGATACATTGCTTCTGTGCATTCTTTCTTCTCTTGATGCTTCCTGCATCATTCAATATTTTGACTATATAATCTTTTGCATACATATCTCTATGTATATGAATAAATATACATATACGTACACATCTATAGCTCTCTCTTTCTATATATATATTTATATGCATGTTCACTAGGTTGTGTGAAATCTGTTTCTGATTGTGAAGAATTATGGGGGATATTTCTCCCCCTCTTCTTGGATTTTTGGGGACATTTACATTTAGAGATACAAAGGATAAAGGGTGAGCTTAATGGGACAGATCATGAACGAGCAAAGGAACACACAAGAGTTTTGTTCTGGCACAAATCAACAATTCACCACTTGCTCGTAATCCCTTATCAGTGAATGTATGAGAAGGATAGGGACATAATGTAATGTCTTTTTATTTTTTCATTTGTGTATATTTAGAATGCTCTGAGCTCTCTTCTTGAAACTGCTGGATTTCAATAGATGTAGAAACAACAAAAATGTGCTAAAAAAGAAACACTGCAATTCTCGTTAGGGATTTGACATTTTCAGGCCACTTTTTAGGGAAGATTTAATAATGAAATGCTTTTAAGGCTAAAATCCTTTTAAAAACTAGGAACTAGGTTATTTTGAAAATTATAAAGAACAATAAATGGACCTTTGTCCAAATAATTGGAAATATAAATATATAATTGATTTGGTAGCCTTCTTGATATGTGTGTGTACCCTTAAGTGTTGGTGCAGACTTATAAAGGATCATTTTTACTAGCAGAAATGAAAAGCTTAATTTTTAAAAAACAAATCATTTATTGGGGTTCTTACAACTCTTATCACAATCCATACATACATCAATTGAGTAAAGCACCCTTATACATTCGTAGCACTCATCATTCTCAAAATTCGCCATCCGCTTGAGTTCCTGGAATCAGCTCGTTTTCCTTTTTTAAAAAAAATTTTTAAAAGAGGAAAATGAAAGAGTAGTATAGTAGACACCCGTGGCTGCCCCAACAAACCACCACCGTCTTGGTGCTGTAACATAATAGACATACATTCCCCCAGAGCTCTGGAAGCCAGAGTCTGAAATGAAGATGTTTGCAGGTTCCTGCTGCCCTCACAGACTCCAGGGGTGATGTCTTTTCCAGTCTCCCCAAACTTCTATTTGCACCAGCGGTCACCAGGCACCTTGTGGTTTGTAACTGCCTCACACTCATCTGGTTGTCCATCCTTGCATGGGATTCTCTTCTCTGCATGTCATGCATTTGTGTGTCTTTTATGAGAACAATTATAGATAAACTGAGCACTGTGATGATCAGTGTGATGTGCACTTTGTCCAGGTATGATTCTCCGTGGATCGGCAGACATTGAGCAGATCGCCTGTCCAAATATGTAATACAATCACTTCCATAAGGAGATCTCATAGAGCAGACAATCAGTTGAAAGCAGAGTTTCCTTGGGCTGTGGGCTTTCCTTTTTTTAGGTTTCTGGAGTGGGTTGTACCTTGGTTCTTTGCTTTTTATGCTGAAAGATTCCATGTCAAGTATGTTGTGCGATCTAAGTAAGTTTTTATGAAGGGCAGGGCAAGTCTCAGGTTCAACAGCCTCAAAAGGACACACGCTATTTCTGGAAAGTGTGCCAAGCTGCGCAGAAGCCGCGCTGGGGTTCATAACTGGGCGAGGAAAACCATGTGGAAAAGAGCACCCACACCTATGGAACGGGGCTGGGAGGCAGAGGGCGGGATGCCAGGAGGCCAAGAACCCTAGAGGTTAAGAGGATAGGGGTCTAGCATGTGGGCCAAGAGGCGATGGGCCCGACTATGCCTAGAGTGGGCACCCACATGGAGGAAGGAGAACCTCACCTTTTACCTGCTGCTGACCGGGAGCAGGGCAAAGAGAGCGGCCTTCATTTCAAACCTCTGCCTGGGAAGGCATGGTGGATGGCATTGATTAACCCACTGGCTGAGTTAGGATACTGTGTGATGTATCCAAGAGACTGGTCTTACCTGGGCCTAAGGGGCTTGTTTCTCTGCATGCTCAGTTTGGGGTCTTTAACATCTTTGAAATGTTAAAGAGCAAAATGGTACTTTGTGAAAAAAGGTGCACTGGACCCAAACCAGGGTATTTTAATTTGCTTCCTAAACTCGTGAGGTCCGGGCAGAGTCTGGGAGCCCGGGGGAGAACCAATGTAGTTGAATCATGGTGTTTGCGAAATACACCAGGGACTGCCGGAAGAAGGAAACATCTGTCTTGGAAGAAGAACAGCCAGGAAGCTTCTTAGACATCTTTCATTTCATTCCACATGCTGTCAAGAGGGGTCAGTCCCCGGAAGCCATAAAGCAGGTGGTTCTACAAAGCACTCCCTTTACCACATCAGCACTAACAGGCACCTTTCCGAAGAGGCGTTTATTTAGAAGATCGGATTACCCAAATAGGACGTCTTACACCAACACCTGAGCTGCCTCTACTGACCTTATTCACACCCTCTGTAACAGCCATATACAACACTCGCATTAGTGTTCTTTGTCCTTCTAAACCATCCTCGATTTACTCACGTGATCCTAGCTAATTAGAATAGCCCCTATCATATTAATGGTAGTCAACCTTTTGCATTTGGAAGTAGTTTTCAGGCTCTTCCAACAACACTCTCTCAAATGACACTACCTAGCCATCTTACATTTACGGGGATGATAGTAACCTTACTCAGCTTCTCCCTTTCTATTAAATCTAATCTCTTAACTCACAATCTAAAATTTAATGCACTCTTATATTCACATAATTTTTCAAACCTATTAGGATATTTCTCTGCAATTACACACTAGCTTTCCCCTTTCTTAAGCCTGTTAGCCCATACCTAGCTCTGTACCCTTGATTAAATTTTGTTAGAAAAATCTTTACCCAAAAATATTGGCCAAAAAATAGCTGCCATACTTATGTCTAACCAAAAAGGTATAATTAAAGGTACAAGACTTGGTAAAGGGGAGGATCCTTGGAAAGGATTAAGACCTTCAACAAGACAGAGAGGCGGCAGTGGTCGCAACAGGCTCAAGCATAGTGACAATCGTGAGGATGGACAACCCGAACCATGGTTTATTCGAGCGTACACATAGGGCTTCCATGTCAGAACCTGCTTGCTGGTACTAGCAACAACATGAGCTTTATTGTTCACTTTGTTTGCTGGAAAGGCGGTCCCTCTGGTTGGAGGGACCCAAGTTCCAGGTCTGGAGAATATCTAAGGGCCATAGTCTTGGGACTTCAACCAGCCTTGCCTTATCAGAGAAGCGGATCTTTTTATCTCAAATTTTGTTGTACATATTTCTCTCTTTCTTTTCAGAACTTTCTATTGAGACACCAATCAGAGTTATCAAAAAAACAAACAACAGTTTTATTGGCACTTCATCCACATATCATGTAATCCAATAGTTCAAACATATTAAGAAGAGTTATTCAGTCATTACCACTCAAGTTTAGAACATTTTCCTCTTCCTTGTACTCATTGTTATTCATGTAATTATTATTATTATTATTACTTTATTTTATTGGGGGATCTTCCAGCTCTCATCACAATCCTTACATAAATCCATTATGTCAAACACATCTGTACATACGTTGTCATCATCTTTTTCAAAACATTTTCTTTCTACATGAGTCTCTGGCATCAGCTCCTCATTTCCCTTTCCTCCTGGTCTTCCCTCCCCATGCCTCCTATGTAATTATTTTTTAATTGTGGCAAAAACATACACAACAAAACATTCTCCAATTCAACATACACAATTCACTGCCCTTGGTTATACTCTTCATGTTGTAAAATCATTATTTTCCAATGTATATCCCACCATTAACATGAATTCAGAGCCCCTTAGGCAGAGACCCTTCCTTCTTCACCCAGGGTAACCATTGGCCAAGTTTGGTTTCATTCTTTCTTTTCAATCTGTGTCCCTCCATCGTGCTTGTGTCTTATCTCCGTGTTGCACGGTCTGTGGTTTGTGTGCCCCTTCAGTCCTTTGGATTGATTGTCTCCTTGAGTCTTTGATTTTCTTCACTCTGTTTTGCTTTGCCTTGAAATTGTTGAACCTAAGGATGGCTGCTTTCAAGCTTGGAGCGTCTGTCATGATGTGCTAAAGTAGGACGTAGCACATTATCTTTGTGGGCTGGTTTGCCAATTGGACTAGATGTCTAACTAGATTGTGCTTCTAAGCCTCCCTGCTATGGGACCCATTCCTTGAAATGTTTATGTCTAAGAACTATCATAAGTTTACCCCAATAGACATTTATGTGTAGTACATGTACATAGATATTTAAGCATGTTCTCTTCCAACACCTACTGTATGGATCATAAGAAACTATGGAAAACATTTTGAATAGTAGGAATTCCAGAACACTAAATTGTACTCAAGCAGCAGAACAGAACAAGGAGAAACTTCATGGGTTAAAATAAGCAAAGGCATCCATCAGTGTTATGGCTCTTTGCGACTTGGATTCTGCCTGTGTCCTGAGCAAACACACTGACAAACTGGGATGAGACGAAGAGCACCAGTATAGCAGTGGAGAAAGACTCACAAGTCTACAAGACACAGATGTAAAACTTGGCTAGCTGAAACCCAAGAGGATGGGAGGCACTTGCTAATGGAGATCAAAGATGACAATTTTGGATACGGATTATAATTCAGTGTAAAGAGAACACAAATCTTCCCAAACGTTGACCAATAGACAACATCTGATAAACAGAAAATGTTGCCAAGAATTTAATTGTACTTGGATCCACAAGCAACACTCAAAGAAGCAGTAGCCAAGAAGTCAAATAACCCACTGCCCTGGACAAGTCTGCTGCGAAGGGATTTCGGAAAGTGGTGACGAGCTAAATATGACATTTTTAAGATTAAGATGCCCCTGATGCTAGTTATAGTATTTCCAATGGCGTCATATTGGACAATTAATAAATAAAAAAGACTGCAGAAGAATTGATGTCTTTGAATTATGTTGGTGAGAGAGAGAGAGAGAGAGAGAGAGAGAGAGAGAGAGAGAGAGAGAGAGAGAGAGAGAGAGAGGAGATACCATGGCACCATGGGCTGTAAGAATGAAACCATTTGTGTTTGAAGACGTGTGGTGAGAATTCTCCTTAGAAGTGAGGCTGGCCAGACTTCATCTCCTATACACTGGACACATTCCTAGGAGACACCAGTCTGGAAAGGATCTTGTGCTTAGTAAAATAGAGTGTCTTAAACCAAGGAGGACGAACCGAAATGAGATGGGTTGACACAGCGGTGCTAACAACGGGCTCCAACCGACAATTGTGAGGATGGCGCAGGACTGCGCTGTGTTTTGTTCTATTGTGCACAGGGTCTGTATGAGCTGAAGCCAATTCAACGTCACCTAACAATAACAGCTGTTATTGTTTGCTTTGAATTGGGACACTTAAAAGTTAATTAAATGAATAGTTAATAGAATGTATTAAAGTCAATTTTCATGTCCTAGAAAAAAGTAGTTTTATTTTTTTCCTAGAAAATGGACAGTGTTATTAGATTAAGAGATATAAATCTGCCTATTTCTTCACTTTCAACACTTCTAGCCTGTTCTTTTTGTATCATTATAATTATGCATTTTATTTTAATTTGTGTTCACAGAAGTCTATTTTCTTATGTCACGCTTGGATTTCTGTAACATGAATTTCTATTCTTGTTTTTCCTTGTTTCTAGTCCCTTGAACATGAACTCTGGTTGTAGGGTGAACTAAGTTTTGTGCTGCTAACCGCGAGACCAGAGTTCACACCTGCCCGGTGCTCCATGGAAGAAAGATGAGGTTTCTGTTCCTGGAAGGATAGCTTGCCCCAGAAACCCCAAAGCCTAGTTCTACTTTAGGCAAGAGGTTTGTCACAAGTTAGAATGGACTCAGTGGCAGTGAATGAATAGCTTGAAAAAATTTTTTCAAAATGCAGACATTTAAAGCTCAGTACATAATTTGTTTTGTCCAGTACATTCATATCTCGTCTGTAAATATTTACAGTCTGGAACTTCTGAGGAACAATTCCAGCTCCTCCTATAGTGTCACTACAGAGTTGCTGTGAGTTAGAATCAGACACATGGCATTGGTTTTTGGCTTATTGGATTAGAGGAATCTCATAAATTTTGATAAATAATAGTTTTATTGCATTTATCTTGTCAACAGTTTATACTTTTTGCTTTTAGTTTTCACTTTTAGTTTATCATTTTAGTCAGGAATTCAACATTTGCTTGACTTGTGATCAGAGGAGTAACATATATAATAAAAATAATTTAAATAAAAAATTTGACATTTTGGGGGGTGCCTAATAAAACCAATAAGTTCTTTGGGCCTATAATCTCACTTTGTTTAGGGCAGTTTCCTTTGTAATATTTGATCTGTCTTGGCGATTCTGTTTGTCAACCCCTCCCATGCTTTCCGACCGGGGCTGTGTTGAGTGTGTCAGTTGCTAATAGACGTTTGTCAAATCACCTCCCGATGCAATGGGGTTTTCACGTTTGCTTTGAAAGTGTACTTTTCTGCTTTCGCCCTTTTGAGGCCATATCAGCAGCTGGCAGATTACTGAATGCAGCTTTTCTTAGGATGCCATCGGTCATTCTTTTCAAACGGCTGGGTGCCGTTGCTGTCCTTCGCTGGCTTCAGGCTGGTTCTGACGTAGAGACCCCATGTGCCACAGAGGGAGGCACTCCCTCTTCCTGGGCAATCACCGCAATTGTTCCTGTGCTCCAGCCCATGATTATAGAGCCACGGTGTTAATCCATCTCACTAAGAGGCATCCTCCTTTTTCCTGCTCCTCTCCTTCACCAAACATCATGTCCTTCTCCAGGGACAAGTCTCCCCTGATAACTTGGCCCAAATTGCATGAATGTGTTAGGCCAGGTTGTCTAGAGAAGCAAATCCAGAGACACTCATATATGTCTAAGAAAGAGCTTTATATCAACAAGTAATCTTATACCAAAAGAAGGCATCAAAGTCAAGTCCAGCTCAAATCCATAACTCTGCCAGTCAGGGACCTCTGAACCCCTAGATCAGTAGAACTATGACAGGGCATCCAAAGCTCTCAGGGTGGGGCAGCCAACAGGGGCCACTGCTGGAGGCAGAGTTGGAAAAGGCAGGAAGGTACAGAGCAGACAGAGGAAGGGAGGTTCCCAGGTTCCTCCCTTCCTAAAAGGCCACACCCACAAGGAGGCATCCTCAGGCAGTGGCCTGACTGGCAGGTTGGATTCTACGCCTCCATGTTCCTATTTCTCCAAGTTGACACGAAGAGACGAGTCAGAGTACAGGGAATCAATGATGAAACGCACAACTTTCCTCTAGTTCTTAAATGCTTCCTCCCCCCACTATCATGATCCCAATTCTCCCTTACAAATCTGGCTAGACCAGAGAATGTACACTGGTACAGATAGGAACTGGAAACACAGGGAATCCAGGACAGATGATCCCTTCAGGGGCAGTGGTGAGAGTGGCGATACTAGGAGGATGGAGGGAATGGGGGTAGAAAGGGGGACCTGATTACAAGGCTCTACATGTAACCTCCTCCTTGGGGGATGGACAACAGAAAAGTGGGTGAAGGGAGACGTCAGACAGTGTAAGACATGACAAAATAATAATTTATAAATTATCAAGGGTTCATGAGGAAGGGGGAGGGAGGAGGGAGGGGAAAATGAGGAGCTGATATCAAGGACTCCTCATTTTTGAGGATGATGGCAACAAATGTACAAATGCGCTTGACACAATGGATGGATGGATGGATTGTGATAAGAATTGTACGAGCCCCCAATAAAATGATTGAAAAAAAATCATCTACTCCCAGAAAAAGCGCACAGGCAAAGTCTCACCAGCCTTGTTCCTCAGGAGCATTCTGCATCTGAAGGCTGATGTTGGGGAAGAAGAGTGAAAGCACTGTGAATTGACAGAGGAGAGAATATATCTGTTTGGAAGAAGCACAACTAGAACGCTCCTTAGAGTGATGGTAGAAGCCTTCAGCTCATGCTATTTGGACAGCCAGCAGGAGGAAGCAGTCCCTGGGGAAGGGCGTCTTGCTTGGTAACGGAGAGGGGCAGGCAGTACAGAAGGGAAAGCACTTGGTGAGATGTCGCAGAATGGCTGTAACAGTGTGCTCAGTTATAGCAAGGATCAGGGGATGGTGCAGGAAGAGCAGAGCGCTTTGATGATTTGCCACCAATTTGACAGCACTGAACAATAATTACAAGGTACATGTATTTCATTGTGTCAAAAGATGCCCATTCTACAATTCAACCATTCCAATTCCGCATGTTGTGTCTCTTTCTGTTCCCCAATTCCCTACCTTGTTGTCTGATTATTATTTTGTGTGTCTCTTTGTGAAACAGCCTGTATCTAGATTACAAATTCATTCTGTAGTCGCTTCTTGAAGGGTGATGTCAGTCCATTTATAATTCTAGCAATTATAGATATCTTCAGATCCATCTCTAGCTATCATCAGGACTTATGTTTGCCACCAACCATCTTGCTTTTCCTTCTTACTGGGACAGATTCGAGAGTGAAATGTGGGTCGAGTGGTCTCGAGGACTGGAGTATAAGGCTGAAGATTAAAGTGGCTTGAATCACCTAATAGCATCAATCAGAATTTTATGAATGATTGCAGGGAGTAGGGAATTAAAAACAAACACCTGTGAGTTTGACTTATTCTGGATAACTAACCAAGTTGTATGGATTAAAGTATTAGTTGGGACTTCAATAGTAACTTGTTTTCCTTAATAAAAATTTTTACATATCCCATAGGAATTGATCCAGATAAAGTATTTGGACTGCTTACTCCTGTAATAGGGACCCGGATGACATGAGATTTCTCATAGAAACTACAGCCGGGAAATCCTGTGGGGCTGTTAGTCCTATTTGTTAATAAAGTATTGCGTTGACTTGGAACACCTTGAAACATACTACAATAGCAACGGTTCTACAATAAAATATAAGGCCAATATTATTCCTTATATCTAAACCCCCCAAAGAAGCCTAACTAGATAATTATAAATGTGGGTTGACCTTATGTAAAATAGGGAAACATACCTTAGCTATCCAAGTTTTTGTTGCCAATTACTTCACACAGCAAAATGGTTCTATTTTAAAACCATTTTATTGTGAATTAAATGGAAGCTTACTGATTGCATTTCCATTGAATAATTCTTGCACATTTTGTTTCATCTCATGGATTGCAGTCTCCACAATGAACCTCACTTATCCCACGTCCTCCCTGGACCGCCTCTTTCTACCCCTCACTCTCTTCTAGCTGTTCCGAACTGTGTTGCTCGGTCAATGCCGCCCTTTTGCTCCCAGATGGTTAAGGTGTGCCCGCCTCCATAGATTTATTGCTTCCCGTACAGACCTGTCTGTTACTTGACTGAAAACGGAGTGAGAGGTTGACCCAAAGGGTGACTGAAAGCCTTAGTCTCAGGGGTTCTGCCAGTCTTTACCTAACTACAAGCCTGGTCACTTATGGTTTTGAGTTTCATTCCACATTTTTCTCCCATTCGATCTAGTGCCTTTTAAGGTTTCTCTCTAACCAGTTTGTGCATGTTTTTAAAACAGAACAGGTAAAATTTCTGATATATTAACTATGAAATAGCTGGATATTATCTTTTATAGTCAGAATGGATTAAGACAATAAAACCACAATACTATTCATCATGACGAGTTTTTTTTTAAGTGTTATGTATATGAGAACTTAGGGCTTAATATTGCCTATTTTTGACCAAATATCGCAGAAAATAGGTAAGATTAGGACCCAATGTCTTAAAATAGTGGTAAATTGTTTTTATGATAAAATATTTTTCTGTAGAACATTAATAAACTTTTAAAAGCAAAAGGCTGTGCAGCTTTGAATATTTTACCAAGTTAAAAATAACTAGCATACAGTAATTCCCTTAAAATTTTGCTACAGATTGTTCACATTCAAGAGAAACCTTATAATCTTTTCTCGCTTGGCATTTTCAGCATTTTGTCAGTGATGCATACACGTACACGTTACCTTAATCTCTCGAATGGCCCATTTTTGGAGTGAATTGAGGGCAACAGGATCTCAGCAGTGGACTTTAAGCTTGTTTCAGCGCAGCCATGACTATGCCCCACGAATTAGGCCCAGAGAGGCAGAGGTGGGCGGGTTTCAGCACCCCTCGATTTTCTTCTTTAGCTGTGTTTCTCAGGGCAGGGCTGGTGAGCATCTCCCACGCTTCCAGTCCTTCCGGTGTGTCCCCTGACTCGCAGGCGGCTCAGTATTGGCAGCTTTGGATGACTACTTCTGAAGCAATCTCGATGGCAGAGCATCTGCCTGTACTTCTAACGATCACACAGAGCAAAGACTGGAGGCGCACGCATGTAAATGGCCATAGTGGTGCTTGTGCCACAGAGGTGTTGCTGGCCAGAGGGTAACAGGAGAAGCACTTCAAATATAAATCGGAGTATTTTTGTGGAGTAGGTACTACAGGCTTTGGGGATATGTTGGTACTTCTTTGTATATTCTAATTTATATACATCTAATAAGCATTACAATTGTGGATAGAGAACATTATTTTCTTAAAAATGAAAAAACAAACAACGAAACCCCACACTTTCAGTGGCATTGACAGCAGCTCTGCTCGAAGTCTATTGTGATCATCAACACGGTTGACTACATTGTCAATGAATTGCAGTCTTTGGATGACGACTTGAACAAATTTGGGCACGTGAGCATGTGTTTGAGTTTGTAATACATATATGTACATACGACATTTACATCTAGATCTATATATGCTCAAACACATATAAGCTCATACACTTACTGAAACACACTCTGTAGCAGTATTCTCTAGAGAGTCTTTGGTGTGACAACTTGCATGAATTGCCCGTGTTATGAAGTCTGTGTACATACAATCTCAAAATAAGACTTTGAAATCTAGGGATAGTTCTAATACCTCAGTTTGTTCATATGGGGATATTCACTATGCATTTCTTGATTATTTTTTTGTGTTTTAAATCTCAATCTGAATACGATGCCTGGGTGTCCATCTACTGTGGCAAATTGTATATGTTGCAGTCACTAGTGGAAATATAGGTCTTAATAGTTCGTTTTACATATTTTTGTGATAATGATTTCAACACAGATGTTTTTTAAAAACAAACCAAAGCGTAAACCCCAAACAAAAATGAAACAAAACAAAGCACACACCGAAAGTCTGCCAAACCACAGAGACTCCCCTGGAAGTGAAGCATCTGCACCCTGCTTGCCTCACCTGCAGGATTGTCTTGCATCTATTTCTGCAGCAGAGGAAAATATGGTTTTTAATCTGCACAGGCAAGGAAGAACAAATACTTTTCAATCTCTCTCTTCTCTTCTGACCACATTTTCTTCATTTTAAGCTACCCACCGTGCCTTCTAAATTTCAGCTTTCAAAAGCAGGCTTATCACTTTTAGAATCTGATTTTCGTTGTAATTAATCTGTGAAATCTAACACATGCTTGTTATTAATCTTGATGCATGTGAAGAGAATTCTGAGAGTCCATGCTAGAATATTTCAATGGAAACAGAAAAGCACAAGAGTAATAAAGTTATTTCAGCAGAGTGCTTAAAATACTACCATGACATAGTTATCCTCCAAGATAGTGTAATTAATTAAATTAATCAATAAATATAAATTTCCTTTCTTGCATCATAGCTCTGGCTAAGATTTCAAGCACAGTCTTGAATAGGAGTGGAAAGAAAGCTCATCCTTGTTTGGTTTCCATTTCCAAGAGGGATGCTTTCAGTTTCCCTCCATGGACAGCAAGGCTGGCCATTGGTGTTGTATATGCCTTTTATTATGTTAAGGAATTTACCTTTTCTTCCTATTTTGTGCTATTAATAGCACAAAATTAATCATTTTTGTCAAATGATTTTTTGTGTCAATTGATATCATCATGTGGTTCTTTTCATTTTTAAAATTTATGTGATGATTAATTACCTTGGTCATTCTTCTGATGTTGAACTGCACTTGCATACCTGGTATGAATCCTTATTAGCCATGGTGCATTATTTTTTGATACAGTGTTGAATTCTACTGATAAGTAGTTACGTTTTTTAACAAGTCAATATTTCTCCCCCCCCAACAGCCTTATTGGCACATACTTTATATATCATACATTTCGATAGTTCAATTGCTCAGTCATATCATGGAGAATTGTACAATCATTACCACACCAATTTCAGAGCATTCAACTTTCCCCCCATAGTTACATCATTTTAAAAATGAGTTGTGAAATCACAATTCGTTCTGATGCTCTCTCCCCACTCCTGCCATAATTGTTTACTCCTAAAATCCCCTTCCCTCCCTATGACCCGCCCCCCCAACCCATCCCTGTATTCAGTATATCACCATTGTATCATTATGCATGCACTCCTTCTGTGCTTCACAGCTGGGAGACCCAACAGAAACCAAAATCGCACTACGGTGGCAAGGATAAAATCAAAATAGTAGCAAGACAAAAATACAAATGATGTGGTAATGATGGCACAGTTCTTCTTGATATGATTGAACTACTGAAATGTACGATGTGTGGATTATTTCCCAATAAAACTTTAAAAGGATCTAATGAATGAAATCAAATTTTTAAAAAAGAAAATATTCTAAAATGATTGTAGTGATGACTGCATAAATTTTTAATATTGGAATATGTAATATTGGAGTGTATTTTTAAGTCGCTTTTAAAGATCATTTTGTTGGGAGCCCATAGAACTCTTGTCACAACCCATCCATCCATCCATTGTGTCAAGCACATTTGTGCATTTGTTGCCATCATCGTTCTCAGGGCGTTTGCTTTCTGCTTGGGCCCTTGATATCAGCTCCTCGTTGTTCCCCCTCCCTCCCTGTTCACCCCTCCCTCCCTGTGCTCCCCTCCCTCATGAACCGTTGATAATTTATAAATTATTATTATTTTGTCACATCTTACACTGTCCAACTTGTATTTTTAATATTGGAATATTGATAAACTATTGAGCTATATGGTATGTGGATTACATGTCAATAAAACTGTTAAGGTTTAAACTTAAAAAAAATACAAATAATGTACAAGAAGAAAAAGACCTCTATCAGCATTCAAAAAGCCAGGGAAGAAACTTGTGGCATGGAACCAGTAATAGATACTTGCACACTTGCACATCTATAGGGTGGCCAAGTGTCGAGTTCCATCCAGCATCATTACGGTTCCAATGGTCTCTGCCTGAGAGTAAAGCTGTAGGAGACTCTTGCCAGTGGCCAGAGCAGATCTGTCAGTGGCTCAGTCTGACTAGATACTCCACAAATGGGTTTTGGCTCCAACATTCTCAAAAGGGCTCCACAAATTGGGTGGTCATATTTGAGTTCTGACGCTGTTCTCCTCACCATATCCGTATTTTGTAATGGCCATCTTTGGATCACACAAGCTGCGGTGCTTCTTCCATGTAGACTTAGTTGACTCCTTGACTAGATGGTTGTGTGTTTGAGTCTAAGCCTCAAGACCCCAGGAACTATGCAGCTCGATAGCTGGGCACCATCTGCTTTCTTCACCACATTTTGCTGTAGCACCCTTATCTTCAGTGATCACTTCATGAAGGTGAGTATCTAGCAGGGCCATGATGTAAGAAATGATTATTCTTAAGTTGGATCCAGGATTTAGTCTGAGCCCCAAACCCATTCCTACATCTATGCTTGGGAGTTTAGACATATGTCATATCATTCCATAGTTGAACCATGCGAAGCGCAATTGTGCAATTGCTTCCATGATCAGTCTCCAAACATACTTTTCCTTCTTACACTTCTTGACATCATCTCCTTTCATCTCTCCCACCCCTCTGTATCCACCTTCCCCCCCAAACCTTTGCTATATTTTCTTTCCCTACACGCTCAACCTCCTTGAGTTTCATTTACTGAAAAACCGGTAACAGTTTCAAAAGGATGAGCCCCAGTGGTGATGCACTTGTGAGACACCCCCTAATATCAAGAAGCACTAGCAGAGTATAACAGAATGGTTGTCACAGGTTTGCCAGCATAATAGGTATCTTAATACAGCACACAGGGCATTGATGTAGCCAGACCTTGTTTGTCCACCAACCCACAGTACATTGCTCTGCTTTCTCAGACACCATGTACTTTCTGGCTTATGTCCTCAGGTTACACATGTGTCTGAGGTAGAGTCCAGTTCACCCAGTGGAGTTTCCATATGGGCCCCCCCCAGTGCAGCCTCTGGAGCCTGATGTGCACCCCAAAGATCCAGGACTCAGTGCTCTAGCATGCTGAAGCACCTGGCCTGGGTTCCTGGGATACCCCCAGATTCCTAGGTCAATTCTGCCCTCTAGTTGCATGCCAAAAAAGTGCCTCCCCACCTAATGATTCTAAGAGCATCATGTCTCTCTTCACCCCACCTGGCAGTCAGTCCTGTCTCCCTGATTAGGAGTTTAACTGGAATTATTGCATCTGTGTTCATAAAATGTATTGGTCTATAATGTTCTTTTTAAGTGCTGTTTTCCCCTGGTTTTAGCGTTAGAATTTTTACTTTCTGGAGTAGTTTGAGTAGAGGTGATGTCAGCTGTTCTCTGACAGCTTGGTGGAATCCACCAGCAAATTTGCTGAGCCTGGGGTGTTTTTTGTTGGGAGATATTTAATGACCAGGTTATGTTTTTCTTTTGTTATGGGTCTGTTCAGACGTTCTACTTCAGTTAATGTTAATTTAGAGAAATAGTCTGTTTCTAGAAATCCATTAATTTCTTCAGCTTTTCAAATTTGTTGAAATACTATTTTTCACAGCCTGCTGTTATTTAATTTCTTTCTTTCATTTCATTTGGCTCTGTTGTGATGCTTCACATTTCAATTCTTATTCATGTTAACCCGGTTCTTTTCCTTTGTTATACTTGCCAGTGGTTTGTGGATTTTTTTTTTAACTTCTTGCCTTGTTGATTCTTTCTAGTGCTCCCTGTCCATGTATATTTAGCACGATTGTCAATAAAACTTGATGGCCAGGGAGTCAATTCTGACTCATAGGGCCGGTAGAATTGTTTTTAAGGGTGAATTTATTGCTGCTGATGCTCGTTTGTGTGTGTGTGTGTGTGTGTATGTGTGTGTGTATGGTGCTGCAGATGTCTTTGTTCTACATAGTTTTCTGTGCTAAATTAATTTTGTCCAGGGGTTTTGTTGGGGATTTCAGTTTCTAGCCCACCAGTGAGCTTGGTCTTTTTTATGATTTTGATCTTTGGTCCATTTTCCCACTGCTTATTGTATCCATGACCTTTTATTGTCATCTCTTTTAGAGTGGTCAGTAGGGGCAGCTGGGCACCATCTAGTTCTTCTGGTTGTGGAGACTGACCCTATCCAGGTCTATTTGTCTTCTGGACTATTTGTTTCCATGTATCTTTGATTTTTCGCTCTTCTTTGATCCAGAAGGGGCTGGATCAATAGTTATATCTTAAATGGTTGCTTACAAGCTTTTAAGCTTTAAGAATTCATCATTCTTTTTTTTTTTTTTTTTTTTTTTAACTGAAAGTACTTTAATGATATAGCAATTCTTCATAAACTACAAAACCTTATTTGGTTCCAGCTTGCAGAAATAATATTTTTTAAAGATTTTAATGGAATTTTAAGGCAATTGCAAATTTCATACAGTCTAATAATACTGAAATTAAATATTTTTAGAGATGCCAAAAGGTTTTTTATTATATGTAGTTTTTAAAATACTTATGTATTTAGGTATTCATCCTAATAATAGCATATCTGAGTTTGCTTTAAAATAATATGGGCCAAGGGTTTGGGGGATATAAAAAAACAAGTGAATGTAAGTTGAGTTTAGAAATTGGGTGGTAGATATATAGGATCAATTTATACTATAATCTGATTTTATACATCTTCACTTTTATCTTAATAAAAATAAGTATGAAATTGATATCAAAATGCTTGTGGGGGGAGGGGGAGTTGAATTAAAAGATAACAGATCTTTCCCACAGTCTTTTTGTGGCCCTTTTGTAGAAATAGAATGGCAGTCAAACAATAAGCCTCTCTAGAAAAGTAGAAGTAGAATTAGATATATAAACCCAGAGGAAATTGGTTTCAAAAAGATGTGTAAATGGCATAAGGGCTGAGAAAACATGGAAAACTGGAATGTGGTGCATTTGACAGTGTGGAAGTGATTGATGAATTCGCTGGGTTTATTCTCGCTAACACAATCTTCCAACCATATAATCACAGAGTCTTGTCATAAGCTTTGATGTCTAATCCTGCTTCAAACCCCACATTAATTTCTCTGCCAACTCCAAAGTTAAGCAGTGGCTAACTTCAAGATATCCTTTTTCTTTCACATATCTACATTTCTGCCGATTACAATTGCCATTATATTTTGCTTTCACTATTGCAAAAGATTTCTAATTAATCTTCTTTTCTTTAGCTTTGTTCCAATCCAATGTATTTCCCAGCAACTCTATCTACTAAACATTGTGTTATTCATTTAGCAGCTGTGATCCAAGCCCATCAATTTCTTATTTTTTTTTTTGTTTTCTCTCAAACCATTTATTAGGAGCTTATCTAGACATCACACAATTCCATAGTTCAATCCTACCAAGCAGTGTCTACAACCGTTACCACAATTAAATTCAAAACATGTCCTTCCTTCTTGAACTTCTTTTTTTTAAACAATTTATTAGGGGCTCATACAACTCTTATCACAGTCCATGCATATACATACATCAATTGTATAAAGCACATCCGTACATTCTTTGCCCTAATCATTTTCTCTTGTTTTCTCTTCTTTTCTTTTTTTTTTTTTTTTTTACATTTTTTTTTTCTTCTTTTACATTTTATTAGGGACTCCAACAACTCTTACCACAATCCATACATATACATACATCAATTGTACAAAGCACACCCATACACTCCCTGTCCCAATCACTCTCAAGGCATTTGCTCTTCACCTAAGCCCCTTGCATCAGGTCCTCCTTTTTTTCCCCCCCTCCCTCCCTTTTCCCCCCTCCCTCATATGCCCCCGGTAATTTATACCTCGTTATTTTGTCATATCTTGCCCTATCCGGGGTCTCCCTTCCCCCCTTCTCCGCTGTCCCTCTCCCAGGGAAGAGGCCACACGTGGCTCCTTGCAATCAGTTCCCCCTTTCCAACCCACCCACCCTCCACTCTCCCAGCATCGTCCCTCACGCCCTTGGTCCTGGAGGTATCATCCACCCTGGATTCCCTGTATCTCCAACCCTCCTATGTACCAGTGTACAGCCTCTGTCCTATCCAACCCTGCAAGGTAGAAGAATTCATCATTCTTAAAGCCATTCAATATAGGGTTGGTAAGGAAAGCTGAGGGTGAGGGGTCTCAGAGTGTAACTGTTTTTCATTGAGCAAGTTTCACAATATATTGACCAACATGGCCATATTCATATTTATACATCAACTTTATACTGAAATATTAAAAAAATTCTGGGTGTGATTTAAAAAAAAATTACAAGATGCTTATTAATATTAAAATTTCTCTAAAGATAATGAATTGAAATAGACAAATTCTTAAAAAGATAAAACTACTAAAACTGAATCAATGTAGAAAATCTTAATAGACATATAGCAGGTTGAAGTAGTTATCAAGTGGCAGCATATGACCTTATGAAAACTCATATAAATGTTCATATCAGCTGTATATGTAACAGCCTCAAACTAGAAACAACCCAAATATCCTTTAACAGGTGAAAAGATAAACACACTATGATATAGCCACACAATAGCACACTGCTTAGCAACAAAAAGTAATAATCTATGAACACATTCTAAAACATGGATGAATCTTAATAACTATTCTGAATGAAAGAAGTGAAGACAAAAGATGTACATACAGTATGATTTCATGTATATGAAATTCTAAAATTCTTAGTGACAGAAGGCAGAACCATTAGAAGGACACAGGAGGGTGGAGGACAGGAGGATAGTGGGGGAAGAGGATGGTCTGAGGAAGGTATTCATACATTACATCATACCATAACCACATAGGCTCTGACTAATAGTTACCCTGTTCAAATATACACTTGTAATCCACACAGCTTCATGGTGATGTTTTGATACAAGCAGCTCTTTGGAACTACTCCTGGGAGAGACAGAAGAGACAGTCTACTTCTGTGCAGATTTGGGGGTAGGGGAGGCGGGTGAGTTTTCTAGGGCAGCGCTCCCTTGCTACAACTTGAATCAGATTCTTTATAACTGGTTTTTAATATAAATAGTGTGGGACCCTTTCAAAATAAAATTGAATCACCATGTCTCCTTTAGGGTTAAATTTTTTTTTTTTAATAAAAAGGCCTTTGTTGAGAATTTGCTAATGGCAGTCTCTGGACGTTGACATTCCTACAGAGTTTATGAACCTTCTACAGATAATGGGCCTGAGAAGGCTGGATGGGTGCAGAGATTGGTCTAAGGGTAAGGTGAGAGCAGGTCTCCGAGTTTCCCATTCCCGCAAAGTGCTGGAATTTATTTTTGATGAATATGTAGCCACCAGGCTTATTTATGTCTCCTTAAGAAATTCATCTCTGTAGCAGTCTGTACAAGATATGGAAGAAAAGAATAATTTATAAATTATCAAGGGGGCGTAAGGGAGGGTGGAAGAGGGAGAGTGAAAATGAGGAACTGATTCCAGGGGCTCAAGTAGAAAGAAAATGTTCTGGAAAAGATGATGACAACATATGTACAGATGTGTCTGACTGAATGGATAAATATATGGATTGTCACAAGAGCTGTAAGAGTCCTGAATAAAATGATATTTAAAAAAGGGTTTGTCTCTGTTGGTCTTCCCTTTCGATCTGCCTCAATATTCATCCATTCATCCATCCGCCATCTAGTCTGATAGGGGAAGGAATGAATAGGTCCAATATCCTGCTTCACTTTAATATCGAGAAAATACACTCCTATATGCCTGCTGGGTCTAAACATATACTTATGCTCATATGTGGCTCAAGCGTATAAAAATACTTAAAGCTCACTGCCTTTGAATTAATGTTGACTCATAATTACATTATTGAGGGAGTTAGTTTATTGTGCCAGCCTGGCTGATAAACACACGTGGGATTAATTGAAGGACGGAGAGATAAATGGCTCAGCAAGCCTCACCTTTCTTGTCTCTTGCTCTTTGATCACTGGACCAGTGTGTGGCTGCCTTGCTTGTTCTGTGCCGCAATTTGAAAGCTACACTATCCGTGGCACACCTAACCCGTGGACTGTGTCGCTGTAATTTGAGGTTCCTTCAAGACCTGCTTCGCCACACAATTGGAATTTACATCTCTTGAACTAGGAACTGACTGTTGGTCACCTGACTGTTGGTGACCTGACTGTTTGCTGCCTGTGTCGAGATAGCCTGGATCTCTCTACAGAGGACTACCTGATGGCCCTCAAGACTTGAAGGACTGTCAGTGTCTCACAGCTCTCTCACGGGAGTGAGTTGTACTGAGCCATTTGTACTGCTTTATAATTTAACTGTTCATTTCTTGTATTATATATCTATCTGTTTATAATTTAACAGTTCATTTCTTATGTTATCTATCTATCTATCTATCTACCTATCTATCTATCTATCTAATTATTAGCAATCTTGTTTTATCTCTCTAGAGAACCCTGTCTAGCACAATTATCTTATCACTGCTTGGAAGAGCACTGGTGACATACTTTGTAGAAGATGGAGGGAGGAAATACTAAATAATGGGAGACCTTGGCCTTCTGTGCACAGTTTTGAAGGATGGAGAAAAGTTTTCTCATGCTGCATTAAATTGTTGTGGTAACTGGTGACTAAAAAATCAGGTAATTCTCAGGTTAAACTCTCAAATCCCTATTTGAAATGGATTTATGTGGGACAGACCCCTATTAAGCCACCACTTTCTTTAATGCTTTTGTATAATTTTACTCAATCAATCATCTAACAACAACAACAACAAAACCCCACAAAAACACACACAAAAAATGAAGGAGTGAGGAGGAGGGCAAGCGTGAAGGAATAAACAAAGAAATTCCTGTGCTCTTCAGGACAGTTAAAATTTTCTATCTGTAGTCATGTCATGAGTGTCAGATAATACACTGCGGTGTACTTTCTAAACAGCAGCACGGTATGTAAAGTACAGTGTAATTATTAAATGGGTTTGGTGATTTCAGTCAACAGAAGTACCCTTGTTAAGAATACACGCATTCTAATGACAAGGGGCTTTTACTCCTGTAGTTTTTATATAAGTAATACTCTACACTTGACTATTTTATAATTTATAAATGCTGTTTGAAAAAAGTACAATGGATGCATTGGAAATAATTTTTAAACCAATTCGCTTGAAGACTAAATGTGAAATGTGAAGCTATTGCACCACATTGTTCATTGAGATAAATTTATGAGAAGCAAAACAAAGGAATAGTAGGTAAATAATTTTGATGTATATCTATTTTTGATTTTAATATCTTTGACAACACATATATTTAATAAGAATTGTAGTTGAAATTATTAAAAATCACATTAGCCTATGGTTTTGCTAAAGTTGCTTTTAAATTACAGTTGTGTAATCAGGTCCAGAGAAAGAAAAGGTAGATTTCCTCTTATTTATTCCTGGAAATTACTGTGCATAAATAGGCACATACATACACACTAAAGGACTCAGTATCCTTTCTAAAATACCACACTACAATTTTCCGAGACAACACAGGTTATTTCAAAAAGAGACTATTAGACCTATCATTTAAATTTTGCTATATTTTCCTACACTTATATTTTTATCATTAATCATGTATGTCTAAAATCTAGTGATTAATTGTTATTATTTGCATAAGTAGTTCAGAGAGATCTGAATTTAAATGGAGGGATTATGTTTATAATACAAAAATTGTAGTGTAAAAAATAAGCATTTACTTTAACTTAATATTCATAAAAACATTCTTATATAATTAAAAATTCACAAATAGGTAGATTTTATTTAAATTAAATGATTAATTTTGTTTACTCAACTTTCAACTTTTGATATTTTAGATTTTTATTCAAGTATTTGGTGAGACATTCGATTACATGTGAACTTTTGGAAGTTATGTATTATATTTCTATTTCTAAAAGAATACCCAAGGGACACTTTGTTTGAATATATTACATTTTAATTAAGCCGATTTCCATGCAATTATCTTGGGTATTTTATGTCAAATGTCAAATAAATAACTATCTTAATCTTTTCTCTGAAAGTAATTAAACAAACTACTGTTACTCTTGTATTAAAAAAATCTTTGCTTCAACTAATTAGATTTATTGAATGGATATTGATAGAATATATTTCTCATTTCCATTTTTCATGTACTAAAATATCATAGAAAATATTGACCAATTTTGGAGAAATTAAAATGACAGTATTTCTGTTAATTTTTATATAGAAAAATTGCTTCCAATGTAAAACTTTTGGTAAAGTTTTATTTATTTTTTAATCTTATTAGACACATTATTTCCAAATATCTTTTACAGAGATTACACATTTATTAAAATAATTTTGCTCTATTTGTAAGTCTATTTTTGATAATATCCAAACATATTCCAACAAATTTATGACATCTCTTTAAAATCAGTTACTATTATAAATAGATGAAGGTTGGTTTAGTGCTGTTTTTCAGATGGTTAAAATTTGAAAAATTTACGTGGCTAAACAAATAAATAGTACACATATGAATCAGAAATACCGGTAAATGACATCAAGTACACTTCATAAGATAGATGTACAAATGCATTTCAGTTCTTTTCTCATCAGTCTCCTTGATATTTTTAGACAGTCTTTATGTGACTACAATGACTTCAATATCAAACATTTTAAATGATGCTTGAAATATCAGTCACTTGACTTTGATGTCACACACAATTAAATCCAACCCATCTTCTCTCAGTTAATAACAGCAATCTCACCAAGTCTAGGGCCTAATTAATACCAGCTATTTGTCACAAAGAGGTGACACATGTATATCAGAAAGCTTGAAATATTGTTTTGTGCTGAAGTGTAGCCAGCCAGCGCTGCGATGTAGAATGTGTCTTCTGTAGGACTGGCTCTAAAGATTTCAAAGGCCCCTGAGTTTAGGGGTTCAAGCTGAGGTTCGACGGTGCATGGAAGGCGTGACTGATGTGACGGGTCCCTTCAGGCTGTTAAGTAGGAAGGTAATTAGAAAGAAACGCAGCTCTCAGTGAAAGGTTCAGACTTGATAATTCACTTAGGTGATGGGCAGAATTAAGAATAAAGTCCCTATGGTAATTTGCTTAACCTGTAGTTTTTAAGCTATGCGACAGAATACACAAGCATAAATTATTTTTGTTGCAAAAGTGTTTCTGCCTTGGTTCTGCCCCCAAGCTCTCTTGGTGTATAGACACAATGATCGGGGTCAAAGACTCCCTACTTTTCCTCCTTAGTTCTTTTACATTATGCATTAAGGTATTTGAGTTGAAATTTAAACAGTATTTATATGCCATCAAATTAGAGGAAAAAAAATACAGAACGTACCCATAGAACATACAATATAGAATTCTGTCAAAAAATCAGTGGAAAAATAGAGGATAATTGTTGATCAGGTACTTATGCATCCATCCATACCAAATGATAGAATTCAGTTCATTATATACAATAAATATAAAGTTTTTATAAATTTATTTTAAAATATGACTCACCACATTTGAATGGTCCATTATATTTTTGCAGCTTGGTTTTTTCTGTTTAAGAAAGAATCAATTATGTTAAGAGAATAAGTTATCTCAGGAATATGGAAGAAAAATAAGATGTTGGAACACCGTGTGAAGCAAACTTTCTCTCTTTAGAAACAGAGAAAGGGAGAACCTTAAAAATGTTGCTACCATCGATGTCACTCTCTTGGCTCTGAAATTTTCTTCACTCTTCCAATTTTCCAAATTCGTCTCCTGGATATTTCCCCTCCCTCTTCTCTCTTGCTTAGAACACTATTTGCCTTTTGATGTACTAGCCAGTTAGTGCTTTGCACTCCTATTCCATTCTTCCTGCAATCCACGTGTGTGGGAGACTCACTGTGGGTTGGCACGAGGCCATGTGGAAATGGTGATGATTTAAGAGAATGAAAGGGGTGCTGGTGGCACAGTGGGCTACACACTGCGCTGCGATTGCAAGGCCAGTGGTTCGAATGCATCAGTCGCTCTGAGGGAGAAAGATGAGACTCTCTATTTCCATAAAGATTTAAGTCTCGGAAACTCACAGGGACAGTTCCCCTCTGTCCAGTAGGGTCACTGTGAGTTGGAATCAGCTCAAGGGCAGTGAGTTTGGTGTTTTGGCATTTAAGATAATGAAGAGACTTCACTTCCCTCAATGACTGAAGACTCTGTCTAAATAGCTCCTTATCCAAGACAGGCCTTCGAAGGTAAGCATTGCTGGTGGACCAACAACCCCACCAGGCAGTGCACTTTCCTTCCTCTTGGGTCAGCTCGATTTACCAAGAGTACCAATGCCCTCCTTTATTATTATCATTATTGTTTAGGTTGTAGTTTAAAGAATGTGTCATCAGCTATAAGCACAGTGAAGCAGAAAGAAAATTAATCACACACTTAAGACTTATTTAGCTATAGAATGCTAAAGAAATGACTGAACCATTTTGATTTCCCACTGGCTGAATCAAAATATAATACTCCTCCTTCCCTATTTAGAATATTTCTTTCTTATTTGCTTTTAACTAAGATTTAATATATCTATTTGCACAAATTCTCTCATTCTCTAATTTCATGTATATATAAGTAGTAATATGATTACGCATAGTGGTTGTATCTGAGGAGATTTGGCTAGAGGAAGGCCCCAATATGGACTTCTTTGACAGATGTTGGGGGTGACCTGAAGCCCTAGAGCAGTCTCATAAAGAGGAACGGCACATCCTCTAAGTTTATTACATGCTTATTCACACGGATGCTGCAGCAGCTTTTGTGTATGCCCCCCCCCCCACTTCTCTCTTAGTCGTTACAATGCCATTTTTAGGTGCAGAATGGAGCTGCAACTATGTACCCATTCACAATCATATCTCTAAACCAGGCTGACACTAAGACTTGATGATTTTCGTTACAGCGGAGAGAGGGTTAGAGTGTCGTTTTCCACAACCAGTTTTCAGGCAGCTTAGGCTGAGGTGATAGATAGCTGAATTAAGTGATCCAGTAGTAAAATAGTGAAGTAATTCCTTCCTGAAGGAGCTGTACATTTTTGTTTATAGCTACATTTTTGGTCCATTTCCTTTTTCCCCCTTTTGATACACCATGAAAGTCTTTATGGAATTGAGACAGAATAGAAAATAAGAAAGCACAAATGCACACACCAACCAACCAACCAACCAACCAACCAACCAACCAACCAACCAATCAATCAAACAAACAACATCCAACCAACCAACCAAGCAAATAACCAACCAACCAACCAACAATCAACCAACCTACCAAATGGATTAAGCTCTGTGTTAGTCCGGGTTGACTAGAGAAACAAATCCAGGGAGACTCACATATGTATAAGAAAGAGCTTTACATGAAAAGTAATTGCACATTAAAAGAAACCCAGCCCAGTCCAAGTCAAGCCCATAAATCCAATATTAGCCAGTATGTCCAGTACCTGTCTGCAAATTACTCTTCAGACTCACACAACACATGCAATGATACCAAATGCAGGAAGATCAGAGGTGAGTGGGTGGAAAGTCTTGTGGATCCAGTGTTGGTGGAAGCATCTTAGCGCTGGTGTGGGTCTCCATGTGGCTCCTCCAGCTCCAAGGCTCTGGCTGCCATCAGCATAGCTCCATGTGGCTTGTTAACAGGAATGTCTCGCAGGGAGTGAGTGTGTGTTTCTCCCCTCCAGCAAGCTATTTATCTCCTTAGAGCCTCCAAATTAGGCCATCAAGCTGTGACTTGATTGGTAGGCTAAACTCCACCCCATTCACCCTTAATAGTCTCAAGTTGACCACAGATTATGTAATTAGCACAAACATCTACTCTGTTAAAAAATCTGGATCCCTACTGGTGAGGTAGGTTATTAACTGGGTTGCTAACCAGGAGGTCAGCAATTAGAGACCACCGGCCTCTCTGAGGGAGGAAGATGAAGCTTCCTACTTTCATAAAGAGTTCCCGTCTCAGGAACCAACAGGGGCCATTATACTCTGTTCTATAGGGTCACTATCATTGGAATTGACCTGAGGGCAGTAAGTTTTTTTTTTTTGGGGGGGGTTAAAATAAAGTAGCATTGAATAGAATAAAGCCAAATTGAAGTGAAAATATCTCTTCTCTTTTGCTTACAATCACTTCCATTTCCTCGGCGTGCAGTATTTCACTGTATCATCCATTCTATTGATGGAAGAATTGTGGTGATTTTCTCATTTTAAAGAAGTTATTTCTTAATAATGGACCTTCCTAGACATTTGCGAGTGAAATATTTGGGAAAAAAAGATGGATGGGTAGAAAGAGGTGTAAGCATAGCTTGACTTTTAAGGAGCTAAGAGTTGATATTCAATGAAATAATGAGCCTTGGTGGCACTATGAATTAAACCAATATCCAGAAAACCATTGGTTCACACCCACCAGTCCCCTGTCCGAGAAAGAGGAGGCTGTCTGATGCCTGGAAAGTTTTAGTCTAAGAAACCTTGTATCGAGTTGGGTGAGTTGAAATGTACTGGATGGCAGCGAGTGTACAATGACATAAGGAATCTCTGGGGAGCATAGATAGATTAGTGTTCAACTATGGACCAGAAGGTTGGTGATGTGAACTCACCCAGAGTTCTCCTGGAGGACAGATCTGGCTGTTTCTAAAAGGTGATAGCTTTGAAAATCTTAGGGAGAAATTCCACTCAGCAAAAATGTGGTTGCCATGAATTAAGGTTGACTGGGTTACAAGCAATAGCAATTGGCATCCCATAAAATTCACTTATTCTTCTTGCTGGACATGTCAACATTTGATCATCCTAAAATTTGAAATAGATATTATTTTCTC
Source organism: Tenrec ecaudatus (assembly GCF_050624435.1). Lineage (NCBI taxonomy): Eukaryota > Metazoa > Chordata > Mammalia > Afrosoricida > Tenrecidae > Tenrec > Tenrec ecaudatus. The sequence goes on along the minus strand of NC_134537.1, from coordinate 1,485,576 downwards.
CTATTATTTCCTCCTTTATCTAGTATCCAAATAAACATATCAAATACTAGCAAAAGCTTGACAGTTTTCAGTTGAGCTTCCAGACTAGGACAGACAGACAGAAGAAAGGCCTAACAATAGACTTCCAAAAATTAGACAATAAACACTCATGAATTTCAGGAGAATATTGCTCCATGTAGGAATGAGGCCCCTCGCTTGAATGGCACTGCACAGGGGCTGCAAGGATGGAGTCAATGACGTGCATCAGGGATCCTGAGGTGGGGTAGGGTTGGGTATGAAACTGTTTTGCTTTACATAAGGTTGTCATGAGTTGGAGCCGACAGATGAGAACTAACAATACAACAAACTGTTCTCTAGTTTTCATCTCTCCGTGGTTGGCCTTCCAGGCTGAATTGGTGCACCTCAGCAGGATGGCTCTCTGAGCATAGTTTGGAGTCTCTCAATTTTCTGAATCAAGATTTTCAAGGCGATATACAATAACTTTCATGGCTTATAGATGGAACATGAAATGCTTTTGGACTTTGTCATTTCATCAGCACCTTTAAATTGTGTTTGTTCATAGAATATTGCTCAGAAAATGCTGGAATGTGCAATGTTTGCTAATTGGTTTTATGAGCCTACATGGGGTTTATCAACATGCATCATTTTTGTTCTTTTGCTTGCTGAATACACAAGATTCATTTAGGGCTTGGAGATGGACTTCTTATTGTGGTAGTTCATTTACTCAGTGTGCGCACCTTACATTTACATGATGACAGTAAACATTTACCCAGGTCAGTTGCTTAGCCACAGGGATATTATTTTATATCACTTGTAAGAAAAAATACAAAGACTCTTAATTTGCAATTGAAACTTGGTAACAAACTTTGACTGATGTGCTTCCCAAGATAGTGGTAATTTTGGGCCAAGCCCTGGCATTTTATCTGTGCTGTAATTAAAATTTCACAGTGTGGCACTTCCATCTCACATCATATTTCCAAAAAGGATGCCACATGATATGAAGGTTTATCAGTTCTATTTGCTTATTGGGAAAGACATTTCTGTTGGTGTGTGCTGTCAATTCCACATTGAGAGCATAATATAATAGTCCCATAGTGTTTCCAAAGTTCTCATCTTTATGGGAGCAGATTGCCACAGCTTTATCCCACAGAGCAGCTGGTAGGTTAAACTTTTTGGTTAGCCACTGATTATTTTAACCACTGTACCACCAGTGTCCCTAAGAATTATTACAATATTTATATACTGTCCACTATATATGTGAAACACTGTAGTTTGTTATTATTAAGAAATAAAAATATTACATGTGCCCTGATGATACTCAATTGATTTCTGCTGGATTCCTTAAATGTATGCAATGCAATGCAACTTTTTCAAGGCTTAACTTTGTTAAATCTTCAATTTGCTGCTTAAAGACCATCTATGTCTGTCTATACACTAGGAAATTATTTCTAAAATTTTTATCTCTATTTAAATACAATTCAATATTTGGTACACTAATGCAATGTTGAATTTAAGGAATAGGCGAGTGTCATTACTTCATTTGGAGGCTAAATATTTTGGCTACAAGTCTGATAAAAAATATTGAAGCATCAATCAGAAGGGGTTGTCAAGAAAAAGAACTGGTGATGGGAATAGAGAGATATTACCGACAGACCAGATAGGAAGCACAATCAAAACCAGAGCAGAGCATTAGAATCAAATTGCCAGGTCAAAGTTAGGCACACTACCGAGCAAAGTCGGATCAGTAAAGTAGGGTCAGGAACCCTGGAGGTGAGAGTCAGGAGGGCAATAGGAAGCACCATGATTCAAGCACAAAGTCGGGGACAAGGTGAGGTCAGAGAGGTGGATCACCTACTGGGAGGTGCTGCCTGGGGTTCTCTAACATCTGGTGCTCCTGCTCACTTCAATTCCTTCTGACCCTGGCTCATAGGTTAACACATGCACACCCAGTGTGCTTATTTCCTGCAGAGTTCTAAAACTTAACTTCAATGTAAGGTTGGGTAACATCAAAGTCAACCTCATACCCTGCTTTTCAGCAGCCTTTTGTAGGTGCATTTTTTACTGATGGAACTTCAAGGATAATAAGCTTACATAATACCTGCTAGAAAAAATATATCCAGAAATCAATGCAAGCATCTTAATAACTACTAGTCCTTTTCAGCATACATACAGGTTCACACTGAAGGATGTTGGTGTCTTCGGGGAAGGCTGCGCATTAGCAATGATGGTTAGTGTTAGTTAAATCAACATCTAGCCTTTATTTGACTCATCCTACCAAAGTAGTGCCTGTAAGGTTTCAACAAGGAAATGGAGATTATGTCTCCTTGGAGTCATAAGGTACCCAGGGAAGTAATTTTTCAGTCATCCAAAATCTCCATTCACAAGTTTCCCATTCCCTGTAGAGGTTAAAATATATATTAGCATTTGTTTATATAGTTTTAAAACAATATATTCTTATATTCCTGGTATCTTACACACAGTACAACTGCTTACATTTAAGTTATATATGACAAGACTCTAACAATTGCATGAAGTATTTTGTATGTTTGTATCATGGAAGCGAACAGAAGGTATAAAATGCATGGAGAGATGACCTTCATTTGCGAAACTCCCAAAAGCCTTTTGTTCTGTAATTTTTTCAGCTCTTAATAGAGCTTCACGAGCTCTTCTTATAATCAAATGTTCCAACACAAAAACTCAATAAGTAATCCAAATTACTTCCTAGAAGTTATTGGAGGGTTCTTCCTGGATATGCATGGATAGCCATGTGGTAAAATAAAGCGTTGAAGTAATAATTCTGACAATGCACCTTTACAAGACTGAGAACCTATAAAACCAGTAAATAATCTGGGCGATGCTCACTAAATTTGTCTAGATTTCTCTAATAAGAAAGGCCTTTGTTTGAAAATAAAAGTGAAGGTTTGCTTTGCTAAATATTAAATTCTAGGAGATTAGAAATATAATTTCCTTTACTTCTGATCTTTCTTTTATCCTACTGCATGGCATTCTTGGAAATCAATATTGTATTGTTTATTTGTTAAATTAAAATGCTGTAACAACTGCAGTGGTTTTTGCATTGTATGAATATTTAATTGCATGATGAAAAAGAATGATTGTGAAAGCCTTAAAACGCTCAATTTTTCATTTAAATAGTTTACAAGAAAAACCCTATCGAGATACATCTTCTTTTCATGGGTGCCCTGGTGGGCCTCCCAGAAGGGAGATTCAATATATGTGGTTCTGAAATCCAGTGAATTTAAATCTCATAAGAACAGAGGGACAGAGGTGGCTTTCTGTTTTAAATGGAGCACTCACATCTTTCATGTAAGGTGGCTATAGTACCTGTACTGTAAGGCCCTGTCCCTTTCAGGTAGGTAGAAAAATGACTGACCTGCTCTCTTTGCGAAGGGCCCATCGCCTTCTGCTGAGCAACGGACCACTGTTTATGCACTCGGGAGGGTGTGCGCTACACACTTGGTAATTTTAGATGCTACTGTACAAACAAGCAAATTCGCCTCTCAGTGGCCATGCTCATGCCACTTCGATACCCACAGAACTTTCAGTACCATTGCCCTAGTAATTCGGAAAAACTGAAAGTTGACTTGGAGAAATGGTATAATCCAATTAGATCTTTAATTGTTCTTTACTCACTAATTACAAATACTTATGCAATTTATCATGCCTTTTGGTTCAAATAACACCAGTGCTTATGGGCAAGATGTTAAACAAACCAAACACATCTCAAACCTGATGCCCACGGGCAGAGTGCAGTTCCATGTCATTATATTTACGTGTCCTCTGTGCAGGGGGAAGACTTTCAATGCAAATAACCGAGTGCGTCTTAAATCTCAATGATATTTTCCCATGGAAATTCTTTAACTTAAAATTGCAAGTATCCAAAGAGGACCTGATGCAAAGGGCTTAAGTGGAGAGCAAATGCTCTGAGAATGATTGGGGCAGGGAATGTATGGATGTGCTTTATAAAATTGATGTATGTATATGTATGGATTGTGATAAGAGTTGTATGAGTCCCTAATAAAATGTAAAAAAAGAAAAGAGGAGAAAAAAAAGAAAATGATTAGGGCAAGGAATGTACAGATGTGCTTTAGACAATTGATGTATGTATGTGTATGGACTGTGATAAGAGTTGTATGAGCCCCTAATAAATTGTTTTAAAAAATTGCAAGTATCCGGTGTTCCCAGTCATAATTTTTCAAGATTAAAATACATGTCACTTTAAAAATACACGCATTGTCCTTGGCTGCATTCAAATGCACCGTGACTCTACAGAACAGAGTGGAACTGCCCTGTGGGGACTCGAGACTGGAAATCACTGAAGAAGCAGAAAGTCTCAGCTCTCTCCTCAGAGTGGCCAGGGAGTTGAGACTGTCGACCAGGGTTAGCAGCTCCACTCATGAACCATCACACCACAGGAGTGGGAGGGGTTTTGAGGGGTGGGAGTTGGGTAAGGGCAGGGAGTGGGGAAGAAGGTTAAAAAAAATAACAAACTGTTGGATTATATTTGAAAGCACTACTGGACAAGTATCTTCTGCTTTTTGGCTTTCCTATTCTTTTGTTTTGCCAAATACTGATCATCATGAAATCTTAGGAAAAATGATTTGGTGTTTGAAGCTTAGTGTGAGAAGAGGCGGAATGGAAAACATGATCAGTGTTTGCAATCACTGACTTACATGGTACAGCAAATACTTAACTTTTGCTCTTTGTGTTACTGTAAAATTCCAGAGATCTAGCTAATTTTTCAAATTTCAGTCAAAATATTAAGTCAAATAGAGTGGTTGAAAACATAAATTCGGAAATCACACCTTTTCCAAGTAGTAGTTGGTGAACACGAGCTAATCACGTAATTGCTTTTATTTCTTCATTTCTAAAAGGGCATGGTGAGAATAATATTATTTATCTCACATGGTCTTGTGTCAAACTAAGTAAATTAGTAAACACCTCATCTACATAAGCACCCTCATATACAGGCGCACATTGCCAGAAGCCCTGGTGATGCAGTTGTTAAGCATTGTAAGGTCAGCAGTTCTGAACCTCCACTTTCTGCCTCTTTAAAGAGTTGCAACCTCGAGGACCTGACAAGGATGGTTCTGCCCTGTCTTTAGGGTCCCCATGTGTAAGAATAGACTAGATGGCAGTGAGTTTGAATTTGTATATATGTGTACACACACACACACACACACACACACACACACACACTCTCCTTCCATGCTGCCCAGGAGCACTGGAGGCATCATAGGAATTCGGTTGTTAACTGCAAGGTCAGTAGTTTGAAACCACCAGTCTCTTTGTGGTTAGAAAGACACGGCTTTCTAGTCCCATCAGTGGTTGGTGTCAGAACTTCGCAGAGGCAGTTCTGTCCTGTGTTCTAGCGTCACTATGGGTATGGGCGCAGTAGACGTGAGTATGGATCTGAGTGTGGCGATACTTCCCATCACTTTTAAACAGTCAATGCATATTAACTATTTGTATCCAGGGGCTACATATATTAAATGTCTACATGCAACTATTATATATGCATATAAATGTCATCTACACACACATATAAGTGTTTCTTCCTAGAGAAAATATACTTTCTAAGAAGATTTGCAAGGAATGGACACTTTTCAAAAGTGTCAGATAATATCACTTACATTCATTGACTGGGAGTGAATTCTAATTTTCCTACATTATGAGTTCTTAAATGAAAACCCCTCCCTAGCTCGCTCCCCTCCCATAACATTTCCCTCGTGTACACTGGTTATTAATGTTGCAGACAGGGCATGCCCATCCCAGCTTTTGGAATGTCTGAATCCACTGTAGCAGGTTTTCACCCATAGTTTCTGTTTCATGATCTCCCATTCTGCTTTTGGTATTATCCAAACCGATTTAGCAATGAGTTCTATGACATTACAAGTAGGATTGTCCTCTTCTTCTATTTGCTGAGAATCTGGAGTTTATAAATTGCCTTTGAAAAGTCACTGTCTACCATCTGAAGATATGCTTATGATGTCTGTATTTGCCTCATACCCATTCCGTTGTGTAAAATGGATACAGATACAGAAAAAATGCATTAGGTACAATTTGTAGTAACTTTAATATAGAACATATGAGCTACATAAAGCTTTTCCTCTCCCAAGAAATAAACCATTAAAAGAATGTTTCAAAAGCCTAAAAATAAATAGACACTTAGTAAGACTTATTGTAACAAGCATTTCTTAGAGCCGTTTTCCTAAATTCTAACTTCTAGGTAGAGATGATTCCTTGGGTTGTGTGTCCTTGAGCCAGCTCCCACTCATAGCGACCCAAGCTACAACAGAAAGAGACACGGTCGGGCCCTGTGCCACTCTCCTGTTTGTTGTTATGGGGGAGTTTATGGCAGCCACCAGGCCAATCTATCTCATTGGCTTTCTTCCTGATTGTCCAACTTTGGTATGCATCTGAGGGTAACTGAAAATATTATCCGGGCTTGGGTCAGGCACACCCTCGTTCTCAAAGAGATCTTTGCTTTCTATCACATTGAAGAGGTCTATTGCATCAGAGTTCTGCAATACAATACGACCTTTACTTTCTTGGTCGACGATTCTATGTGTGTGGACTGTATGATCAAGTAAAATAATATCCCTGTCAGTTCCAGAAGTTTCTTGGTATAACACGATGTTGCTTATTGGGCAAAACCAAAACCCCAAACCAAAACCAAAACTAAAGCCACTGCCATTGAGTAGATTCTGACTCAGAGCAACTGTGTAGGATAGTGTCAGGCTGTTCCTCAGAGTATCAGACACTCACCATTCTGAGAGCAGACAGTTCCTTCTTTCTCCCCTGGAGACCGGTGGGTGTTAGCAGCCCAGTACCCATCCCATGGGACAACCAGAGCTCCTTCACTGGTCCAGTGATGAGGATTTTTTTCTTTATGTTAATGTGTAATCCACATGGATGCCTGTAGTCTTTGATCTTCACTGATAAATGCTTCTTGTCCTCTTCACTTTCAGCACGCACGTCTGTGTCATCTATGTTACAGATCGTTAATAAATCTACCTCATCTTCATGCCACAGTTTCTTCAAATAATCTAGTTACTCAGTGCTTATGCTCACCATAAAGATTGAATAATTATGGTGAAAACACACTATCTTGATACACACCTTTTTGATTTTATAGAATGAAGCATTTCCTCATTCTGTTGGAAAAACTGCCTCCTTGTTTATGTGCAGGTTCTGCATGAACTCAGGGAAGTGTTCTGGAATTCCCATTCTTCTCAAGGCTGTCCATAGTTTATTGTGAACCACAATGTTGAATGCCTTTGCATAGCCAATAAAGCACAGGTAAACATCTTTCTGATAGTCTTTTCCTTCATCTAAGTAGCTGAAGTGTTGACTTGGTAGCTGTCTTTCAAATTATGTGGAATAGGTGTATGTGTGTTTCCAGTATTGCATCCCATTTGTTGAAGCATCTCAGTTGTTCTTACTGCAATTTTTGGCGTTTGTTCTTGGCCAACGTGTCTGATGCAGCTTAAACTTCTTTCTTCAGTACCGCTGGTCCTTGATCATTTCCTGCTTCCTCAAATGGTTGCATGATGGCCAAGTATTTTTGATACAGTGACTCTGTGTATTCCTTCCATCTTATTTTGATGCTTCCTGCATCATTCAGAATTCTGTCCATAGGATTCTTTAGTATTGCATCTTGGGGCTTGGCTTTTTCCCCCCTCTATAGCTCTTTCAGTTTGATGAATACTATGCCTGTTCTTACTTTCTGGTGTTTTAACTGTAGAATTTTGCATGTCTTATTAAAGTCTCACTGCCATTGAGTCAATTCCAACTCTTAGCATTCCCATTGGACAGAGTAGAACTGCCTATGTGGGTTTGTGAGTCTAGAGGAGTAGTAAGCCTCATCTTTCTCTCAAAGAGCAGAGTTCTTTTTTTATTATAATATTTTACTGTATCTTCTTTTTTGTTTCATGGAAAAGACTGCTTTTTGGTGGTATTTAGTACAAGTCAATAAACATGGGTACTCAAAGAAGAGCTGTTATTTATTTACTGGTCCATAGAGCACTGAGTTAACTGGAACCAACTGCTGGGGCGATAAACTAAAGTCAATCCTGCTTCTTGGGAACGGAGCCATAGCCAGCCAGATGTGTGGCTAATGCTGTCCCATGACTGTGACAACCACGGTGGCTCTGGACCAGAGCACGTCGCTGCTCTACCCTTAGACGCACTGGAACCCTATTATTCTGCGGACATAGTTTCTGTTTCGCTGAAACTTTATTGTCAAACTGTCTGCATAAAGCAGTACATATGGTCCTTTGGGCAATTTGACAAAGAGCTTGTCGATTCTGCAGCATCGTGGCTCTGTAACTAGGGACCAACTGCAACAACTAAAAGCCAGCAATGGAGCTACGGCATCTTCTTGAGCCAACTTCTGAAAGCTTCTGTGCAGGTCACATACATTGTCAATTCCTGCATTCATTCTCCCCACTCTACATTCAAGAGCAAATGTCAGAGCCTTTTCAGGATCCATTTCCTCTTTATCTTTTAAACAACCTTTGGTTTCTTCATATAGCGTCTTGATGTCATCCCACAACTTGTTTGGTCTTCATTAGTGTTTAACTTGCCAAGTCTATTCTTGACATGATCTCTAAACTCAGGTGGATGTACTCAAGGTTGCACTGTGGCTCTTCTGCCCTTGTTTTAATTGTCTTTTTCTTCAACTTTGATTTACATATTATTGATTCATGGTCAAAGGACCCCTGGGGGCATAGTGGTTACTCATTGGACTGATGACCACCCGCCACTCCTCCGGGTAAAAACACAGGATTTTCTATTCCCATTCGAGTTAGAGCCTCAGAAACCCACAGGGGCAGCTAGTTCTACCCTGTCCTTCAGGGTTGCTGTGAGTCCTCATAGATTCAGTGGTAGTGAGTTTTTAAAAAAAATATTTTAAATCATTTTATCAGGGGCTCATACAACTCTTATTGCAATCCATACATACATCAATTGTGTAAAGCACAACACGATATATTCATTGCCCTCATCATTCTCAACATTCACCTTCTGCTTGGTTCCTGGAATCAGCTCATTTTCCTTTTCTCCTTCCCCTTCCCTCCCCAGGTAGTGAGTTTTTTGAGACTTCATGGTCTCCCCATAGTTGGACCCTTTCCTTGTTCTGATCGACAGTTTGGAGCTTTTCCGTGTTCTCCTTCCATAGATACAGGCAAGTTGATTCTTATGCATTCCACATTTCCTACAGTGTGGTTCATGTGTGAAGTTATCATTTCTATTGTTTGAAAAGGCATTGCAATGATAAGTCATTGACTCCTAATATTCTATATGTCACTGTGCTGTGCATTGTTACCAAGGGTATATTTTTCAAGAACTGATTCTTTGTTTTACACTTTCCTCTTGCCCGTAATTCTCAGTGCATCTTGATTGCATATTTGATCCATTTCAGACTGCATAAATTGTTATAAATCTGCAATGTATTCATCTTTGACATTAGTAGCTGGTGTGTAGATTTGAACAATAATTGTCATGACAGGTCCTCCTTGTAGGCTTATGGTTGTTAGATAACATTGTACTTCAGGATAGATCTTGAAATGCTCCTTTTGCCAAATGTTATCTTCAATCACTTGTAATTTCTAGCATAAGATAGTTTATCTTTTTTTGATTTATATTGGCTAATATCGATCTATTTCAGCTCACCAACCTCATGAGGTTAATCTTATGTGTTCCATTTCATTTTTGATGACTTCCAGTTTTCCTAGACTCATATTTTGAACATTCTATGTTCTGATTGTTGCTGGGTGTTCCTCACGTTTAGGGTCATCCCCATATCCAATGACTATCCCGAAGGCTTTACTCCATTCGTGTTAGTTGGGTAATTCCATGTTGAGGAGGCAGTTATCCCTCCGTTGCATTTTGGATACCCCCAGCCTCAGGTGTGCTCTTGACACTTGATCAGTGTTCTGCTCTGTTCCTAAGGTTTCCAGTGACCAACTTCCCCCCAGAAATGCATTGTTGTTGGTGTTAGGCACTATCAACCCTTGGTGGCCCTGTGTACAACAGAAGAAGACACTTCTTGGTCCTGTGCTACCCTCACCCTTGTTCCTTGAGCCCATTGTTGCAGTTGTGCCACTCCATTTCCTTGAGGGATTTCCGCTTGTCAATTACCCTCAACCTTACAAGTATGATGTCCTTTTTCAGGACAAGTTGTCCAAAATGGGTGAGACAAAGCCTCCCCATGGTGCAATCTGGTGACATTTTTTCCAAGACAGATTTGTTTGTTCTTTGGCACTCCATGGTACTTTGAATATTCTTCATCAACATCATAATTCACATGCTTCAGTTCTTCCACAATCTTCTTTATTCATCATCCAATTTTCACAAGAGTGTGAGGCACTTAATAATACTGTTATCTGAGTCGGGGACACCATAGTTCTCAAAGTAGTATACTTGCTCCGATTTTCTCAAGACAATAGGCCATTTGGCTTCTTGACTACTGCTTCCCTTGTATTGGGTTTGGATCCAAGTAAGGTGAAGTCCTTGACAATGCCAGTCTTTTCTCATGATGTTATCTGTTGGTCAATGATGACTTTTGTTGTCTTGGTTTGAGTTGTAATCCATTCTGAAGACTTCAATCCTTGGTCTTCATCAACAAGTGCTGCAAGTCATCTTTGCTTTCAACAATCAAGGTTGTGTCATCTGTATAACACAAGTTGTTGGCAGTCCTTCTGGGTCCTGATGCCCGTTCCTCTTCATGTGGCCCAGTCTATAAGATGACAGTCCTGATACACAGCCCTTCCCCATCAGAGGCACTCCTTTCATTCCTTTGTTTCTAAGGCCCAGGACTTAGGACCCCTGCTTCTCAAACTTTGACGTGCATACGGACCCTTGGGACCTGGAAATCTGAGGAGCAGAGTAGGATACATTAGGTCTCGGAGGTGCTGCTGCTCTTGCCCATCCCTGAAGCAGGGGTAGCACTTCTGGGTTTAGGAATTAATAGGGACAGATTTGGGTTCTCAGAAAAACTTCGAGTGACCTGTACGACAGGCTAGAACTGTCCCTGTGGGTTTCCAAGACTGTGAGTCTTTAGGAGAGTAGAGAGCCGTCTTTCTCCCACAAATGGGTGAGTGGTTTCGAACTGTTGACCTGGAGGGTGGAAGCTCAATGCATGACCATGATGCCAGCAGGGCTCCTGGGACCCTCAGAAGGTAGCAAATACTTGAGATTTTGTTTGTATGTGTTTTGATTTTCTCTGCCCTCCCAGACATACCTTTCTTATTCACTAGCTTAAGGCGACGAGCCGTGCTTTACAGGATGAACAGGTGCAGGGATGAAAGGACCAAATACAGACTGTCGAGAGCCATGGCCATGGAACTCACAGTCTAGATCACAGCAGATAAAATTAATGTTGAGTAGACACACCGTGTCTTCTGGCCTTGCCAAGACCCTCCGCTAACACCGGCTACAACTCCTGACCACTCTTCTCCAGAGAGCTGTTGTTTTCCCCGGAGAAGAATCACGGAGCATCTCCACCCCACGCCTTTCTTCCTCCTTTCCCTCCCCGTTCTGTTGCACAGGAGAGGGACCTCAGGATCCCTTCATGCCAGGGCTACCCAGTGGGCAGGGTGGGCGGCTGCCCGTCACGCGGGGGTTGAGGGTGCGTGTGTGTTTCTGTGGGGAGCTGAACAGCAGGTGGAAGAGAAGCTTCTCCTCCTTTATGCCAGGTTCCTCACCTGTTTTTATTTTTCTGATGATCCCTGGCAACAAGTCCTTGGTGGGTAGTGAAATACCTCGGCAGGCCCCCCCCATTTGTAATGCAAAGGACGTTCCTGAGTCTGCCTAGCTTCGTCTTTTCATATGGACTGTTAGCGGATCACAAGTTGGTCCTTTTGAAACAAACCTGCCTCTTCTGGTGAGACACCCACCCAGGATCTCCACCGTCCTTTCTTGGGGACTTTTGTGGAAGGTGAACCTGTCAATGGCTTTCGCTTGGTCACCCTGCATGGTAATCGCAGGCTCTGGTATTCCTAAGAAGCAGAAAGTCCGTTCCTTTCTGGTGGGTTCGGAGACCTGAGTGAGAATCACGTGAGCGCTGTTAGGTTGCCGCGTGTACCACCTGGCCGCGATGAGTTAGAATCGCTTTGAGGACATGGGTTGTTTTTGTTTTTGTTTTTTTTAGTTTTAAAGTAAAACACATATCGGGGGCTACAGTTTTGGTCTGCGGACAAAGCTCACTGACAGCGAGATGAATATTTGAGTGTGGCTTCTCTTCCCTTTTCATTCTCACATATTGCGACTGTACATTTCTGTCAGATACTATATGGTAGATACTATGCCAAGAACAACAGGTCTTTCCCTTCAAGGAAGGGACGCTGGTGGGATAGTGGGTCACAGGCTGGACTGCTAATGCAGGTGTTTGACTCCAGCAGCTGCTCCGGGTTCAAAGAGGAGGCTTTCTGCCCCCATAAAGATGCATCTCAGCAGTCCACAGAGCAGCACTGCACTGTCCTGTAGGGCCGCTGTGGGTCAGCCCGGCTTTGATGGCGATGTGTTTGAGGAGCCGCATCTTCAAGAAAGATTCCCGGGAGTGCAAAGGGTTAAACTGCATGCCTGCAACTGAAAGGCCAACTATTCAAACGCACCCAGAGGCTTCTCAGCAGAAAGGCATGGTGACCTGCTTTCACAACACCAAAGCCAATGCCAAATGCTGACACACATGCACTAGGATGGGACTTACCAGCTGCGCTAACTTTGAAGGAGCTTGCAGCCCCCGAGAAAGGACTATGGTGGCGGGCATGGTCCTCGCCCTAGAGGTGGAGGATTGAAGGCAGCCAGACGGCTCTCCAGGGAGGACAACTCTTAGAAACAACGTAAGAGTAGAGGCGACAGCAGAAACTCATGGTGACGAACAAAGTCTGGTGCAGCCGGTTCTGCAGTGTCTGCCTTTGTCCGGGCTACAGGCAGTGGTGGCGAAGGCCCTAGAACAATCTGATTCCTTTCTCCAGGCTGGCTTCCTCGTGTTCAGGAGGTGGGCACGACGTCCCTCTGGGAGGATGCTGTGAAGTTCTAATGCGATGGCAAACGTAATGGGGGTTCTGGCACATAAACTTGCCTTTGAGGGTGGCTGTGACCGTGCATGCGGATTACGCTTTCGGCTGAATAAGCAGGAAAAGGCTTTCTATCCTCACATTTTCAGGACCTGGCATAGTGTTTGCTTAATCTCTTCTAATTTTATCTGTGTTTTGATAAGCAGTCGGTCTACATGTACAGAGATAATGACTTTACACCTGCTGGACTTGCTAAAGTGCTGCTCATTGTATTTGGTCAACTCACTGCAGGGAGAAACAACCGGAGAAGAGGGTGCCCAGAGTACACAGTGCTGGCCACTTTCTGTTCCCAGGTACAAAAGCAGGAACCCACTGTCATTCTGACTCCTAGGGACCGTGACCACGTTTCCCAAGACATGAAATCTTTAGATGGCACAAGCAACCTCATCGCTGTCCTAGACTCTTGGACCCAGAGGCTAGTGGGTTTGGATGCAGACCTGGCAGTTCATAGCCCAACTCTAACCTGCAGGGCCGCCAGGGCTTCTCCATGGAAAAGATAGGCTCTGAATGAGTTTGTACTAGCCTGACTTTGCACTCTTTAGGAACAGACAGGTTCACCAAAATCTATCTAAGGAGTCATAGTTGGACATAGCTAACCATATTAAATGTTTGCATACATTTGTTTAGGCTGTTTATTAGCTGCTCATAAACACTGGAATCTACAGAATGAACTCCAGACAGGATGACAAGAAATATCGCATCCTTTGCCTAGTTTCTGTCTCAGCGTGGGTGATATGTTGGAGGCTTCTGACTGGAGATGAAACTGCCCTAGCAGTCTGCAGTAATGGGGACTTGTATAATTGATCACCCTAATATAAAGATTCATTTTATCCAGGCCTCTACATAGCAGCTTAGTAGAACAATGTGTTGTTGTTGTTGTTATGTGTCGAAGCACATAGCAACCCTCGTCCAACAGACTCAGACACCAGCCTGCGCTGTGCCACTGCCACCACTGCCACCACTGCCACCACTGTCACCACTGCCACCACTGCCACCACTGCCACCACTGTCACCACTGTCACCACTGCCACCACTGTCCTGATGTGCGTGTCTGTTGCTGCAGCCCCGTGTCAATCCATCTCGTCACAGCCTTCCCACACGCACAGTACAGAAACACAATGACATGCGCATTAAAATACATTTGGGCAACAGAAATAGGGAATTAAGCAAGTTTCTTTTAATTATTTTCACCAACCAGGGTTTTCACTAAGAAGAATGTTGATTCATTAGGAAATTTACTTTCTGTCATAGTATCTTTGGGACATGAATGTGTTTGCTTGTTTGTGATCCCCTGATTTTCTAAATTTGAGACAAAATGAAACAAGACACTACTTCTGCATTTACAGTGTGTACACTGTATGTAACACAGCAAAAGGCAAGATTATAGCACATTTTGCATTTGCAGTAGAGGGAGTTTTTTCTTTGTATAGTTAAGAGAGCACTTTGAGGAATTGTTGACCATTTTTACTTCCAAGATTAGTTGAGATACCTATGCAACATCGTTTTACCTGGAATATAATAAATTGAAAAAGTCTGTCTGATTGAAACATAAATAAATAGGTTAGAGGATTAAAAATTTTCACAATTTTGTAGACTGCCATGTCCTACAAGGGCTGAGTGAGTTTAGTTAAAGTAAATTCTAAAAGTTGCTGCTTAAGAATACCTGCGAAGCACCTTTCACACCACTTCAAAGCCACTAACAATAGTTACATTTTACTTTATAAAATAGATTGCTACTTTATAAATACCAGTTTTATTATGTCTTGATTTTCTCATTAAATGAAAACCACACAAGATCGTCTTTGGAGGTATATTAGAAAAACCACAGCAAAGTAAGAAATAGCCCCTTTCAAAATTAATTTAATTATAGGTGAGCATTACAATAAAATGGCTGCAATAAGAAAATAGACTAATTTAATTATAAAATGAAGTGGTCAATTTTGAACTACTGTATGAAAGGGAAGTACCAAAGAAATACGTTCCCGAGAGCAAGCTATCTTCTTGTGACAATAGCGCTTCGATGGATCTATTAGTATAATATTATTGATGGAGGAGAGCGGAGAATTAATTTAGGTCTATTGGACCAGGCCTGGAGTTGTTGCCTGAAACCATAGTCACTGATCACAGGAGCCCTTTTGTCTGGTGGCGAGCACAGTCGCGAACGAGAGCAGGTCGTCTGCCTCGGGGCAGCACCCTGCGACTCAGCGCTGCATCCGACCTGGGACAGTTAGTTGTTTCCTTAGGTAGCCCTGGAAACTCACAAGGCAGTTTTGTTCGATTTTTAAAAGTTAACTTTTGAACGTATGAGCATACTTGTTACATGTAGAAAATTATGTAAGTAAGAATGCATGCATGGGACTAGATGTTCAGTGATGCATGCCGCTCTAAATTTGCTCTTCGTGCCCGAGTCTTGCAAACGGGAGCATTTTCGGGAGAGGCTGTTTCTCCTTTTGCTATTTTCCCTGTTTCGTCGGCCCGCTAAATTGACAAGATTGAGCTGATGTTGCTAGTTTTAACTTAGCAGGTGGCAGTTTGTCAGAGTCCTTCGAGGAAACACCTGTGCTGTAACTAACGTTAGAGAAGAAGTCCCTTGGCCTTACAGAGACCACACAGCAAGACCTTTTCCCTTCCTGTGTGTTAGGTGGAAGGGCTACTCTCCCAACAGGGCTGATTCGTTCTGGACAGTTGCTTGGGGATAAAATGATTACAAACAGCGCAAGTTCTGTGTGCAATGACTGCGAACCTCTCGCTTCGTATAAAAATGGACTGTAGTTGGGAGCATCCTCAACCACAGGCCTTGCTTGCAAAGATTTCAGCCTCTGAAATGCAACGTTTTCTCTTCTCTCTCTCTTTCTCCTTTCCTTTTTTTTTTTTTGCTGGATGAACAGCCTAATGTTCCATGCACTGTACTAGAAGTAGCATTTTATGCAACATTGAAAGAGTCAATTAATTTGCATAATTTCATGAGTATTACCATGATTTTAAGGTAGGCTAGCTTGCTCAGGAGCCTTGTCTGCCCAATATATAGATATACATTGCCATATTGACAAATTAATCATTTTTTAACACAATTAATTATACTTATGACAAACTGAACCCTATACCCAAGGGTCCTACATTTTTATAGCAGAAATCTAATATTAATGTGAATAAGATCAGTGATTTAGTAAGTACCTTAACAGTCAACAATGCCTAAGGCTGAACAAAATTAATATTTTGTTTCCCATCTGGAAACTTCAGTAAAATTAATGAGAAAGGGGGCCTTATTGTAATATATGATAGAGACAAAGTCACTACTTTAAAAGAGGGTGTTCTGCTTACACCAGAGTTCAGATATTTTGTACACTGTACATCCTTGTGCATTGGCAAAATGCATTCTTTCCTGAAGGACAAAATGGGCACTCATAACTTTCATGGCCATCTGTCTATTGAACCAAGAAAGAAATTAATATTAATTTGGGTGCCATATTTAATGATCAACATTTTGAAGTGCAGTTTTATGTAAGTATATTCTTGAGGAAGACCCTCAATGTGAGAGTCTGGCTCCGTGCTGTAACAATGGGCTCGAACTTAGCAATCGTGAGGCCCAGGCAGTATTTCTTTCTGTGGCACTTACGGCAGCTAGGCGTCAGAGTGGACTCCACAGCATCTAATAACAAGGAAACTTAAATATGCAAAAATCAAGTGAGCGATTGCACTATTTTATAATAATTGCACATATGGCCAAATATGCCAACAGAAGGAAGTCTCTGAAATGTGTTCCTAGTTTCTCCAAAGATTCAATGCCCGTCTAATGACTGTAAAGGGATGTTTTCTGGAAAAAAACAGCCTATTTTTTTAAAAATTGATTTATTATTATTTTAAAATCTTTTTATTGGGGCTCATAAGGCTCTTATCACAGTCTGTGCATACATCAATTCAGCAAAGCTCCCTTATACATTCATTGCACTCGTCATTCTCATAATTCACCTTCCACTTGGGTTCCTGGAATCAGCTCGGTTTCCCTTTTTCCCCCCCATCCCCCTCCCTCCCCGATCCCACCCCTGGTCCCTTGACAGTTTATAAGTAATTATTATCTCTTATCTTACACTCCCCGGAAACAGCCTATTTTTTGGTAACTGTGTCTTCGGGGCTAACACTTGAGGAGCGTCCAGAACAGAACTAGACCAAGAGCATGTTTTGAATGCAGTGCAGACAAAATACAGCGAATAGCCCCAAGCCATATCTTTGAAGACTTTCTAAAAGATCTAGCATTCACTCTCAGAACCTAGATTAATTTTCATCCTCGTTATAAAGAGCAATGCACATTTGTGATCATGTCTATGGAGTTAAAATCAGCATCTTCAATTCTTACAATGGTCTTTGTTCAGAGTCACACAGAATTGTTGTCTTTTTTATCTGCATTGTCAATTTCTACTAAATGGTTCACAAGATATCTCTCACCTTTGATAAATAGTTAAATGGTGTGTCTATTCTACCACTACCTTCTCAGTGACATATCCTGAGTTTTGGTAATCAACATATATTTTAATTTAAACAGTCAATCAACTGGTAAATTTCTAGGTTTTCTGCAATTACCCACCCCATTTTTTTGCATAGTAAAAAATGATAACCTATGTATCTTATGTTTTTTTTTGTATCTGATGTTTTATAAGGAAAAAATTTCTTCTAAATTAAAGAACAAAAACGAAAAACAAAGCCTCTACATTCAGCGTAAATTTGCATTATTAATTCACTGTAAAGTAGATCCAGTTGGAGTATTTGTTTTGCATTAAATTAAGCCTTTGATGTTCTTTAATGCTTTGATTTAGCCTCTAATTTGTCAGTGCACAAATGTCCCAGCAGCTGTTGAAAATATCACTTTTGCAGTACCTTGCCTGGCCAATGGAACCCCGACAAGTCATCTTCTTATATGGTGACACAAAATAGCATTGAAAAAATAGTCCTGCTTTGAAGTGTCACTCCAATGATAGGTTTTAACCCCACAGGTCACAATTAGATGATTTATCCGATGCCAGTGTAATTCTGTCTCAATTCTGGCCATCTGAGTGCGCCAGTGCTCGCTGGCTCCACTGGAGAGTAGTGCAGTTGGCTGCTACGCTGGCTCTGGCCTGTGTCTGATAGGCTCAGACAGCATCGGGCTGATCCCTGTATATTTGGTGCATTATTTTACTTTCTAGAACAGAGTTAGATGAAAAAGCAAACGATACTAGGATTACCTCGCCCTCCTTTCGGAAGCCAAGGGGCTAAGATAACTCTTCACCACATACCGATGCTGCTTCCGTCAGCTCTGTGACGCATACGCGTGCGCGCAGTTCATACCGCGAGCAGTAAGACACCGTGTTTGACAACCACTGATGATTTGGGGACCTTTTATTGTAAGTTTAGTCATGGGTCTCCCTCCACTTGGGTTAAATGCCAGTATTAATGCTTGACAGCAAAAATGGACAAATCTACCATGCTGGTTAAATTGTCTAGATTTATTTCATTAGCCATTCCTTGGCAAATGCTTCTGCCAGCAGGAAATATAAATGCTCCTTTTGCACCAAGGCAACTGGCTCTGTCATTTCTGGCTTTTTGATAATATCTTTCTTAACATTCACATCAACAAGGTTGTGATAGGAGGCAATGGTTTCCATTAGTTGTGTGCTGATGACCACCAATTAGAGGGAAACGCATTTAATGCCAGAAGTAAATGCAGGAGAAATCACCTGTCCAGCGAAAGTTGGATATGACCGTTGTCCCTTCTGCTTTTGAGACATGAAAATTCCCGATGAAGGAACGCTTTCCCAGGTAACAAACTGTCACAGCAGGTTGTTTGAGAATCTGCTAGCTAGGCAAAGCCCTCCGATTTTACTAATAGCAAGTGTAGTTGGCTTTCTGTTTTTCTCCTCTCTGTGAAATCAATGTATGGATCCAAATGTACAACTTTTGCATACCTGCTGTTTTGCAAAACAACTTGGCTTAAGAAGGGGAGCTACACGTGGAATAAGCCCTGGCGGATCCTCTCTGACCAATGACCAGGGATGTGAACAGGCTTGTTATCATGCAGAATGCACTGAAAAGGGGATTGTTGCAGATGCTGTTAGGTTAAAGTTTAGTACCCTAATATTTAATCACCCATATGATGCATTTAAGTTTTCTCTAGCTTTTAATGTTTTCTACTTTCTTTTCAATTGAAGTTTTTTTGTTTTACTTTGCTATTGTTATTATTACTTTGTATTATTGTTATTATTAGTTAAAATAATTGTTCTGTATATGGGATACAGGACAGGAACTTCTGAAGAGACAGTAATAGATTTACGGCTCCCTGGGGATATGTCGGGGTGGCTGGGGACCAGAAGGAAGAGAATGTTCTAAAAGAGCGGTGATGACTGCACAAGTCTTCTTGATGTGATTGAATGGTTGAATTGTTTGATGTGGCAATTATATATGAATAAATCACTTGGTACAAACAGAATGTGGGTGAAGATTTTACTCATCTACTTTTAAAACATCTTTTTTCTAATATGGGAGTCTGAGATATTGTGAAACTATGACCCTTCGCTCTCTTTCAAATTATGGATTACTACTTATGGGTCAGCAGCTATGGATGTCTGCATGTTTATAAGCCCAAAGAAACAAAACAAGTCAACTCTTTGGGCTTTGGGTTCTGCTGGCAGTTTGCTCACTCACGCCCGACACTCATGGCACCTCAGCACTGCTAGAGTCAAGTGGAGGTGGATAATCGTAGCCGTCCCAACCAGAGGACGTTTGCTTACCCACACAAAGTAATTTGCTTCTTGGCACAGCGGGTGCCCTTTTGTGAGTGGTTTATTTTTTATGAAGTAAAAGGGAAAGCATTATTTTTGGAAACCAGTGTTTTGATCTAATTGATGACATGTCAATGGCCTCGCATAGCAATGGCTGCCTCCCAACACCTCTCTCCATTCGCACGTTGGAGGGCCTACTAAGCTGGAGAACTGACGCATGACGCAAATGAAAAAATATGAAGTTCATAGTCTAGGGAGACCTGCGTGTGTGCCGCTATAAAAGCCACAACTGCCAGCTCAGGTGGAAAAATGTTGAAGTGAGAAATGTATTCAATAAATAGAAAACACAGCATGGGCTGAAAACCGTGCATGAGAAACTGGTTAGGAGATTCGCGTAATGGAAAGGGAAGCAGATGGAGCATGAGTGTACATTAAACAGTACTGCTCATCGCTTGTGACATAAAGCACTCCTCTGGGAGTCTAATTCTTAACTATCTTCAAAATCATTCAATTTAAAATAGCATGGTCTTGTTATTATCTAATTTTGCAGAAATTTTATTGAAAATATTATTGTGATGGACTGCATTTCATAGTTGAAAATGCTTACTGATAGAATAGGCTCGAACCTGAAAGTTGATAACTTGAGATTGCTGCTATCACGTTGCTCCATCAAGTTCTTCTTGCCGTGTGGGAGCTACACGGTGTCCGCGCGCGAGCTCGGGTCTCACAGGGCGATGGACGTGGCATGAGGGTGGCGGGGGATGAAGTGGGAAGCCGTGCGCTTCCATGGAAGTCCGAGCCAGTGCTTGCAACTGTGTACGAACATGTCGGGACGTCCCAGGCAGGCTGTTGACGCTATGTGATGGGAGCGAGCGCGAGCGCGCGAGAGGGTATTGATTGGTGTTTACAACTGCAGCATTTTTTGTCTCCAAAACATGAGAATTTCTATTCTGGGTCATTTCTGTAGTCCATTCGTCATAGTTCCTTCCACGAAAGGGATGCATTAGCACAAGGATGCTTCCTCTCTGCACAGTTTTCATGTCAAACGGAGTTTTGCGAACCCACTATTTGTTTATTTATTTGCAAGTGACTTGCTGTCATTGCTACTCTGTGCACCAATAGAGCAACCTTTTCATAGAATCGCTAAGTATTTCTTATCGACACCTTCCTTTCCATTAGTCGGATACTTTCTATTTGTCTCCAATGCACCGTCACATCCCCACATTTGGCAGAAAAACTTATTCATATGTGGTTGATGTGCCTTTTAAAAAAAATTAAAACATACCATCTTACATATATATTTCTGGTTAGAAGTAACTTATTTATGGTAAGGGATCTTGATTCTGTTATTTCTTCATTTACCCTCGTATATACCCTTCCAGTCCTGGTTTTTGAGTTTTCCTGCCTGCTTCCGGAAACTCTCCATGGGCTGCTGATGACACGGCAAGCAGAACAATAACGGACAGATGACTCAACACTTTGCTTCCTTCCTACCTACATGCAACCCAAACCAGGGCTCCCAGCCTGCACAGGCGATTGATCGCAGCGCCAGCTTGCACTTGGTTTCATTAGGCATTGTTGCTCCCTTTCTCTCTCTGCCAGTCTGTTTCAAACCATCCCAGAGGGCAAGCTGTGTTTTCTCTGCCTTGTGCCCTTTGCCAAAATCATCAATCCCTTTCCACTTCACTTCTACAGAACTTTAGCTGATGAATCACCCCCCCCCCACAACCCGCCCGCCGCCCCGCCCCCCACAACCCCCGGCTTCCCTGGTCCTCCTTTCTGATTTCTGTAAACTGCTCTCTCCCCAAATAGGTAAATTTTTACTTTATGAAAAAACAAAACACGCTGGCTTTTGTTGAACCCCACTGTCACTTCTGTCTATTCTCTCGTTTCTCCTTTTCTTTTTATGGAAAGCAACTGTTTTAGAAATTTATTTAGTTTGCCTAGTGCTTCTGGTCCACCAAACACATGTGACGGAATCCCATGCAGTCTGGCCTCTGGCACCACGAACATGGCAAAATCAGCGGCTGTTTGTTCCATCCTGTCAATGTTCCTTCCAAACTCTGTGCTGACCCTTGAACCTCTGGCTACTTCCTGCTGGTTGAAATGCTCCAAACGCCCCCACACACGGCCACCAGACCTCGTCTTCTTTTACGTCCATGCCAGTTTCCTGCAAGTCGATTCTGACTCACGGCAGTCTTCTGTCTGTCACAGTAGAAATGTCTCCCCTAAGGTTTTCCATGGCTGATTTCTTGGAAGTAGATTACCAGGTCTGTCTTTTAATGCACTTTTAGGTGGATTTGAACCTTCAGCCTTTGGTGAGCAGCCATATGCTCTAACAATGGACACCACCAAGGGATTTTGCTTTTTGCTACTCCACTACGTTACCTTTTCATCTGCCCCCCCCGGCAACACCCCACCCCCCCAACATACTTCATGTCTTCTAGGAGCTGCATTTCTCTCTATTGCATTTGTTTACAATTACTGGTAGATAATATCAATTTAATCTCATGCCAAGAACAAAAGGGACCATAGATAGAAGCAAATCGTGGAGTGAGAATAAAGACACATGGATACAGAACACAATGTGCGATATCTGTGAAAGAACTGATCATATGAACTTCAAAGGGGGAGTATAATGATCTATGTGACTTAAAAATGATAATAATTTTAAGTAACAAAGATATATATATATATATATATAGATAGATAGATAGATAGATAGATAGATAGATAGTCACAGTGAAAAATAAATATAAAGAAGAGGTGTTTATCAGAGTCATGCTTTTGAGAAATGACATTGTTTTTCTACTTCACCTGCCACTCTACCTTTCTCATTTCAGTCCGTCTCCCCAGAGTTAGCCAATATTAAGATGGTAACTGTCTTTCCAGCCTTTTGTTGGCAGTGCTACTGAGTCACACCCTACCTTTGCCACCCGTGCACCACAGAGGAAGACACCGCCAGTCTTGTGGCAGCCTACAACTTGTCCCTGTGCTGAGTTCATGACTGGAGCCACCGTGCCAGTCCATCTCTGCGAAGGCCTTCTTCTTTCTGCCCCCCTTGGTTTGTCCTGGTGTGATGTCCTTCCCCAGGGACTGGCCTCTCTTGGCAACCTGTCCAAAATAAGTAAGGTGAAGTCTCGAACACTAACCTGGTGGTCTTTTTGACAGTCCATATTTCAGTGTTCTTCTCCGGTACCGCATTCAAATACATCCATTCTTCTTGGGTCTTTCTTACTTAATGTCCGACCCTCACATGCATAGGCAGCCACAGGAAATACCACAGCTTAGGCGAGGCGCAAATTAGCCCTCTTACCAACACCAAACTCACTGCCATGGGCTTGATGCCAACTATTGGCAACCCGATAGGATAGGGTCTAACTGCCCCCATGAGTTTTCAAGACTGTGAACTGTTTATGGGAGTGAGAAGCTCCATCTTTCTCTCTTAGAGCTGGCTGGTGGTTTTGAACTGCTGACCTTGCTATGTAATTTTAGGTTTTTTAAAATGTAATTTTAGTTTTTTCTTCTTTTTCAATAAAACAAATTATCTTGTGAGACTTTCAGAGTTTTCCCCCTTTGAAATTTGTTCTGTGTTTCTTTGTGGAAATGTCATTAATTTTCACATTCAATTAATATTTTAAAATAACTTAATTTCTCTATTAAAATAAATACCCAGTTTCTATAATAAAAAGCAATGAGGGAATTGCATTAATATCACAACCTTTTTTGAGCACATTTTTCTAAAAGATCACATTGTCATTTAGCTAATTTTATTGAATTTTTCAAAGATGCCTATTTTATTTGAATAAATGCTTAATTTAAATTATTTGACTGAAGCAAAGGTTAAATAAAACTTTAGGGAAAACTAAAATCTGATTAGCAGTGATCAAGCAAATCAGAAAATTTTGATATATGATCTATGAATGCCTGGAGTTGACATATAGTTCTGAAATTTCTTATATGTGTATATAAGATCTATTTTATTGTTCTTTTTCTTTTTTCCTGGAAAGGAGTACAATGTTATCATATAATTATCAAATTTGCAAACTTTTCATAAAATCCACAGAGCAGATTATAAAAATGTCACTAGGGAAAGGAACCTCCAAGGGCAAACATTTGATTGGGTCTATGAAATGCTGTTTCATAGTGATGCATATGTAATTCCATTCTAACATATCAGAAAAGTATTACGCTCGATCCAACAGTAATGCAATTGCATCTTATTGGTATCCGTCTTGCAGTTCTGGAATCAAAGAGAGGAAAGGCTGTTTCAAACTTCTCCCAGCCACTCCCTCTGCCTTTACATCAGATATTTCTGAAATGGAAGGGGAAGGTTCCACACACCTTACTTTTCCTAAAACTTTAAACATATCAGTATTAATCCTCCAGGTCTAGCTGAGTCCTGTGGTCACACTCCTTTCGCCTTATGAGCCCGTCTCCATTGACAACCGCACTGGGGGTGTAGATGAAAAGTCCATTGTAAGGAACACATGTCCGAAGAGGCTACTGATGGCGTTTCTTCTTTTGAGTTTAGAATGATCTACTTCTTCCTAGGATGAATAATTTGGAATTGGATACCAAATATATATTTTTAAAATTTTGAATGCTTTTATTGGGGGTTCTTACATCTCTTATCACAATCCATACATTCATCCAATGTGTCAAGCACATGTGCACATACACCGCCATCATCACTTTCAAAGCATTCTCTTCCCACTTGAGCCCCTGATATTAGCTCCCCATTTCTTCCACCTTCCTTCCCTGCCCATCTTCCATCATGAACTCTTGATAAGTTATAGATTATTATTTCCATATCTTACATCATCCTCCATCACCCCTCACCCACTTTTCTGTTATTTGTCCCCCTGGGAGGGGGGTATAGTTGATCCTTGTGATCATGATTGATTCCCCCCTTTTCCCCCCAACCTCTCCTAATCCTCCTGGCATCTCTACTCTCATTGTTGGCCCTGAGGGGTTTATCTATCCTGGATTCCCTATGTTGTAGGCTCTTATCTATAGCAGTGTCCATGCTCTGGTCTATTCCAATTTGGAAGGTAGAATTGAGGTCATGATAGTGGGAAGCACCAAATAATAGTGGAAACTTGTGTGTTTCATGGGTGCTCTACTGCATCCCGACTGACTCATCTCTTCCCTGTGACTTCTCTGTGAGGGGATGTCCAATGATACCAAATACTTTGAACAGTATTTTACCAAATTCTGGGTCTAACAAAAATATGATACAAAGGTGTAAAAGTTAAAGAATGATAAAAGATAAACCATGCCAACACTCACCAAATGGAAGTAGGTTTACGATATCAGACAACAATATCAGTGGATTTCAGAGACAATAAGACAGGCATGAAGATAGAGCTTGTAGCAGAATGAAAAAGGGACTTCTCTCAGAAGATACAGCAGTTCTAAGGGGACTGCAGGAGCTGCTGTGCATAGAGCGGTTCAACACCTCAGAGAAGAAAACTGACAACTGGGTGGGGAATAGACAAGCCCCCACCGTAGTGGGAAACTTCAACAGTTTAAGAAGAACATCAGCAAGTATGTACCGAACAAGAAAACAACAGCTACATTTTGGTAGTTCTCTTATTACACACGTTTTCATAAACTGAATACAGTGCAAGCATATTTTTATATGTACAAGGTCCCCAGGAGAACTGACTCATCAGATTTTATTTATTTTGTGGCACAGGGTATCAAAAAATTTGTGTTACTTGTTTTATTGTGTTGTCCAGAACTAGGCCAGATATCTTGTCTGGGACCACACCTGCATTATCTCCAAGGAATGCCTGGATTATTTTTCCTTTGATAACAAAATTCTGGTATGAATATTATGAAATGTGGGCCCATCTATGTACATATGCTTCTCAATTAGTAAAAAATGTAGAAGGCTATCATCCATCATTCTATTTTCATAACTCTTTTTAAGTTATAACACTGTTGAGTTGCTCATTCCTAAGTTCTCCTTGGGCCAACCCACAAGGAATTTCACAAGGGAGACAGTCTCCACTTCCTCCAGGGCCTTCCTTCCCAGCTACCCCACAGAGCTGCTCCTTGTTCCCTCCCGCTCCTGGGCGGCACTCCTGTCCAGGCACTACCAAGCATCCACCTGCTACACTTCTCTTTTCTCCTTCCTCTGCTTCTCCTTTTCTGCAAGAGGACTCTCTCGACTCTTCTAAGTGAAACCATTTATTTGAGAAAAGTTCCGTTTCTTTCTCCATCAAGTTAAAAAGAGTAAACCCAAATGAAACTTATCTACACTGTGTCGCTGCAGACTCGTAATGACATTGTGGACAGCGTAGAACTGTCCCTGTGGGTTTCTGAGATTGTAACTCTTTACAAGGAGAAAGTCCAGTGCTTGGTGGTTTCAAACTGTTGACCTCTCAGTTATCAGCCCAACACCACCACACTTGATTTATTAGGGAAAAAATAAAGTAAAGTGAGAGGCTTCGCAACGCCAAATGCCAAAATAAATTCCAGGTGAAATATGAACACATATGTGTGGTGCAACATGTACATGGATATTTTGGTTTGTGGTTGCAAATCTGTTGCAGGGGCCACTTATGGCCTACTCTGAATTCACAAAGGGGCAGGGAAATCCGAGAAACTAGTTTAGTAGTCTAGGCCTGCTTCCTGTGGAGTGGAGATCAGCTCGGCCCCCATTCTCTAATCTTTGTTGGCGATTCTGACATCAACTAGCCCTCTCATGGCATGCTCACTTTCCCGGTTGGGTTTGACAATGAACTTGGAGATTAGACCCATGGTTAGGGAAGTTAACAGGTTACAATTCAGGATCAGAAATGCTCATGATACAGTTCTCTTGGTCAGGAGTGGCTCAGGCATAGCTCTTCCTGGTCCTTGATATTCCAGTCATGTTACCCCATGGCCTCTAACCTGCAATGTTACAAACATGCTTTGCTCTGCCAATAAATGTTCCTTCTGCCATAAGCCTTATCTCAAAGGCATGGGCCTCTCATTCCATGAATCGGCAAACCTAGCTTCATAGAATATTTGTCTGGATGTTACCCAGTCCACAAGCAAGCCTCCTGCCCATAGACACTAACTACCAAGGACAGAGGCCACTGGGAAGGATGACAAAGACATGTGGGAAAACCCGTTCCTGACTCTAAGGGCTTGATCCAGGATGTGGCTCATAGTGATTTCACAGAGTAGAAATGCTCAACCGGGTTTCCAAGGTTTTTAAATGTTACAGAGACAGATGCCACAGCTTTCTTCTGTGGACTCACTGGTCATTTTAAACTGCTGACCTTTCAGTTAGCAGTGGCTGAGGACTTGACCATGGCCCGTGGGGACTTCTCCTAATAGTTCGAATCCCTTCAGTAGATAAGCCAGACAATGTGATGAGTGACATCAAAGATCAATGGCTTACATTTAGTTAGGTGTTAAATATCTGTACAGCTTCTTTTGAAATTGTTATTCCTCTTAGATGTCTTCACAGTAGACTGCTAGTAGTATATTTCTCACCAGACAGTTCTGTTTTAAGAAGATGCGGCATCAGATAGAGGAGGCACGGAGCCCTGGAGGAGTTGTCTGGTGAGTGTTGAGTTCAGAGGGACAAGCCCCCGTCAGCCCCGTGAGGGGAAAATCAGCCCTCCTGCTGCTGTAAAGACTTACAACCTTGACATTTTACATAGGGTCACTGTGCGTCAGAATCAACTCCATGGCCGTGGGTGTGTTTTTGTGTGGCTAAGTAGAGAATATACTGGTACATGGGGAAGAACTTATTTTATTATCTACCGCATGTTTTCAGACTTATTATCATACTTCCTATTGTAGCATGGTTATTTTGAGAAGTGTAGTGTTCTCATTTTATAGAAGGAAACTGGTATTCAGGGAACCCTTGTGACTTGCCCGTAACAATTAAATGATAAAAATGGAAACCAGGGGGACAAATTTTGTTTGAAATTCTACATCCATTCCTGAAACATGCTTTTGGAAGGTTTTTTTGTTTTTGTTTTTAACTGTGTCTTTTTCACACATCCATTGTCCTATACTCTGTTGTTTAAATTGGATTTCACTGTTAACATGTTACTATCTGTAGAACTATTGGTTTTGAAAGCGTGTCCTTGTGTCCCAGCAGTGGTGATCTGCAATACTGAATACTAGTTAATAACACAATCTTTATTTAGCACTTTCAAAGTTCACTTCGGTGTTCAGTATCCTCTGAGAAGGAATTATTTCTATCCCTAGGATATTGATTAGGAAACCAAGGCTCAGATAAATGAAACAACATTATTATTCTTTTATAATCCTATAGATTTCCTTTTTAGTTCCCTTTATTTTCTTATGTGAGGTGACAATGTGTAAGATTGAAAACTAAATGAAGTCAAGTAGTTCCAGCATTTATTTTTCCCTCTGATGGTGTGATCAGTGTCATCTTATATCCACGTGACTGTAGCTTCCAACCGTAATGGCAGAGCCTCCCATTTTAATCAAGAACATATTTTCAAAATTGTCCCACAGTTTATATATACATCAAGAAAGTCTTTGCACTTTGAGAAGGTGGGATAAAACAAAACAAGGTGCTAGTTCTCTATGTGAGCAAGGAAAATAGCGCTGTCACTTCTTTTCCTCAGACTGTTAAGTGAAGCATTTTTTCCCTCCAAAAACCTCTCTCGTTTCCCTCTGTATATAAAATGAATGCATATAAAAATGCTGCCTGTGAAATCTATTTCTGGTCACATTTACAATATCATAGACTTCGCTGACTTAGTGGCCTATTTTAGATGCCCATGACAAAACGGGTGCTTTTTGTTAACCGGGGATCTGGAATAATTAATCGGGAACCATCACTGGGGGAGGACCTATTGTATTCTATGATGGTTTGTAAAACAGGCCTGGGAGCGAGGCCTCTCAGCAGGTCTACTACGTTACCTGTAATTTTTCACATGCATATAGTTCATCACCAGTGACATTCTGGCTTTCAGATCAGTCACCTCTTAGGACTAAAAATTGATATATCAGTCTCAGCATAAAATGCTATCATTCCTGTAGACCAACTGTTTACCAGAGTAAAACTCCTCCTGTGTCTCATTTCATCACACTGCTCCACAGAGTGAGGTTTCAATGTGAAATGAAGTTTTTCATGCTGTGCTTCTGAGTAGGAAAAAGACAGACATACATGCATGATAAACGGTGCCGATTCTGTGAGAACGCTTGCCAAACAATGCAATGCGGAAGCATTATACTCGTTTTAATAATTTAATGCATCGATGTGGATTTTAAACTTTTATAGCAAATACTATTTATGTGGTGGTGAAAGGGAGATCAATTTTATCTGCTGTGAATCACTTTATCTTCCAACTTCTTTAGGAATTAGCTGTCAGATTGCCATGGTGAAGTAACTGTGGAATTCACAGTATTAGTAAAAATCACAATGACCATCAGCCTTTTCAATTGTACATACATTTATTTACCATTTTTGTAAGAGGAAGTTGTTCTTAAATTTTAAATTAAATTAAATATTTTTTTCCTAGGTGCCTTGCAATGGCAGCAATATAAAAAAGGAAAAACTCCTGGTTCAATTCCCTTAGTGTTATCTGAAAGACATTCCGGTGTCCGCCTTCTGTCTTTGGCCAAAGATCCGTCCTTCTTGGTGCTGTGAGCATCACGTGGCTGTGCTATCGGCAACCAGTGGTCCTGGGGCTGATCAAGTGATTGGGCCGACTGAGCGGTATCCATATACTTCCGTTAGCGCCCTAAAAACTGCGCAATGGTGGGGATCTGGAGGCACAGGGAATCTAGGACAGACGAACCCTTCAACACCAGCGGTGGGAGAGGCGACACCAGGAGGGAAGGGCGTGTAGAAAGGGAGAACCGATCTCGGAGATCTATGTGTAACCTCCTCTCTGGGAGATTGTCAAGGGGGAGGCGAGTGAGGGGAGACGCCGGGGAGTGTAAGATAAGATATAATAATTATTTATAAACTATCAAGGGACGAGGGGTGGGATCGGGGAGGGAGGGGGATGGGGGAAAAAAAAGGGAAACCGAGCTGATTCCAGGAACCCAAGTGGAAGGTGAATTATGAGAGTGATGAGTGCAACGAATGTATAAGGGTGCTTTGCTCATTTGATGTATGCACAGATTGTGATAAGAGCCTTATGAGCCCCAATAAAAAGATTTAAAAAAAAACAAAAAACTGCGCATTGGTGGAGAAGGAGGACCTCCCCAGGGAGATCAGGACCATTTAATTTCTGTCAAAATGGAAATGATTTAGTGCTTTTACCATGCCTTCTTTTGGACCTGTGACTAAAGTTCTGAAAGACGGCTTGAAAATGGAAGGTAACATTGCTTGCCAAAATGTGGTGGGAAACCGTCTTGGATCTGGCTTTGCAAGGAACGTTTTCTCTTAGAAAATATTTTAGCCTGCCCTTTTGGTTCCCTGTTATTCTGTTTCACAAACTGTAGTATGTTCCATTGCAGACAGTTGTGGTGGAAACCGTATTAGCTGTGAGGTAATAGACAAATACTAAGATGTACCTAATGGATGGGCGTGGTTTGTCGGATGAAAGACAGCAAATAAGTGATCTCAAAGAACTGCAGAAATGAAATGTAAAGAGGCTAGGAGAAAAGTTTTCCAAATCAAGTGGTCATGTTTATCCTTTGGATACAATTTTCAAGTCAGCAATAATGAATTGATTTGTTTATAGTTCCCCAGTATGTATGTTTATGTACAAACAAGTACATAGTTCTGAAATTATTTGTATAACTGCTGTTCATATTTTAGTGATCACAATGTCATTGAATTAAGTTCTCTTAGCTGAAGAGATGTTGTGGTGGTATTATAAAATTCAGGGCACAGTGAAAGAACGCTAGCGTACATAGAGAAAATACATTTTGCTTTAGCTTAAAAATTCTATAACTTCTGGAAGCAAAATAGTCATGATAAGAACTTAGAATGATTTTACACCTGTCCTCACTTATGAGCATCTCGTTATATGACACTTTGCATTTACAACAATAGTAAGGAATCTACTGTTATTGTTCCTCTTGTCTACTGGCAGACCTTCTATTTTATGCATCAGCAAGTTACATGCAGCAGCAGCGAATGCTGGGGTGTGAGGCAAGAACAGCTCTGGCTGTAATGATCAGGTTATATGTGAACTTGACTGTACCAGGAGTTTCAGTATTAGCAGTTATGCCATGATATAATTTATCCATTTTTATTGCATGTACTCATCCTCTTTATATATAACACTTGTTTTCACATAATGACTTAGTCTTTGGCATTTAGCCACGTTGCTAAGTAAGGAGTGGGCATGTAAAGATAAACTACTCAAATCTAAGATTCATTGTAGTTTACTATTAATAGTTCCTGTATGAAAACTATGTCCATCTTTTGGCTCACATCCATTATTTTAGAAAAATTTCAGCAGAATGTCAAAGCATTTACATTTTAATTCTGAAACAAAGAAACTAGGTCCATATTTTACTGTTCTTATAAGAAGTTAAGCCATCAAAGGATTTTAAAGATAATCTTTGAGAAACTGAAACAATTATTTTAAGTAAACCCAAACCATTATACGACTTCTTGTTAAATATTCAGAAGATTTGTGGTTTGTTAATATAGGCCCTAGTGACACAGTTGCTTATTTTGACAGTTACATAATCACCTGTCAACTTGCAAAGGGGGTGGAGTCTAGGCTGTCAATCAGGCCAAAGCCAATGGGGCCTCCGCGGGGGCATGGTCTTCTCCTGAGGATTCTGGAAACTCTTGCATTCAGCCCTGGATGTGGGAGCCACTTGCTGCTTCTCTTCCTGCTGACAAGCCACATGGAGCTGTGCTGATGCAGCCAGAACTCTGGCACTCGAGGAGCCACGGGTGCTTACACAGGTGCTTCCACCACCACTGTATCCACAGACTTCCCACCCACTGGCCTGTGATTTTCCTGCATTCAAAATCACTGCATGGCTGCGTGAGTCTGAAGCAGAATTTTATGGACTATTATTGACATAGGGGGTAATATCGGACTTACAGATTTGATCTGAACTGGGCTGGGATGTTTTCTTAATGTGCCATAGTTCTTTGATGTAAAGTTCCCTCTTACATACATATGAGTCTCCCTGGATTTGTTTCTGTAGTCTATCTAGACAAACACACTTATGAATTTGGCTGCTAACCACTAACTAGGTCAACAGTTTGAATCCACCATTTACCCCGTGGCCGAATGATGAGGCTTTCTGCTCCTGTAAAGATTTACAATAGGAGTGGGGCCCACCAAGCCCATGGCCCATAACTAAAAAAAAACCCCAAACCAAAAAAACCAAACTCACTGCCAACTAGTCAATGCTGACTCATAGCAATCCTATAGGACAGCGCAAAACTGCCCTTGAGAATTCCCGAGACTGTAACTCTTGACAGCAGTAGAGAGCAGCTGATGGTTTCGAATTGCCAAACTCCCTGATCAAGGCCCAATGAGCAGGCACTATGACACCAGGACTCTCTAGTGCACGTTAGGCCTTATCTGGTTTCAATATTTTTTAGTTTGATTTTTGTTTGTTCATATTGGGGATCATCTCAGATCACCTAAGTCATTTGTGGATCACCCTCTTGAATTTTTGTTATGTGTTTTTTCTGTTTTTCAGTATATGAAACCCAGGATTGATGGATCTATAGGGACAGCAAGTAGAATAAGGGATTCTGGTGGGATGAGTGGGTAAAAGGGAGCTGATGTCAAGGTGTTGAGGAAGAAAAAAATGTTTGGAACGAATTGTGATGTCAATTGTGTAATACTGCTTGATGTGATTGAACAGTGCAATTCTATGATATCTATACATCATCTCAAAAGCTCCATAACAGGGTCATGATATGTCAGAAACCACTCAATAGCAGTGGTTTTTCTCTGGATATCTTGCTCAAAGCATCCTGAGAATGCAACGATTAAACACTCCACTCGGATGGTAAGCGACAGGGTGGGAGTTGAGACACCCGTTGGCTCAGTGGGAGAAGGACCTGAGATCTCGTTCTGTAAAACTGATAACAAAGAAAACCTATGAAATGTTGTGGAACTGTGGCATGCTTTTCTTTTGTTAACTCCTCTGTCTCATGGGGTCACTGTGAACTGGAATTGAAGTGATGACAACAAACAACAACCTCCTAGGGAAACAGGATGTGGTAATACAGACACTTTTGGGCTGGCTGACTGGTCGCTGGGATCTTAGTGCTAGAGCCTTCAACAGGAAGAAGTGTTTGATCCTAAGACAAATAAATGGATTAAATTTATTAAGAACACTGAGAAGCAATAACTGGATGATTATTCTGGAAGGGGAGCGCTTAATACATGATATTTTGAAGGCATAAAAGCAAACATAATAATAACCATAGTTATTTATATATAAGAATTAAGGTTCCTGGGGGTAGGATGGGAGAGGGAGGGGATAAAGGGGGATGATATTAAAGAGTTCAAGTGGAAAGAAAATGTTTTGAAAATTATGGTGGTAGAAATAGTACAATTGTGTTTGATCTAACTGAATTTTGGTGTAAGAACTCTGTAGTAGTTGCATAATCTGGTGTCAACTTGAGACTATTAAGAGTGAAGGGGTGGAGGTTAGCCTGTCAGTCAGGTTGCAGCTTGATGACCTCATTTGGAGGTGCTAAGGTAAAAGGTCCAGACGTCCAGCTTTTGGCGGTATAGTCCTGAGTTTTAACAATTTTTCCTGTGTCCCACGGTGGGATAGTCCCGATTTTTAACAATTTTTCTTGCATCACGCGGCGTTTGAACAAAGTCCCGATTTTTGGAAAGAATGCACGACAAGCTAGGGTATAGGGTTTTCGGCTTCCTTGTGGCTATTTTCCCAGGATATGAGTTTTATCAACGGTGCCTGGCTTTACCAATGCTAAAATCTGGTCACCTTATGCTAAGAAGATAAATAGATCACTGGACACCAGACCCACACTCGCTGCTTCATCTTCCTGCTGACAAGACATATGGAACTAGGTTCCTGGAATAAGAGCCCTGGAACTGGAGGAGCCACATGGAGACTCACACCAGAGCTGAGATGTTTCCACCATCACTGGATCCACAAGACCTTTCACCCACTGACCTGTGCTTTTCCTGCATGCAGTGTCATTGCATGTGGTGCATGCATCTGAAGAGGAATTTATAGGCTGGTATCAGACATATAGGCTAATATCGGACTTATGGACTTCATCTGGACTGGCCTAGGATGTTTTCTCAATATACAATTGTTCTTTTATAGAAAGCTCTTTCTTATACACATATATCTATGAAGTTGTTTCTCTAGTCAACCCAGGATAATAAAAGCTCCCCATAAAATGACTAAAACATAAATACATAAAATAGAAGTTTATGATATCCAGGGGAAAAAAAAGAAAACAAACAAGCAACAGCAGTGCCATTGAGCTGACTGCTCTTCGTGAAGGCCGCATGTGTGTCAGCGTGGACTTGTGCTCCAGATCTGGTTTTCAGGAAGCAGATTGTCAGCTGTGCTCCAGAGGTGCCTCTGGTTGAACTCTGAATTGCAGTCTGCATTAGAAGCTGTATAGATTAACAATTTGCCCCACTGGGGATGGAGAAGTGGTTAGTTTGGAAGAAAATAATTCAGAAATCATAGAAGGTGCTCATCATAGATTTGCTTAGTAAAGCTGATTGGGTCAGGAGTTGGCAGTGTTCTCCCTTGTATTTTGGAAAATGCTTGAATTTGTGATAGAAATTTGTATGGGTTTTATCAATGTGAAATGAGAGGAATTTAAACTTTTATAGTTGAGAATGATCATATATTAATATATGAATGTGTGTTCATGATGTTGAAAAAATCCATGATATTTTAATAATCAGCTAAAAGTTCAGTGAATCATTTTCCATAAAATTTTTCAAACATTCATAAAGATAGAGGCTAGCGCAATGAACTAACATGTTCTCTAACATTCTTTAGACAATTATCAATATTTACCACATTTGGTTTATTTAGCTTCCCCCTCTTTTTCTTGCAATTGCTGAAATATTTTAAAACAAATCTCTGGCAGCCTTGACTCACAATTTGTTCTTTTATCTGCTTTTATTAGTTAGAAAACAACAAATTGAGAAGAGTCTATAAGTAGAATCCCAAAATATTAACTATTATTTGGATTTTATTTGTATAGATACAGATTGAGACTAAAAAAGGCATATTTATGTTCTGCTATAACCACGCACTACTTGAAATGAAGAAATCCTTGGTATAATAGCCTATACACTGTGCTGCTTAACACAAGGTCAATGGCTGTAACCCACTAAAGGGAAAATATGAAGTCGTATACTCCCCCAAAGACAGAGAGTCTCAGAAATCCACAGGAGTAGTTTTACTCTGTCCTATAGGATCACTGTGAGTACGAATTGACTTGATGGCAGTGAGTGTGATTTTTGAGTTATCTGAATTAAATTTGATGTGCACAAAGACCTCTGAATTCTTGCTACTCTGCATTTGAATGCTATTTAATTTAACCCCTAAAGTGTTAACTTTTGTTAGTATCAAACAACGAAGAAACTAAACACTTGACCCCAGGCAAAAATCCACTGCGATTCAGTCAATTTCTACTCCTAGTGGCCCCTTAGAAGGGTTTTAAGACTGTGATTTTTCCGTAGTGGATGACCATATCTTTTCCCCTGGAAGTTGCTGGTGGGTTGGAATGCCTGACCTCATGGTTAGCAGTCCAACAGTTAACCCACAGAACCACCAGGGTACCTTGAAATGCAATCTCACTTCTATCTCTATCTTCCCCTGTTTTAGAGGATACATGACTAACTTACATAATGATGCAGTATTATATCTTGAAATAGAACAAAGGCTTTGATCCTATTAATTCTTATTTGTTCATATTAAATGGCCTTAATTTATAGGGAAATATTTATCTATATTATGTTAGGCCAGCGACACTCATATATAAGATAGAGCTTTATATCAAGAAGTAATTGTCTATCGGGAAAACATCCCAGTGCAGTCCACCACAAGTCTGTAAGTCTGATAGCAGTTCATAAATCCTTCTTCAGACTCACACAGCTACATGTAATGATGCAGGAAATCCATAGGTCAGTGGGTGAAAGGTCTTGAGGATCCAATAAGGGTGGAAGCATCACAGGGCTTTGGCAGACCTCAGCATGGCGCCAACAGTAACGTAAAAGCAGAGAGAGCAGGACGTTCCCAAGACCCTCCCTAAAAGAAGGCCACGCCCACAAGGAGGTTCCATCAGACTGTGACCTGATTGACATGAAACTATGCAACTATTACAGATCAACTTGACACCTCTACACAACTCTTTAACCATACATCATTTTTAAAACAAAGACAATAGTAAAATAATATTTATGGCTACCAGGATAAAACTAAAATACAAGCATTCAAAATGTGCCAGCCTCATTTAGACAAAATATTCTCAAAGAGAACGAAACCAAAATATCCCATGCTTAACAAATGCAGCTATATGAACACCTATACCAAAATACCCCATGCTTAACAAATGCAGCTATATGAACACCTATACCAAAATACCCCATGCTTAACAAATGCACCTATATGAACACCTATACCAAAATACCCCATGCTTAACAAATGCACCTATATGAACACCTATACCAAAATACCCCATGCTTAACAAATGCAGCTATATGAACACCTATACCAAAATACCCCATGCTTAACAAATGCAGCTATATGAACACCTATACCAAAATACCCCATGCTTAACAAATGCAGCTATATGAACACCTATACCAAAATACCCCATGCTTAACAAATGCACCTATATGAACACCTATACCAAAATACCCCATGCTTAACAAATGCAGCTATATGAACACCTATACCAAAATACCCCATGCTTAACAAATGCAGCTATATGAACACCTATACCAAAATACCCCATGCTTAACAAATGCAGCTATATGAACACCTATACCAAAATACCCCATGCTTAAGAAATGCAGCTATATGAACACCTATACCAAAATACCCCATGCTTAACAAATGAAGCTATATGAACACCTATACCAAAATACCCCATGCTTAACAAATGCAGCTATATGAACACCTATACCAAAATATCCCATGCTTAAGAAATGCAGCTATATGAACACCTATACCAAAATACACCATGCTTAACAAATGAAGCTATATGAACACCTATACCAAAATACCCCATGCTTAACAAATGCAGCTATATGAACACCTATAACAAAATATCCCATGCTTAACAAATGCAGCTATATGAACACCGATACCAAAATACCCCATGCTTAACAAATGCAGCTATATGAACACCTATACCAAAATATCCCATGCTTAACAAATGCAGCTATATGAACACCTATGCCAAAATACCCCATGCTTAACAAATGCAGCTATATGAACACCTATGCCAAAATACCCCATGCTTAACAAATGCAGCTATATGAACACCTATGCCAAAATACCCCATGCTTAACAAATGCAGCTATATGAACACCTATACCAAAATACCCCATGCTTAACAAATGCAGCTATATGAACACCTATACCAAAATATCCCATGCTTAACAAATGCAGCTATATGAACACGTATACCAAAATATCCCATGCTTAACAAATGCAGCTATATGAACACCTATACCAAAATACCCCATGCTTAACAAATGCAGCTATATGAACACCTATGCCAAAATATCCCATGCTTAACAAATGCAGCTATATGAACACCTATGCCAAAATACCCCATGCTTAACAAATGCAGCTATATGAACACCTATGCCAAAATACCCCATGCTTAACAAATGCAGCTATATGAACACCTATACCAAAATACCCCATGCTTAACAAATGCAGCTATATGAACACCTATACCAAAATATCCCATGCTTAACAAATGCAGCTATATGAACACCTATGCCAAAATACCCCATGCTTAACAAATGCAGCTATATGAACACCTATGCCAAAATACCCCATGCTTAACAAATGCAGCTATATGAACACCTATACCAAAATACCCCATGCTTAACAAATGCAGCTATATGAACACCTATGCCAAAATATCCCATGCTTAACAAATGCAGCTATATGAACACCTATACCAAAATACCCCATGCTTAACAAATGCAGCTATATGAACACCTATACCAAAATACCCCATGCTTAACAAATGCAGCTATATGAACACCTATACCAAAATACCCCATGCTTAACAAAAGCAGCTATATGAACACCTATACCAAAATATCCCATGCTTAACAAATGCAGCTATATGAACACCTATACCAAAATATCCCATGCTTAACAAATGCAGCTATATGAACACCTATACCAAAATACCCCATGCTTAACAAATACAGCTATATGAACACCTATGCCAAAATATCCCATGCTTAACAAATGCAGCTATATGAACACCTATACAAAAATATCCCATGCTTAACAAATGCAGCTATATGAACACCTATAACAAAATACCCCATGCTTAACAAATGCAGCTATATGAACACCTATACCAAAATACCCCATGCTTAACAAATGCAGCTATATGAACACCTATACCAAAATATCCCATGCTTAACAAATGCAGCTATATGAACACCTATGCCAAAATACCCCATGCTTAACAAATGCAGCTATATGAACACCTATGCCAAAATACCCCATGCTTAACAAATGCAGCTATATGAAGACTTATGCCAAAATACACCATGCTTAACAATGCAGCTATATGAACACCTATGCCAAAATACTCCATGCTTAACAAATGCAGCTATATGAACACCTATGCCAAAATACCACATGCTTAACAAATGCAGCTATATGAACACCTATACCAAAATACCCCATGCTTAACAAAAGCAGCTATATGAACACCTATACCAAAATATCCCATGCTTAACAAATGCAGCTATATGACACCTATACCAAAATATCCCATGCTTAACAAATGCAGCTATATGAACACCTATACCAAAATATCCCATGCTTAACAAATGCAGCTATATGAACACCTATACCAAAATACCCCATGCTTAACAAATGCAGCTATATGAACACCTATGCCAAAATACCCCATGCTTAACAAATGCAGCTATATGAACACCTATACCAAAATATCCCATGCTTAACAAATGCAGCTATATGAACACCTATGCCAAAATATTCCATGCTTAACAAATGCAGCTATATGAACACCTATACCAAAATACCCCATGCTTAACAAATGCAGCTATATGAACACCTATACCAAAATATCCCATGCTTAACAAAGGCAGCTATGTGAACACCTATACCAAAATATCCCATGCTTAACAAATGCAGCTATATGAACACCTATACCAAAATATCCCATGCTTAACAAATGCAGCTATATGAACACCTATGCCAAAATATCCCATGCTTAACAAATGCAGCTATATGAACACCTATACCAAAATATCCCATGCTTAACAAATGCAGCTATATGAACACCTATACCAAAATACCCCATGCTTAACAAATGAAGCTATATGAACACCTATACCAAAATATCCCATGCTTAAAAAATGCAGCTATATGAACACCTATACCAAAATATCCCATGCTTAACAAATGCAGCTATATGAACACCCATACCAAAATATCCCATGCTTAACAAATGCAGCTATATGAACACCTATACCAAAATACCCCATGCTTAACAAATGCAGCTATATGAACACCTATACCAAAATATCCCATGCTTAACAAATGCAGCTATATGAACACCTATACCAAAATACCCCATGCTTAACAAATGCAGCTATATGAACACCTATACCAAAATATCCCATGCTTAACAAATGCACCTATATGAACACCTATACCAAAATATCCCATGCTTAACAAATGCAGCTATATGAACACCTATACCAAAATATCCCATGCTTAACAAATGCAGCTATATCAACACCTATACCAAAATACCGCATGCTTAACAAATGCAGCTATATGAACACCTATGCCAAAATACCCCATGCTTAACAAATGCAGCTATATGAATACCTATACCAAAATATCCCATGCTTAAGAAATGCAGCTATATGAACAACTATGCCAAAATACCCCATGCTTAACAAATGCAGATATATGAACACCTATACCAAAATACCCCATGCTTAACAAATGCAGCTATATGAACACCTATGCCAAAATATCCCATGCTTAACAAATGCAGCTATATGAACACCTATACAAAAATATCCCATGCTTAACAAATGCAGCTATATGAACACCTATAACAAAATACCCCATGCTTAACAAATGCAGATATATGAACACCTATACCAAAATACCCCATGCTTAACAAATGCAGCTATATGAACACCTATGCCAAAATACCCCATGCTTAACAAATGCAGCTATATGAACACCTATGCCAAAATACCCCATGCTTAACAAATGCAGCTATATGAACACCTATGCCAAAATACCCCATGCTTAACAATGCAGCTATATGAACACCTATGCCAAAATACCCCATGCTTAACAAATGCAGCTATATGAACACCTATGCCAAAATACCCCATGCTTAACAAATGCAGCTATATGAACACCTATGCCAAAATACCCCATGCTTAACAAATGCAGCTATATGAACACCTGTACCAAAATACCCCATGCTTAACAAATGCAGCTATATGAACACCTATGCCAAAATATCCCATGCTTAACAAATGCAGCTATATGAACACCTATACCAAAATACCCCATGCTTAACAAATGCAGCTATATGAACACCTATACCAAAATACCCCATGCTTAACAAATGCAGCTATATGAACACGTATACCAAAATATCCCATGCTTAACAAATGCACGTATATGAACACCTATGCCAAAATATCCCATGCTTAACAAATGCAGCTATATGAACACCTATACCAAAATATCCCATGCTTAACAAATGCAGCTATATGAACACCTATACCAAAATACCCCATGCTTAACAAATGCAGCTATATGAACACCTATACCAAAATATCCCATGCTTAACAAATGCAGCTATATGAACACCTATACCAAAATACCCCATGCTTAACAAATGCAGCTATATGAACACCTATACCAAAATATCCCATGCTTAACAAATGCACCTATATGAACACCTATACCAAAATATCTCATGCTTAACAAATGCAGCTATATGAACACCTATACCAAAATATCCCATGCATAACAAATGCAGCTATATCAACACCTATACCAAAATACCCCATGCTTAACAAATGCAGCTATATGAACACCTATGCCAAAATACCCCATGCTTAACAAATGCAGCTATATGAATACCTATGCCAAAATACCCCATGCTTAACAAATGCAGCTATATGAACACCTATACCAAAATATCCCATGCTTAAGAAATGCAGCTATATGAACACCTATGCCAAAATACCCCATGCTTAACAAATGCAGATATATGAACACCTATACCAAAATATCCCATGCTTAACAAATGCAGCTATATGAACACCTATACCAAAATACCCATGCTTAACAAATGCAGCTATATGAACACCTATGCCAAAATATCCCATGCTTAACAAATGCAGCTATATGAACACCTATACAAAAATATCCCATGCTTAACAAATGCAGCTATATGAACACCTATAACAAAATACCCCATGCTTAACAAATGCAGCTATATGAACACCTATACCAAAATACCCCCTGCTTAAGAAATGCAGCTATATGAACACCTATGCCAAAATACCCCATGCTTAACAAATGCAGCTATATGAACACCTATGCCAAAATACCCCATGCTTAACAAATGCAGCTATATGAACACCTATGCCAAAATAC
Organism: Tenrec ecaudatus; assembly: GCF_050624435.1. Classification (NCBI taxonomy): domain Eukaryota; kingdom Metazoa; phylum Chordata; class Mammalia; order Afrosoricida; family Tenrecidae; genus Tenrec; species Tenrec ecaudatus. The sequence goes on along the minus strand of NC_134537.1, from coordinate 1,443,920 downwards.
CCCATGCTTAACAATGCAGCTATATGAACACCTATGCCAAAATACCCCATGCTTAACAAATGCAGCTATATGAACACCTATGCCAAAATACCCCATGCTTCACAAATGCAGCTATATGAACACCTATGCCAAAATACCCCATGCTTAACAAATGCAGCTATATGAACACCTATGCCAAAATACCCCATGCTTAACAATGCAGCTATATGAACACCTATGCCAAAATACCCCATGGTTAACAATTGCAGCTATATGAACCCCTATACCAAAATACCCCATGCTTAACAAATGCAGCTATATGAACACCTATACCAAAATACCCTATGCTTAACAAATGCAGCTATATGAACACCTATACCAAAATATCCCATTCTTAACAAATGCAACTATATGAACACCTATACCAAAATACCCCATGCTTAACAAATGCAGCTATATGAACACCTATACCAAAATACCCCATGCTTAACAAATGCAGCTATATGAACACCTATACCAAAATACCCCATGCTTAACAAATGCAGCTATATGAACACCTATACCAAAATACCCCATGCTTAACAAATGCAGCTATATGAACACCTATGCCAAAATACCCCATGCTTAACAAATGCAGCTATATGAACCCCTATACCAAAATACCCCATGCTTAACAAATGCAGCTATATGAACACCTATGCCAAAATACCCCATGCTTAACAAATGCAGCTATATGAACACCTATACCAAAATACCCCATGCTTAACAAATGCAGCTATATGAACACCTATGGCAAAATATCCCATGCTTAACAAATGCAGCTATATGAACACCTATACCAAAGACCTATACTCCTATGAACATATTCCCCACCCATAAACATTTGTACGCCAGACACTTCATGCCTTTATCCTTCCCATTTTGGGTTTCTCTACTACCCATTTCTATCAGCTTAGTGCTCTGAGAAGACAAGCATGTTCTTTGGTGTGGAGACTCTTCATTCCAGTGGGAACCTTGTGAGTCCGCATCCATAAACAAAATCAAATCAAGACAGACTGTCCATTAAGTCAACAACAATATGCATCAATTCACAGGCTCAAAAATCTTACATTCATCTGATCGGGTTCTGATCAACTCAATGTGGGCTGCTTTTCTTAGCCTCACCCGGGTGCCCATTGACCACCTCGCATTTCCACCATGGACTCCGTCACAAATTCTCAACAATCCTTGCACCTTGGGCTAGGTTATTCCATAGGCCCAGGTTCCACGCAACTCTTTAAACATCAGACCAGCCAACCTGCTCTCATCTCTCTCTAGTCACTGTGAACCAGGTCCACGGGTGTCAGTGGCCAGACCCAACCTGTCTCTCTATTGGTGCATTTCTCCCACTTCCATTCAACACGTGAATCCAGCTGGTCACTTAGCGAGCTTTCCAGGCTGTCCACAGGCTCTCATTAACGTTCAGGCTTAGAGCAGAGAGTGGCTCCAAAATTTCCAGGTTCAGGTGCAACCTCCTAGTTCAAAATTCAAAAAGGCCCAAATGTCCCCTCTTTCCCCCCCTTCAGTCTGCCATCAGCTCTCTCAGCAAGTCTTTTCAAAGCCAAATGTCCTGAGCACTCAAGGGACACTGGTTCAGGTTGACCTTTTCTGAGCCTTCTTTGTAGGCAACTCCTACATCTATTTAAAAATCCAGCATAATCCTGGAGTCAGTGAGCTTACAAATGCTCTTTTCATAATTCCCAATAATGATTATTATCACACATTATATCAATAACAATAGTTTGAAGAAATTGCTATACTCCTGGTACAGTCAGATCCTAAAACCCAGTTTTAAAACAGCCAGATTCAATCCTTTCTTATCAAACTATCCCATTCATAAGCAATATGACCTTACGCTTCTGGCTGTGCCAAGGCAGGTCCTGGCCTTCATTTTGACATGGCAGCATGGCCTATCAGAATTTCAAGAGTTAATTTCGACCCTTGAGCTCAAAATTTATACTTGTCACCTTCATTTTCACCATATCAGACAGGAATAACCAAAGATAACAACCAAAGAAAGGAAACAAAACATTAAGTTCCCCTATTCTTTCCAGAAAACAATTGAGTAACCAGTGTGGGCCTATCTGATGTCTGGCTACCTGACGAAGAAAAAAATTCCATAAGGCAGAGGTCACATGAGCATCCACTCTCCATCTTCATGATCTGTTTTTCTAGTACCCCACTCCCAAGGTAACATAATGTGCCAGGCCAGCTTGACTTGAGAAACAAATGCAGTGACATTCATATACTTGATATAAAGAAAGAGCTTTATATCAAGAAGTACATAATTTTATATCAGGAAAACATCCCAGCCCAATCCAACACAAGTCCACAAGTCCGATCCTAGTCATAAATCCCTCTTCAAACGTGTGCAGTCACATGCAATGATGGAAAATGCAGGAAGCTCACAGGCTGGTGGGTGAAAGGTCTTGTGGTTCCAATGAGAGTGGAAGCATCACAGGTCTCAGCGTGGCTAGCCAACAGGAAGGTAAAAGCAGAAGGGGGGCAGCTTCCAAGGACTTTTCTTATGAGAAGGCCACACCATAAGGAGGTACCATCAGGCTGTGACCGGAGGGACAGGCTAGACTCCACCCCTATACTTCTATATATTAAGGTGACATGAAATTATATAACTACCACACATATCATGAGATGTTAAGCTCTGCATTTCATCTAGAAGCAGAAATAAACTTTAACAAAATATAAAAATATGTAAATATAATATATATGGTCCGGCAAAATATAAACCAGCGAAAGAGCAATATACATAAATATAATTGTTGGAACTTTGCTTTCATGAAAAATAGATTTACTCATATTTCTTTAAACCACTTTCTCTGGCCTAATGCAGTGGGTTGCTTTTACAGAAATTGGCTATAACTTTAAGTCATGTAAGAGTTAAATCCCTTGAAAAGTCTTCCTGGAAGTCTGTTGGGCACTAGACCAATTAGTAAATCTGATTATCTGCCAAAGGGCATCTGCTTGTCATCTCTACTCTTCTGCTGGCCCTCCTCTGCTGCCACTGTTCTGAACACAGTGCCTATCTATACTGGCTGCCGCCGCCATTTCTTCTGACAATTGTTATATCTTTCAGGGATTTCTGTTGCTTCTGTTGGATTACCTTCCATTCCTTCCACCATTGCGTGTGCAGGCTTCTGTCCAGCCCCACCCCAAACTTTAATGTGCACATATGTACGACTGGCACTAGCCTGAATACTTCCTATTCTACTACATTATTTTAATCAGCATTTAAATCAAATGTAGTCTTTTCAAATGCATCTCATAAAATATAATTTCCAGGGAAAAAGCCCATAAGATAGGAAAGTATAAACACCTCCAAATCCATTTAGGTATATGAAACCCAGGAATGACGAACCTTTAGAGACAGCAAACAGAAGAACGGTTTCCTCGGGAGGGCGCTCCAGTGGTGCTAGGGAGAAGGGGACGATGTCAAGGAGTCTGTGTAGAACAGGAATGTTTGCAAAATGATTGTGGTAGCAATTGTACAATTCTGCTTGGTGTGATTCAACTATGGAATATAGATAAAGAAGAGAATACAAACCCCGGTGAGACCATTATTTGCATTTTGGTACAAATCCATGAATTGTGTCTCTTCATGCAGATTTTCAGTATCTCTTAGAAAAGGGTCTACGTGTAATGTATCTGCAGATTTTCAGTATCTCTTAGAAAAGGTTCTACATGTAATATATCTTAGCATGTAGTTTGTATTTTAAAATAGATGAACATTTTCTACTGTCTTCTGGCTCTATAATTTTCCTTATACCATAAAGCTGCAATAGCATTTCATGACTTCAATGTAAATATTTTCTATTTATGCTATTTAAATATTTTACTATTAAAATAACATCACAATAAAAAATTTTGAATGTACTACCATGTACATATCTCTAGACTTTCCTTAGTTTATACTTTTGGAGGAGGAATTACCGAATTGAAGAATACATGAAAAATGTTTTTGAGACTTATCATTAAATTAATTGTTTTTCAGAAATGTGAGAATTTTCACATACAGTGAACTATAAAAGGATTACCATTTCTTCATCTTAGCTAATGTAATAACTCATTCCCCTAAAATCTTAGTTGATTTATATATTTTCAAAAATAAAAAGTGATATGAAATATCTTTTTACATAAATTGCAGACACTTATTTCTCTTTTTATAGATTATTTAAATTGATTATATAAGGAGGAGATAGGGATATGGTGGGGGTGGGGGAATGTTAAAGCGACAGCAAACTAGCTAAGAGGAGATACCAAGAGACAGAAAGAAAAGGAAATGATGGTGGGACAGGAGGAAGGTAAAAGGAAGCAGGAAGGACCAAGGAACCAAAGCAATGGATAGTGGCATAAACATAGTGGTGTACGCATGTAAATACATTAATCCACAAAATATTGGTATTGGCCCATGTACATATATCTATATGACAATATGCTGATGTGGGGGTGGACTGCTCATACCTCCCTCAATACAAAAACACTTTGTTCTAACCAATCTGCAGTCTGAGATGTTCACCCTCCAAACACAATCACTGAAGACAAAATGGATGCATAAGCAAATGTGGTTACGAAGGCAGATGGTGCCCGGCTATTAAAAGATACAGGGCCTGAGGTCTTAAAGGCTTGAAGTTACACAAACCGCCATTCAGCAGAGAAGCAACAAGTCCATGTGGAAGAAGCAGACCACTGGTGGAATCATGAGGAGTCATAGGGACTGGGTAATAAGCATCAGCAAACTCATAACAAACAAACAAACAAACAAACAAACAAACAAACAACAAGCATATTATTGAGAATGAGGGGGTTTGGAGCACTGACTCAAAACCCATCTGTAGACAGTGCCACAGAGGGGCCACAGGGAAGGGATGAGTCAAGCATCGAGGAAACACACTATATTCCTCTGGTTCCTTGAGGCTTCCTCACCCCCCACTACCATGACCCCAGTGCTGCTGCTCTATTCAGAGCAGACCAGAGCATGGACACAGGTATAGATAAGCGATGGGAGCTCACAACACAGAATCCAGGAACAGGAGTGGGAATAGTGATACCAGAGGGGTAGGGGGAAAAGGATAAGAGGAAGGGAGAAAGGGGGACCAGATCAGCATGATTGACACATTACCATACACCCCTCTCCAGAGGGAAGAACAACAGAAAACTTGGGGGAAGGAGACAGCAGTTAGTGTGAGAGATGGAAATAATAACCATGTACAATTTATCAAGGAGTTATGAGGGGGAGGAAAGATGGGGGGGTGGCAGAGAGGAGCTGATACCAAGGGCTCAATATAAAGTAAATGTCTAGAAAAAATGAAGGCAACAAAGGCTGGGGGTTCAAACCCACTAAGCCACCCGCTGGGGGAAAGAACTGGTTATCTGCTACCATAAAGATTACAGCTGAGAAGGCCCTATGTCACAGTGGTGACTGGATTGGAACCCACTCAATAGCACCTAAAACAGCAACAACAGAAATCTGAAAAAGAAAAGCGAAAAACAAAAACAGCAACATGCTAGAAACCTGAGTTTGAGTCCTAGTCAATGCACCTCTGTGCATTTACCAGCCATACACTGGAGGCTAGTGTGGTGCTGAACAGATTTCAGTGGTGCTTCCAGATTAAGATAGGCTAGGAAAGAAAGCCCAATGATCTATTGCCCAAATCAATGGAAACTTTGTGACCACAGTTACATCATCTGGTGTCAATTTGGGACTTGAGAGGATTAAGAGTGAAGGGGTGGAGTCTAGTTGGTCAATCTGGTCATAGCCAATGAGGCCTCTGTGGGTATGGCCTTCCCCTGAGGATTCTAGGAAAACTCTGGTATTTCCTCCTAGGAGGTGGGAGAGACTCTCTCATTACTTCACTCCCTGAGAGACATTGCAGCTGACAAGACAAATGGAACTATGCTAGTGCCTTGAGCTGGAGAAGCCACATGGACCTACCTTGATGCAGCCAGAAATCTGGACCCGGAGAAGCTACGTAGAGATCCCTGCCAGCGCTGAGATGCTTACAACTGGATCCAAAGACTTTCAACCCCTGGTCTGTGATTGTCCTGCATTTGGCATCATTGCCTGTGTTTCATGAGTCTGAATAGGATTTTACAGATTGGTATCAGACATATGGGCTAATATAGGACTTATGGGCCTGGACTGGACTGGGCTGTGATGCTTTGTTAATGTATAATCACCTTTTATGTAAAACTCTCTCTTATACACATGAGTCTCTCTGAATTTGTTTCTCTAGTCTGCCCAGACTAACACAACAGCGGTCTTAGCAACAACCAACACAGGCTGAACACAGGTGTAGGAAGCCTCTGATGGGGTTGCCTTGCATTGATAGCAATGGACAATAATGTCCGAGAACCATCCTCGCTCTCCACTTTCCATCCTGGGCTGTGGCTCAGGCTGCTCCCAAAATGAATATTTCGATGAGGCATCTCCTCTGGTCTCCACACAGAGAGACTCCTGGCAAGTTTCTCCCGTGTTCATTTCTTCAGATCTCTGGGCGCCTTCAGAAATGTCCAAATCCCAGCTTGACTGGAAGCAGGATTGATGCTGCTTTCAGTCAATTTTGAGTAAAACAATCAATTTGGGAAGAGCCTACCTATAAGACTAATTTTGATATAATATAGATAATATATGTGGAGTAAAAGGTGACAAATATAAAAAGGTTAAGAAAGATATACCCCACTGTTTTAGTCCAGCTAGACTACAGAAACAAATCCATAGAAACTCATATGTGTATAAGAGAGAGTTTTGTATGAAGGGTAATTGTACTTTAAGAAAACAACCCAATCCAAGGCTATAAGTTCTATATTAGCCCATATGTTCAATACCAATATATGAATTCCTCTTCAGACTCATGAAACACAGACAATGATGCCGAATGCAGGACAATCACAGGCCAGTGGGTGGAAAGTCTTTGGATCCAGTGGCGTTGTAAGCATCTCAACGTTGACAGGGTCTCCACGTGGCTTCTCCAGCACTCAGAGCTGCATCAGGCTAGGTCCACGTGGCTTCCCCTCAGGGATGTCTCAAAGGGAGTCAGCCTTGTCATTAGAGTGGGCCAAGAGGGAGATAGTGTCTCCCACCTCCAAGGAGGAAATACAGGAGTTCCCAGAATTCTCAGGAGAAGGCCATGCCCACACAGAGATCTCATTGGCTGTGATCAGATTGACAGACACCCCACCCCTTCACTCTTGATCCCATCAAATCCCAAATTGATACCAGATTATGTAACTACCACACCACCCATTAGGAACCAGGTACACTCTGTAATAAGTTGGCATGTGCCAATTGAGTCAAAGAGTCATGAATGCAAATGTTGAACGTGGTTTAGAATATCATCTAGATTAGTTAAGGTGTATGGGAGAACGATTTGGGGGCGAGGATTGGGTATTCTGCGTAATATTATAGAATGTTTGCCTGTGCTGAAGGGTTTCAACCAATGGTTTTCAAGCTTTGAAGTGAGTGCCAATCTTCAGAGATCTTTTTTTAAGCTCAACATTATTGAACATAAAAGTCCGGTTTTTAAATGCTGGAAACAAAAGGATTTTAAGCAGTTTTATGGGTCAAAGACAATCCCCTTTTCCTTCAATTCCATGTTCTCATGAACTTTTGAATCCCCCTTGCATATGTGTGGGCTGAATCTGACCTGTGGGTTGACAGTGTTCGAACTCCGCTCTAATCACCCATTTTGTTGGCTAAATGAAGATGCTGCAGCATTATGTGTGGAATGACAACACAAATGGAAGCCACTGTTTGTGACTAGCACAATCAGACACATAAAGTAATATACTGACCACACTGAAAGAAATGGATTCATATTTAAACGAATATGAAATTACATTAACAAGAGATTTAACCCACCATTCCTTTGAAGTGACCCAGTTTGATTTTTTCCTTTCTTATTCGTAAAAAGAAAGGGATGATGAATTGAGGAGAGGAATGAGGAAGGCCAAGTTGAGTGCTGAGGAAGATCAGCACATTTATCGTGGTCATGGGACCCTGGGGTCTTCTCTCTGCTGCCAGGAGGCTGAAAGAGAGTTTTCCTAATAAATAAAGGACTTTGAAAGAGACTCTTCTGCATGTGATCAGCTCCATAGGGTGTCTCTCAAACAGGATGTGAACAACTGGAATTGAAATGGAGAAACCTTGGAAGGGCAATGAAAAATGGACCCGAGTGCCCATCAATCTAATCTTCAGACAACCCGAGGGGGTACCACAGTCACTAAAGATCATTCTGTTCAAGCTATTTATTATACTGACTCCTTTAAAAACATAGGCGACCTAAGGGAAGGCAGAGAAGACAAGCAGAGCACTTAGGGACTCCGCAGTGCGTAGTTCGGAAAAACACACGGCTGACCACCACGCAGATGGGATTCATCACCTCTCCTCAGGAGCAGCTTCCCTTCCTTTCCATCTGTCTCTGTGCGAGTGACCTGCTCGCGCCTGGAACCTTTGTTCCTTTTGGAATTGGGCCCATACAGGGATTAAAAAAAAGTTACACATTTTTTCTCCATTTCCAACATCTCCTCAGTCTAGTCAGCATTAACTTAAAAAAAAAATCAGCTTCATTAGGTGCCCCCTTCCAAGGAGTTTTCCTAATTTCCACCCACATTTCTCTCCTCTGGGTGGTCTTTCAAGGAGATTAGAGAGGGTTGCACAAACAGATCCTAAAAATTGTCTTCCAAAAAGTTGTTCTCCAAAGTCACATTGTGCTTAAGGCCCAAGGAATATAAAAGTGTAATTTAAGGACCTTGTGTCCTTTAGTTATTTTCTGAATGGTATGCCCAGTCTCTTATTACTCCATAAGAAAAGCTAGCACCGTTTTACTGTGCTTCCTGACTCGCTGGTAGAAAACAATTTCACCGTGGTTTCACCACATCGAAGACTGCTCCAGGCCGTGACTGGCAGGGCCTGTCTCCGGATCCAAATGAACCTTCCTACAGAACAAAGGTCTCTTCCCAATGTTACGATCACCGACAGGAACACAGCACTTACGGCGATAAGCCCAGGCTCACTTGTGCTGAATTACCGATCTGCAGCAGGGACACATGCTCTCACCGCAGCTGTGAAGCTTTCCACGACATGGGCTTCAGGCATTCTCCTGGCACTACGGCGTGCTTTGAAGACGTGTACAGGACATGTATGGGTGCAGGGTAAGAAAGAGAAGAGCATATCTAGGCTCCAACTATGTTTTATTAGGTACTTAGTGGGCACTAGATGATATCATCAGCATGAAATATATTATTCCATTTAAATCTGTACACGAAGCCTAGGTATTGCATGAATATTTCTATTTTACAATTAAGTAAGTAAATCAAATGATAAAATGTTAGCATTTATGCTTAGTTGGTAAGTAGAAATTTCCTTTTATCCCCAAACAATTTTTATTTAAAAAATCTGTAGGCTTCATCACTTGAAATTTATGCCAATTTTTCATGCCGTAGAATCTCAACTCTATGAACTATAATGAATTAGGAATGTTATCTCTCTATTTTAAAGTTTTATTATTTATCTAAAAGTGAAGAATCTATGGATTTTTTGATAGAAAAATACTGTCCTATAGACTTCAGCATTTCCCCTCTGAAGTATGGAACATAATTGTATCAGACATTGTGGTAGTTTCATAATCTGGTGTCAATTTTAGGATTATGAGTGAGTGTAGGGGTGGAGTCTAGCCTATCAATCAGGATATAGCTAATGGGGCCTCTGTGTGGTCATGGGCTTTTCCTGAGTATTCTGGGAACTCCTGTAATTCCTCTGTGCAGATGGGAGACATTCTCTTTCAATGCGCAGTCCGTGTGAGACATTCTTGTTGACAAGCCACATGGAGACAGGCTGATGGCAGCCAGAGACTCAGAATTGGAGAAGCCACTTGGAGACCCCTGCCAGCGACAGCACCACTGGATCCACAAGACTTTCCACCACTGGCCTGTGATTGTCTTGCATTCAGCACCATTGCATGTGTTTCATGAGTCTAAAGAGGAATGTATAGATTGGTATCAGACATATGAGCTTTTATTGGACTTATGGACTTGATCTGCATTGGGCTGGGATGTTTTCTTAATGTACAGTTACTCTTTATAGAAAGCTCTTTCTTATGAACATATGCGTGTCTATGAATTTTTTCCATAGTCCACTCAGACTAGCACAGGCATGTACTATGTAGATTTCAGTCAAACACAAAATCCATCTCTGCCTCGTTTCATATTACTTTCGTTGTTATGTATTTTATTAGAAGGAAGAGAAGGGAGAAGAGAGGACAGAATATCTTGGGTCCCCAGAATTTATTATTAAAGCACATGAGGGAATAATTAGAATACCAGGGACTTAGAATGGCATGATGCCCGAGGACATATCTAACTGTGCGCCGAAACCATGGAACTCATCTGAGGGTGTGGCTGAAGATGGGAGAGGACACTCTTGGAAATGATTTGAGGGTAAGAGACATTGGCCGAGAAGATGGCCAGAGAGTGATAAGCTGAGCTGGGTCACCTACGAAAGAAAGAGGGGTAGGTGGGTTCCAGAAAGATGAAGGTATTGGTTGTGGAGGTGGAAGACACACTCAAAAGATAACTAGGAAGTTTCTGGAAAACAGGTTACGTTTGGGAATAGAATAGCAAAGAAGTCTACAATGATCCCTATGTTGATAGTACGTGCAGTAGTTGGATAGTTATTGTACTGAAATAAGAAGAAAGAGAAAAAGAAGCAAGTTTACACATGAAGAGAAATCCAGTGTTTACAATGCTGTTTGCAGCCCTCTGGTAGTACTTTTTACAGTGTCGTTTGCAATACTATGGTAGCTAAGTGGAAACAATGTGTCATGTAACTTAAAATTAGTGCTGTTCTGACCCACCCAAGGGGAGGGTATTGTTTGTGTCTCCACAGGGAAAGAGGGACCAGATTCAAAGCCAGTGCCAGAAGAATGCAGCATGCCGGCAAGGAGTGGGGAACCCGTGGAGGGGCCTGAGGGCTCAGTCCCCATACCAGCTTTGTGGACAAATGCCCCTCCACCCAGAAGAATTTACTTGAGAGGACAGCACTGAGGCTGCAGCTAGTGGGGAGGGGTATGTCTGATAAGAGCAAGTGGGAGCAAATGAATGGGGAGGAAGAGAGAGTGGAGCACATCCTGACGCACCAGGCCTGGACGATATACCCGCCCTGAACAGCCAATGGACAGAGTGGACAATATGGATGATACCACTAGGAGACATGCTGTCCTTGATGTCCCAGGGCCCTAAGGGGGACACCACTGGAGATTCAGTGTTGGGACTGGCCCAGACTGACCTTGTGAGACTGAGGCAAACCACTAAAAGCGTGCGGCAGAGCAAGTGTGGGAGCAGAGCAGGGAGCCCGCGAGGGAGTACAAAGGACAGATTCTGGGGCAGAGCATGGCACCCCATCAGACCTGACTGAAGGACATGCCTAGAGATCAAAAATCAGACCTTGATCTATTTACAGGTTTTTCTTTCTTTAAAAATTTTTTTCTTTTAATTAATTTATTCTTCTATGGGTAATTGGTTTCATTTTTTGTTGTCATCGCAGTATTCTCACTCAATGCCTATCTTGCTATGGCTTGATTTTTGGCGCATATTATTATTTCAACAGATCTATCTAGATAAGATAGACCGGATAAATAGTCTGGAGAAGAAAACAACGGGACCAATGATTCTGGGGGGACATGGGAGAGGGGGAGGAGGGGGCAAGGAGGTGGTGCTGACCAACCCAAGGACAGGGGAGCAACAAGTGATTCAAAATCAGTGGCAAGGAGGGTGTGAGAGGCCTGATAGGGACTCAGGAAGGGCAATTTAACCAAGAGAAATTCTGAAACCCAAATGAAAGCTGAGTGTGACAGTGGGACAAGAGGAAAGTAAAAGTAAAGAGAGGAAAGAACTAGGTGACAAAGGGTATTTGTAACGGTGTAAAGACTAGAATATACATATGTAAATATATTTATATAAGAGTGTGGGGGAACAGATCTATGTGCATATATTTATAGGTTTAGTACTAAGGCAGCAGATGGACATTGGGCCTCCACTCAAGCACTTACTCAATGCAAGAACACGTTCTATTAAATTGGCATTCCAGGATGCACACCTTCCTGACACGATTGCTGAAGAAAAATGTGTGCATAAGCAAATGTGGTGAAGAAAGCTGATGGTGCCGGGCTATGAAAAGATGTAGTGTCTGGGGTCTTATAGGCTTGAAAATAAACAAGTGGCTATCTAACTCAGAAGCATTAATGCCCACATGGAAGAAGCACACCAGCCTATCTGACCACGAGGTGTAGAAGGGACCATTTATCAGATATCAAAGAACTAAAGATCATATCAGTGGGTGCCCACCTTTCTGATACGATCACTGAAGACAAACGTGTGCATAAGCAAATGTGTTGAAGAAAGCTGATGGTGTCCGGCTATCAAAAGATATAGCATCTGGGGTCTTAAAGGTTTGAAGATAAACAAGCGGCCATCTAGCTCAGAAGCAACAAAGCCCACATGGGAGAAATTCACCAGCCTGTGTGACCACGAGCTGTCGAAGGGATCAGGTATCAAGCGTCAAAGAACAAAAACTCATATCATTGTAAATATGGGTGAGGAGACATTGGACAGTGTAACATATGACAAAACAATAATAATTTATGAATTATGAAGGGTTCATGAGGTAGGGGGAGTGGGGAGGGAGGGGGAAATGAGCATCCGATATTAAGGGCTCAAGTGGAAGGCAAATGTTTGGAGAATGATGATGGCAACAAATGTACATATGTGCTTGTCACAATGGATGTATGAATGGATTGTGATAAGAATTGTATGAGCCCCCAATAAAATGACTTAAAAAATTAGTGCTGTTGTCTCTAGGTGCCAAGTTTAAAGGCCTAACGACCCATGTGTAACAGAACAGCACCACTTCAACTGTCCCCATGCTTGTAATGGTTGCTCTGTTGGGGTCCATTGTGCAGCCACTGTGCCAATCCATCTCGTTGATGGCCTTCCTCGTGTCCCCTGAATGTGTCCTCAACCAAGCCTGATGGCCTTTTCCAGGCACCGTTCTCTCTGGAGAATACGTCCAATGTACACAACAAGAAGCTGTGCCAGCCTCAATTTAAGGAGCATTTCAGCCATGCCTTTCCATGACAGATATGTTCATTCTCCCAGCAGCCCCTGGCATATTCAACATTCTTTTCAACAAATGCATCAATTATTTAATCTTCTTTACTTATTGTCCAGCTCTTCCATGCAACTGAGTAGATTGAAAATGCCATGGTGTGGGTCACCTAATGCCATGGCTTCATACTCAGAGGGATATCTGGTTCTGAGCACTTTTTTTAAAGAAAGCCTTTTACAGCAAATTTGTCCGATGCATCACATGGCTTGATTTCTTGCCTGCTGCTTCCATGAGCATTGAGTGTGCATAAAAGTACAATAAGACCCTTGACAACTTACATCGTCCATCTTTTCTCATAAGGTGTTCCCTTTGATTTGCCCTTTTGCTTTTTTAATCTTAGGTTTTTACCTGTTTCATCTTTGTTGAATAGTTTACTTTTTCTTGTTGAACCTTCTTTTTAAATCTCTGTGAAGCTCTTTAATGTCATGAGTTCTTCCAGCCACTTTACCTGCTCCATATTCAAGAGTAAGTTTTAGACTCACATGTGACATTCACTGGGGTATATTTTTTCTTTCCTATGTCTTTAGCGACCGTTTGCTTTCTTCAGGTATGATGCCCTTGTTGTCCCTTGTTGTCCCTTGTTGTCTGACTGCGCCATTATGCTCACCGGGTGAAATCTTTTCTGAGCGGATTGTGAATGCAGGTGGACACCCTCAAGGCTGTCGTTGGTCCTTGTCTTACATTTCTGCATCTCCCTCTTGAATTTGCATATGAGTAATGGGTCATCTGTTTTGCAGTGGGTCCCTGGCCTTAGTCTGGCTGATGAAATTAGGCTTTCCCATCACATGTCTCCACAGATGGAATGGATTTAACTTCTGTGGATTGCATCTGGTGGGGTGTATATATTTGTCCCTGTGCATTTTGCTGGATAAAAGACTTGCGATGAATTAGTCTTTGGTATTACAAAATTCTATCATGTGGTCTCTGGCATCCATTTTATCACCAACCCCAGACTTTTTAGCTACTGATCCTCTTTTTCTGCTCTACATTTCATATTTCAATCACCAGTAATGACCAGTGCAACTTAAGTGCATATTTGATGTATTTCAGACTGCAGAAACTGGTAAAAATACATAAGTTCTTCTTATTTATCAGCAATTATAGGTGTGTACATTTTAATAATAGTCAGATAACCAGTATTTTTGTAGGCAATGGTTATTAATGATAGCATTGTATTTCCAAACGTGTCTTGAAATGTCATGTTTTACAAACTAGTGCAATGCCATTCCTCTTGAATTGATCATTTCCAGCATAGTGTGCAAGGATATACTATGGCTAGGATACCTGTCTTCAAAAGTCCCACTTAACTTTTGAACATCTTCCAATTTTCCTAGGATTGTATTATATAAAATCTTTGTTTCTTTTCATTAATGTCTGCTTGAAGCTGTTTCCTGCTATTTGGAGTTATGCTCTACCAGCAAATGACAATCCCAATGCTTGTTCCATTCAGATCATCGTGGTGAACTCTTTGATGAGGTAATTCTTTCCATGTTATATTCTGAGTGTTTTCCAACAAGAAATCTCAAGTTTCCAACAGGAAGGTCATCGTCCTTTGGTGCTATATCAGACAATGTTCTGCTCCTCTTCCTAAGGTTTTTACTGGCTAATTTTTACACAAGTCGATTGCCATGTCTTTTTTTCTGACCAGTCTTAGTCTGAAAGTTCTGCTGAATCGCCGCTGGCATGGATAACACTGCTGGTACTTGATATACTGGTAGCATCGCTTCCCATTTGATAGCCACCATCACATGCAAACTGATACAAGAGTGATGGGGAAGTAATGAATGGAGTCTCAAACTGATTGGGGCGCTGGACAATGTTTTTACAAAGTCTTCTGAAATGGGGTTATGATAAATGGTGAAATTATGTCATGTGATACTCAACCTTTAAAGTATTGTTAAAATGGCATAGGGACAGTACCCAACCTCCTCTTTCTTCACAAGTGCGAAAGAGGAGAATCAGCCTAAGGTTTATTTCTAGGATGTGTTGGTCAAACATGCTTCACCCTCCAATAGCCACCCATAATTCACAAACAATACAATTATGGGCATTAAAAAAGTTAACGGGATATGCAATTCAGGATCAGAAATACTCTGAATACAGTTCTTTATAAAGAGCATCCACTGCTCAGTCATGTACACATGCAGACCTCTCTCCGGTCCTCAGCCTCTCTGCAACACGCTCCATTGGCTTCTCCCAGGTCAGATAAGTGGTACAAAGCTTAAATATCAAGTAATTCATTGTACCACAGAAAATATTTACTTTGTTTAGTATTGTTAATAAATGCCCCAAAGGACTCTGCTCTACTAGAAAGTCTCTGCTCTAGTAGGAAGGTTCAGTGTGGGGAATTTTGGAATCCAAAGGACATACTTCACGCCTGGCTTTTCTTTCTTTATGATGGTAAACTCTCCACTTCAGCTTTGAGATAACTCATTATAAACCTACTAGGATGGAAAAATTGACTAATCACTAAGTTAGAGTTCTGTGATACTATTTCCATGTTCCCACCCCAAAGATGCCATGTGCCTTATTTACATGATCAGCAAACTATGAAATCCTCTTCCTGTGTCTGTACACCTCACATTTGCATAGTCTTTCCCAGTCATTTGGTGGAAATGATGAAGACTGGCTAGAAGAACCACATCAAGATATTAATTGTACCACAGATCGTATCTGTTTTGTAGAAACTGCTGCATCATTTAGAAATTCTATGGCATTTTCTTAAAACTTTAAAACATTTTAAATTGTGTTAATGAATATACACAAATTTGAACCATGCACTATTTCCATTGATTTTCATAGCCCACATCATCAAGTAGCCTGATGAAATTCATTAATATTTTCAGAAAAGATTCTCATCTGATAAACCTTTCATCATTGACTTGATTTAAATAATTCCTTGATTTTAAATAGAAAGTCAGCATCCAATTCTCCTTTTGAGAAGTAAAACCCTGCACTGGGCATCTATATTAGGTGTCTATTGCTGTGTAACAAATACCCCTAAAAGTCAATGGGTTACAATAACTAAGTACTTTTTGGGGGGGACTCATGAGGCTGTAGCTCAGTTGAGAGATTTTCCAAACTGGCCCAGCACAACATATCTCACCTGACTTCTTATGCACCTGTGACCAGCTGGTGGGATGACAAACAGATGGAACAAACCCACTTAAGGGGATCTCTGCCTTAAATGTTGAGATTCAGACCTAGTTGGAGAGTGTGGTGGTTGGTGGCTGAATGGATAATAGAGGCAAACAGAAAGCCACATGCTGAATTGTTTGGAAACTGCTCCTGGGTCTGTCACTGAAACTGGTTGATGGTGATGTTCCCTAGGCTAGCCACACTCCTCTGAGAGCTACAGGAGCCAGAATGAAGGCAGCACACAGACAAGTTGAGAAACCCCTTTCCACTGCATCACTCTGCCTGTGCTGTCTGCTGTCTAAACTCAACATCCCACTGGTTGGCAAAAGAGAGCGATGTGTAAGATCCACCTCCTGTATCACAGGGAGGGCAATGAAGGGTGAATTTGGAACTTAAAGGCAATAAATTAATAACTGGCACAAATAGAAAACACACTTATTCAAAAGATATAATTTAAACCAATTAAGTCATCTAATTATTTACTTTGGGAGTCTGATATAAGTAACAGTGGGATAAAGTTAATCATGATTTTTAGATATCCATTTTATCCTATACATTGGTTTGCTATTATCAATGCCCATAGAATGATACTTCACATATTTCTTATGTAATAGTTTGATAGTATTTTTTCACTAGCAAAATTGATGATATTTTCAATGTTTTCTTTTACCAAACAAAATTTGTTTTAAATATGAAGAGAAGGGATTCCTGGTGGTATCATGGATTTTCTATTTGACTGCTCAATATGAAGGGAAGGCAGGTTTCCGTCATGAAGTGGTTAAATATAAAGAGAATTTTAAGAATGTCTTCACTATTTTAGGCAAACTAGTTTTGAGAGCACAACTGGAAGTGGCAAGAGTGTTACAAATTAAGGATGGTACCCTTATGGTGGCCATGCCTTTACACTGGGGTCACTCTTTAAATGATCTTTTAATTGTTTTTTTATCTAAGAGGAAACAGAACCTTAATATTTTGTCCTTAATCATTTGCACTGGAGCTAGGAATGTAAGTTTGAATTTTCTGTGTATGGATGATTTATATTTTCTAACTGATAGAATGTGCTACATAACTCAGCATGAATTATAAAATATTGTGGAGCCATTTTCTTGAGAGGCAATGAAATAGTGACTGAGTTGATGACTTGTTTCAAGGGAATGGTGGGACAGTGGAGAAGAAGAGCAGATTTGGGAGCAAGCAACCTTACGTGATGTCAGCAGTTGCTGATCAAGAGCAATGATGCCCAAGGAAACGTTTGTCAGCGCAGCAGCATTCTAAGAAAGCACCACCCAGTACCAGTCATGAGATCAAACAAAGTTCATGCTGTCTCTTCATAAATGGATCATGCAATTAGTCCAGTTTTCTCATAAGGTAAGCCATGCTAACAACATGAGAGAAAAATAGTCCATACAATAGACAAGAATCATAGAAGTGCCTGAAATTATACATTAGGTCATTGGCTAAAATCTGAACGACATGGAGGAGAAAGAGGTATATTTTTATTTAAGAATGAAATAAAAGATAATTTAGCAATATAAAATTAAAATGCAACTATGAACTTATGACCTCAAAATAGATCTTTTTAAAAATCATTTTATTGGGGGCTCATACAACTCTTACCACAATCCATACATACATCAATGTTATAAAGCACATTTGTACATTCATTACCCTCATCATTCTCAAAACATTTGCTCTCCAAGTAAGCCCCTGGCATCAGCTCCTCACTTTAGCCCCTCCCTCCCCACTCTTGAATCCTCGATAATTTATAAATTATTATTTTGTAAATCTCCCTTCACCCACTTTTCTGTTGTCCATCCTTGTAATCTGTTCCCCCTTTCCACCCTACACTCTCTCTATCGCTACTCTCAACACTGGTCCTGAAGGGATCATCTGTCCTGGATTCCCTGTGTTTCCAGTTCCTCTCTGTACCAGCGTCCATCCTCTGGGCTAGCCAGATTTGTAAGGTAGAATTGGGATCCTGATAGTGGGGGGAGGAAGCATTCAGGAACTCTAGAGGAAAGTTGTATGTTTCATCCTTACTACCCTGCACCCTGACTGGCTTGTCTCCTCCCTGAGACCCTTCTGTAAGGGGGTGTCCCGTTACCTACACAGGGGCTTTGGGTTTCCACTCCACACTCTCCATCATTCACAATGATATGATTTTTTTTTATTCTTTGATGCCTGATACCTCATTCCTTCAACATGTCATGACCACACAGGCTGATGTGCTTCTTCCATGTGGGCTTTGCTCCTTCCAAACTACAAGGCCCCTTATTTACCTTCAAGCCTTTGAGACCCTAGATGCTATACCTTTTTATAGATGGGCATTATCAGCTTTCTTTGCCACATTTGCTTATGCATCCAATTATCTTCAGTGATGGTATCAGGGAGGTGAGCACACAGTGATATGGCTTTTTTGTTCTTTGATGCTCGATAACTGATCCCTTCAGCACCTGTAATCACACAGGCTGGTGTGCTTCTTCTCAAAATATATCTTATTTATTAGTCGTCATTACGTAAATTGTTTGGAACCATATGAATTTAACCTAGAACCCAGACTTGGGCTACTTCGGGGGGTTGAAGAGAAGTTTCCAACTAACTTCTTAACAATTTCCCTACTACTAAGCTAAGTAATTTAAGGAAAATTATTTTCTTAAGAATAGAAAAAAATTGGAATTTCCTATCATGAACACCACTGACTGTATAAACCTCAGCACTGATTCAGCAAACATAGATCTATTATATGACTGTTGTGTGCAAGAGAAAAGGCCCCTAAGGTAAGATGAAACAGGAAAGCTTGCAGTGCCTGGCAGCATTGCAAGATGAGAGATGAAAAGTTAGAGAGAAGCATCCATACATATATTTTATTAGGGACTCATACAACTCTTATGTGTATGTATATGTATGGATGGTGATAAGAGCTGTAAAAAAAGAAAAGAGGAGAAAAAATGATTAGGGCAAAGACTGTACAGATGTGCTTTATACAATTGATGTATGTATATGTATGAACTGTGATAAGAATCGTATGAGCCCCTAATAAATTGTTAAAATTATAAAAAAAGAGAGAGAGAAAAAAAGAAATAAAGGTTTAAAAAATGAGCTGACAAAAAAAAAAAGAAAAATTAGAGAGAAGAAATGGGCAAGCAGCTTGAGTGTCGCCTGGGCTTTCAGGGGGGTGCTGCAGTGGGAGGGTGCCCGGAGTCGGTTCTGCCCCATCGAAGCCCGTGTACTACAGAATGCACTGCTGTGTCCTGTGCCACCCTCAATGATCACCCATTGTTGCAGCCACTGTGCCACTCGATCTCGTGCAGCATCGCCCTCTCTTTTGCTTCCCGCTGCTTGACGGAGCACGATGCCCTTTGGCCGGGTCTGGTCCACCTGACAACTGATCCAAAGAATGTGACACAAAGTGTTGGCATCCTCATTTCTAGCATTCTGGCTGTGTTTCTTCTATATCAAATCTGTTTGGTGTTCTGGCAGTGTATGGTTTGTGTGTATGTTTTACCCACACCATGGCTCAAATGCATCAATCCTTCAATCTTCTTATTTGTTGTCTATCTTTCTAATGTATATAGAGGAATTGAATATATCATAGCCATGCTCGTCTTGGGCCTCCACGTGGCATCTTCACTTCTTAGCACTTCAGAGGGTTTTTTTGCATCAGATTTTCCAGTGCACCATGTTGTTTAATTTACTATTATTTCCATGGGCATAGATTGTAGCCACAAGTAGAAGGGTATAATCAATAAAAACACTGGATCTTAATTAGTGCATTGGTATGATTCTTTAATATAAAACATTTTCATTAAGAAATAAATATTGAAGACCTGTTATGTTAAGGCATTGTACTTGGTCCAAAAGAATATACAGAAGTGAAAAAGTAGGAGCATATCGTATCTCCTTATCTTCATTATCCAAAGCTGCTCTAACAGAAAGACCACAAGTACTGGCAGGAGGCCCTGAGAAGCAGACATGTGCTCTCTCTCTCTGTCTTCACCTTCCTGTTAACACCACAGGAGATTGAGCGAGCCCGGGAGACGCACCCACTACTTTGCACCCAGCAGTCGGTATCAGTCCTGCACGCTGCGTCCTTGCCTGTGGCTCTGCGGGTCTGAAGCGGGACTTCTGGACTTGTATCAGACTTAGAGACTTTAGTTGGACTGGGCTTGGATGTTTAATTGACACATAATTACTTCTTGAT
Source organism: Tenrec ecaudatus (assembly GCF_050624435.1). Taxonomy (NCBI): domain Eukaryota; kingdom Metazoa; phylum Chordata; class Mammalia; order Afrosoricida; family Tenrecidae; genus Tenrec; species Tenrec ecaudatus. Next base: position 1,423,386 of record NC_134537.1, on the reverse strand, counting down.
AGCAAGCTTTCTCATACACATTTAAAAAGAGAAGCAGGCATGTGTTTTCCCTGCGATGTAAAGTTCAAATATAAGGTGCTGGCCCAAGGGAAGGCTTTGTCTCTCTGCTGCCTCTGGAGGAAAGTCCTTGTCTCTGTGGAGCATCTGCTCCTGGGTGATCACACTGAGGCTGCCTCGTGACATAACAAAATGACCAGCTCCTAAATGGGGTTTAGTAGGCATAAAGGTCCGGATTCCTAACATATTTTGGGGGAAGAAGAATTCAATTCACAATGCTACTTTTTATAGAAGGAGCCCTGGTGACTCAGTGACCAGAGTACTGGTCAGATGTTTGCACCGTGGATATCTGCGTCTGTGACGCTTACAGCTTCGGAGTTGCCCGTGGGCAGGTTTACTCTGTCCCACATGGTCCGTCAGAGTTGAAATGCACTTGATGGCCACATACTGTACTCAGAAGTCATGTGTTCATAAGCCTGAGGCCATTCACATGGCTGCTTGTGTATTTGCCCTAAAGTGATTGAGAACCGAGATGTCTTAGCTGAGGCAGTTTCTGATAGCAAAAAATAAATATAGGCAAGCCCAATTTAAAAAATATTACTGAGAGACTAGAAGGCTTTTCAGATGCTGCTTCTAGTTAGTTTATCTTGGCACAATGATTTGGGGTATCTGAGTCAGATATTTTGAGTCTTAGGGAGATAAACTGAAAAAAATCATTAATATTTTACCCTTCTCATAACCCCAATCACCTGAATTTAGACAGCATTTACAATCTGAAGTTGTACCCAAATTTCCACCACTTTAGGAACAGTAAAACAGCAATTTGCTGAAGCATTTGTTCATCATGCAATTTATCTCTATTATGATGTTTGGTTATGTATTTTTATGGAAATAAAGGACTTGCTATATGTTTGTCAACTGTGTGTTCTCCTCTCACCCAAGTATTGTGCTAAGCCCACTCTGCTTGTTTTTTTTTTAACATGCTGCTGTGAAATATATCAGAGTAGCACACTTAGGAGAAATACTGCATGGTGGGAAGAGGACACAGCTGGCTAAAAATGTATAACAAAACATTGTTTATGAATACATGTTATCATCCTATTAGCCCCAGTTCAAAAGCCATTTATTTCTTAACTCTGTTTAGAAATATCAATCCCCCCTTTCCCCTTATGAGACACAATCTTGTTTATTCACGATAGAAACATGTATTTTTATAAAGTCTCAGCTTTTTCTCTACAAAGATACAGTTTCATTTTCTGACAACATTTCCTGTCAAGAAAGTAAAAGTGCCATAGCAATACAGTTATTTCCTGCTGCCTCCCTATGTCCTGCATCAGCCACAGCAGAGAGATGGGAGCTTTGGAGCGTGCAGAGGGCATCTCCTCGTCCCGGAGTCGACGGCTGACCTCTTGCAAGTGCTGCCTTCTGGGACAAGGCCGGCTGTGCTGACTGACCAGTGGGTCTGAGTGGTATTTTTGACGAATTGTCCCACCGTTCTTTGAGCCCTTCCCCTCCCGTTACGTATTGCTTTGTTTGCAGTCTGACAAACATCCGCACACACACACAGTTTCCCAGTGATGGGCTCCCAGCAGGTGCTGGATCAGACAGGCCTTGGTCTTTGGCCCTTGGGAAGTCTGCACGGATCAGAGGAACCCAGCGCTGCCCTTCTGATGTCCTGTACTAAAAGCTCGAGGACATGCTTCATTTCTTTCCGTGGATAAACAAACGGTAGATGAACTGTTTTAGCTAACTTGAATAGAGGGATTTATTTTATACCCATAGTGTCTTTCTGTACAGTTGATTGAAAATGGCATGAAGTAAATCTTGCCAAACAGATACTTATAGAAGAGTACTATTTAAATATCTAAGCGTGTAAAGGTCAATGCTTTATCTTTTGATCTTAGTAGGATATATAGGTTTGAAATGAATACAGGGCTTAAAAAAATGTCACAGGAAACAAGAGCACTATAGAGTGAAAGAAGTCTTTTTTTCAGTAACTGGCTGTGTGAGAAACTAACATTAGCCCTGAACCCTGGGAAATGCTCCGTGTCAACGATGATGTTCTCTACCTGTTTTAGCAATGGCCGCTTGTAGGTTAGGAACTTGGCTGAGAGCTTCCATACACAAATCTCACCCATTTATGCAGCGTTAAGTGATTTTTGTTTGTAGGTTTAATCCGATCTCTATTAAAACTACAACCTGGCAAAAATTTGTTGGATATCTAATTGTAAAAGGTATAATTTTTTAAATTGGGAGTTCAAAGAAGAATTGATATAACCACCTCTTCACGAATATTTTAGCAAACTAGAAAAGTTAACAGAATTATTAAGAAAACAAAATGAGCTAAAAAATTAACTCTACCGAAAAGATTAAAATAAAAACAGGCTTGCATTTTTCAGAACGTGAGATTTGATTTATTTCTCACCAAAAGAAAAAGAACATTTGATGTTTATCTAGTCTCCAGAGGCACTGTCTGGTAAATGTTGGACTACTAACCACAATGTTAATGGTTCGAATCCACCAGCTGTTTCTTGGGAGAAAGAGGAGGCCACCTATTCTCATAAAGATTTGTGGTCTTGGAAGCCCTATGTAGGGTCGCTCTGAGTTGGAATTGCTTAAATGGCAATGAATTTGGTTTGGTTTGAGTAAATGTAGTTCATGTGACTTACGTCGCTGTGAAGACTTACTGAGAAAGTACTTTGCTCACTATACAGATCTTCTTTCTCCCTGCATTCAAATACGACCAGTGTATTCCTACTAAGATAAAAAGGTAAAAATTATAATTTTCATTAAAAAGAAAACATGTTAATTTAAATTTCTTTATTAGCATTAATTAGATACATGTACATCAATTGGTTAATACAATGAGTCTTCTACATTAACATAATGATAAAATTCCCAAGACTATGGAAATATTTTTGTACCTCTGTTTTTTGTTTTCAGATTGCTTATAGAACAGGACATGAGATCCTCTTATTTAAATCTCATTAGCATCCAGGGGATTGTGACTCTTAGTGACCCTGTAGGACAGAGCACAGCTCTCATCAGAGCTCCAAGGCCATGGAGGGAGATCCCTACATCTTTCTGTAGTTGACTGCCTGGTAGGGTCCAGCTGTGACCTTCTGGTTAATAGCTAAGCCCTTGACACTTAATTCTTATGAGTATATTTGCATAGATTTTAGCTCTAAGGAGATCATATTTTAAAATTTCCTAGATAGAAGCATATGACTATTGTGAAGGCTTCATTAAAAATGGACTTTCTTGTCCTAAAGCTTTTAAAATTCTTGTCAGATGGCTTACAGTACATTAGATAACTATCAATAGTAGATTAATTAGACATCACATGGACTTTATGTTTATAAATTTATGAGATGGTATATATTATATATTTTGAATATCAAGTCTATTTTAACATATAGGCCAATTAGATTAAAACCAGGTCAAAACAGAGAGAGTAAAAAGATACCTTGTGAATAGCAGATGAAATTTGCCTACAATTTCCTGTATCTACAATATTTCAAAGGCTCCTAATTGTATTCATGCTTGTCATTGGAGTTGTATTGAGGGGTGGATAATTGTACAATGAAAATATGCCATTGGATTTCCTGTTTTTCAGAGCAAAAAGTTACTGGTGAGGAAAAAAAAAGTTTTAATTGACTTATCATATGAACAGTACACTATTATGGAGCATATTTTCAAAGTGATCATTGGTTCTAAGTGATTCTCCTAAAACTGTTATATCTTTATAAGTGTTATTTCTACTGCCCTCAGAATTTTAAGATCTGTTATGGTGTTTGGCCCTCATTTGTCAGTGTGTTGCATTGTATGGCTGGTGTGTTCTCGTGATGCTGGAAGCTATTTCACTGGTATTTCAAATATCAGCAGGGTTACCCAAAATGAAGACATTTCAACAGAACTTCCAGAATATGAACAGACTCTGAAGAAGGAATAGCCATTCACTTCAGAGGAATTACCCACTGGAAGTCTTATGAATAGCACAGAACACTTGCAGCAGATACGGAAAACCTCATGAATAGCCGCAGAACACATCAGAGCCACTGCCCACTGATTAGCCACTTGTGTTGAGAGGCATGTGAAATGCAACAGAGGGAAAGCAGTGTTCTGAAATGAGTGTTGGCCATGATGACATTGAGTAAAGCATTCAAGACCTCCAAACACTGGTGGGACAAGACTCAAAAGGAGAAGAAACAGTAACCATTAATAATTGAAACTTGGAATGTGCCAAGTATGGATAGGAAAATTGAAAGTCATCAAAGATGACACAGAATGGGTAAAGATTGATATCCTAGATAGTTGTTGTGGTTAGGTGCCTTTGGAGCGAGTCTGTCCCATAGTGACTTTATGCACAACAGAACGGATCACTGCCCACTCCTGTCCCATCGTCACAACCGTTTCTATGCTGGAGCGCATTGTTGCAGCCATTGGGTCCATCCATCCCATTGATGGGTTCCGTTTTTTTGCTACTCCCCTACTTTACCAAGCCTGATGTCCTTCTCCAGGGACCAATCCTCGCTGAAAAGCTGTCCAAAGTACCGAGGACGAAGTCTCACCATCTATGCTTCCAAGGACCACTCTGGCTGTGCTTCCAAGACAGAGCAGTTTGCACTTTCAGAGATCTGTGGTATTTTCTATCTTCTTCTCCAGCACCACAATTGAACACACATGGTCTTCCTTATTCAATATCGAACTTTCATGACTCAGATCAGGCCCACCTTAGTATTCAAAGTAACATATCTGCTTGTTAATATTACAAAGAGGTCTCATGGAGCTAATTGACTCAATGCAACATGCATTTTAATCTCTTGACCACTGCTTCCATGAGCATTGATTATGAATCCAAATAAGACAAAATCCTTGACAATTTCAACCTTTTCTCCATCTATCAAAGTGCTGTCTATTGGTCCAGGAGTGAGAATTTTTGTTTTCTTTATATTGATTTGTAATCCAAACTGAAGGCTGTAATCCTTGGTTTTCATTAGCGAGTGTTTCGAGCCCTCTTCACTTTCAGCAAGCATTCACAGGGTGTTAAGATGCCTCCTTCCCATGCTGAGGTTGCATTTTGCCAGCATTATGTGCTCAGTATGCAGACAGAACAGCTGGGTTGAGAGGATGCCACCCTGGCACCCACTGTAGTACTGGTTTGACTAGAGAAGCAAGTCCAGGGACACTCATCTATGTAATTACTGGTGATTGGAATGCAAAAGTTGGAAGTAAAGAAGAATTAATGGTTGTTGGAAAATATGCCCTTGGTGATAGAAATAAACCTGGAGATACCATGAGAGTATTTTACAAGACCAATGCTTTCTTCACCTCAAACACTCCCCCCTAACAACAGAAAAAGTGACTTCTCCAGATGGAATGCACAGAAATCAAATAGACCCATCTGTGGGAAGAGATGTTGAAGAAGCTCAAGATCAGCAGTTAAAACCAGGCCAGGGGTTGACTGTGGGACATCCATGAATTGTTCATATGTAAATCCAAGTTGAAGATGAAGAAAATTAAAACAAGTCCACAAATGCAAAATGTGACCTTGAGTATAGTCCACTTGAATTTTGAAGACATCTCAAGAATATATTTGTGGCATTGGACACTAATGACAGAAGTCATGCTAAGTTATTGGGTAATATCAAGAACATTATATATGAAGACAGCAAAAGGTCATTAAAAACAGGAAAGAAAGAAAAGATCGCAGTGGATGTCAGACTAGACTCTGAAACTTGTTCGTAATGATAGAATAACTAAACCAAATGGAAGAAATGATGAAGTAAATGAGCGAACTCAAAATTTCAAAGGGGAGCGCAAGAAGACAAAGTAAAATATTATAATGAATTGTGCAAAGCTCTAGAGTGAGTAAAGCATAAAGGAAGGACATGTGCAGTATATCTTAAACTGAAAAAAATTGAAGAAAAAATCCAAGCCACAAATTGCATTATTTAAAGATTCTCTGGGCAAAATATTGCACAATACAGGAAGCATAAAAAGGTGATGGAACGAATACACAGAGAAACTTTACTGAAAAAGAACTACTTGATTCCAACATTTCGATAAGTATCATGTGATCGAGAACCAATGATACTGAATGAAGAAGTCCAAACTGCAATGAACGCATGAGCCAAATGCAAAGCTTCAGGATCTGATGGAATGCCAATGAAAACGTTTCAAAAGCTGATGCAGCACCGAAAGCGCTCACTGATCTATGCCAGGAAATAGGAACTAGCGTTTTCCTGTTAAATATGTTATGTGGTTTCTCTCTCGAACACATCAGGTGCTATATAGTAAAGGATTCCTTACACATTGAGGAGAAGGCTGAAAGATTCTTAGATACAGTGATGGGTGAAGGAAACATTGCTCAGAAGCAGGAGGTTTCTGATAAAATGATCATATTTAGCTTACTTCCCATGCATCATCTACCAGGTGTTTGTACATCTTTTTGGACTATAAATCAGGAAAAATCACACATGTACACAAATGGAAAAACAGCCATAGAGTCAACATGGACTCATAGTGACCTGATGGGACAGGGGAGAGCTGCTCTTGTGGGTTTCCGGGTGTGTAGCTCTTCATAGGGATAGTCAGCTTCGTGTTCTCCCATGGACTGGCTGGTGGATTTGAATTGCTGACCTTGTGGTGATCAGCCCAAAACTTAACCCAATTCACCCACAGGGTTCCCCCATGTGTCCTGGAATCCTGTGAAGAACAGTATGAGGTTTTTATGTGTGATGGCATTCTTTGTTCTGCTACGTTGGCGATGAGGCATTAGCAAACACACCTACGTAGCAGCAGATCCATACCTTCCCCACAGAGGCCATCCAGCATAGAACTGTGTCCTTTGGCCACATTGACAATCTCACGCTTCAGATGACACATGAGGTTTGCTGGAACTGGCCATAGACTGCCATATAGATGGAAAACGTTCCTCAGCTTGATTGACACCTTATTCAGGAAGTATCATAGGGCAAAGTATTTGGTCACAGGGCTGTGACTGTAAAAAGTGTCCATGGGATTCAAGAGACATTGCGAATATGGAGACAGATGTTTGATTTATAAACATAACATGGAGGTTGTTAGCTTTGTATTATTACTGGAGTTTGATTTGAAGTTTATTTTTAATTGCTTATAAAATATCTCTCATGAAAGACATCATGAGTCTATAAACATTCAAGCAAACAGCATTTGCTGCAATACTATACTTTTTGGGGGGATGGTGGTGCAGGAAAGTGGAAAGCTTGATAAGTCTACACAGAAAAAGGAGAGGAAGAGAAGTGAGCAGGAAAATGGGTCAGGATGATTCTTGTCGTGACAAAATCATTATCCCTCCATGTTGTGGACCCGGCAGCAGAGAATGCTGTTTTCAGTTGGAGCAGGAGTGCAGGCAGCATGGATTGGTCATGTTTTCAACTGATCTCACTTGTCTGATCTTGGCATCGACTTGATGCAGACTCACTGTGACCCTACAGGACAGAGTAGAACTGATCCCTGGGTCTCAGAGACGGTAACTCTCTCTTTTTAAAGATCATTTTATTGGGGCCTCATACAACTTATCACAATTCATACATGCATCCCTCAACTTCCCTCCACTCTCCTGGTATTGCCACTCTCACCACTGGTCCTGAGGGATTCATCTGTCCTGGATTCCCTGTGTTTCCAGTTCCTATCTGTACCAGTGTACATCCTCTGGTCTAGCCAGATTTGTAAGGTAGAATTGGGATCATGATAAAGGGGGGGGGGGAAGGAAGCATTCAAGAATTGGAGGAAATTGTATATTTCTTCATTGTTACAAGGCACCCTGACTGGCTCATCTCCTCCCTGCGGCCCTTCTGCAAGGAGATGTCCAATTTCTCACAGGTAGGCCCTGGGTCCCCACTCCACCTTCCCCCTCATTCACACTGCCATGATTTTGTGTTTTGGTCTTTGATGCCTGATACCTGATCCCTTCGACACCTTGTGATCTCACAGGCTGGTGTGCTTTTTCCATCTGGGCCTTGTTGCTTCTGTTAGATGGCCACTTGTTTATCTTCCAGCCTACACGACCCCAGACTTTTAATCTTTTGAAATCCGGGCACCATCAGCTTTCTTCACCACATTTGCTTATGCACTCACTTTGCCTTCAGCGATGGAGTGTCGGGACAGGAGGGTGTGCTTCTTCCATGGGAGTTTGGTGACTCTAGATGGGAGCAGAAAGGTCCATCCTTCTCTCGCAGAGCACCTGGTGGTCTCCAACTTCTGATTGTTTGCTTAGCAGCCCGATGTGTCAGGAACATACAGTCATTCTAAAATGGAGCGAATGGATCCAGAAGACCAAATTAGGTGTCCTTTTCTTGTTTCACTAAAGTAAGTTTAAATGATTCTTTGTCTTCATTTGCATTTCAAAACAGGAGGTTGGTCTCATCTTCTAGGGCCAGCATTGCCTAGAGAAGAATTGTTGACTGTTCATCTCAGAGGTCCCGTGGATAGGAGGCAACGAAGTCATAGAATTACAATCCCTGCAGTATGGAAATTGGAATTTAGGTATAAAATGAGATGATCTGATTAGGTAGGGAACAGCACAAGTGAGAAAGTGGGCACCCAGCAAAGTCATCTGATAGAATCTTTTTGTGCTGAGGTAAAAGTCCAGATATGAGGGCTCAGGAAAGGCCTTTGAAAGGAAAAGGAACTGGTATCCGTGTGGATAAGTTTTGTCCATAACTAGATAAAGTTCCACTTTAACAAGTTCTCCTTTGCCGGTTTCCCCAAAAACTAACCTCTGCAACAATCATACCAAGTAGACTGTAGTAATCATGGAAGAAACTTTAAATCTACCTGGGTGGGGAGGGAGGTGGGGCAAGAGGGACAGAAAGAAGAGACCCTTTGTGAGAGTGCCTCATATTTGTGTTATAGAAAGCTAAAGTGGTCAAACATTGGTTTCTTGGTTAAAAATATCACTGTTTCTTGCTAAAGACATGTAAATTATTGCTGCTCCAGCCTGCCTTCTGTCAGTTCACGCCATGATATGCCTTGCAATTGTTCTTTCAGACTGGTGTCATCGTTGTCTTCTGGACCTCTCATTTCTATCACAATGAACAGGGACACACCGCTGTTGCTGCCAGGCAGGATCAAGGATAGATTTCAATTCAGAACGACCCTGTTCATGCACGACAGAACACAACATGCCTTGTCTTGCCCCATACTCACACTCTTTCCCATGTTTGAGCTCATGGATGCAACTACTGTGCTTCCTTCATTGAGTTTCTTCCTTTCCTTTGTTGCTGCCGACCCTCTACTTTATCTACTTTATCAAGCATGATGTCCCTGTCTGGGGACCAGTCTCTCCTGGTAACATGTCCAAAGTAAGGGAGATGAGTGCTTCCATCCTCCCTTCTAAGAATCTTTCTTGCTGTGCTTTTTCTAAGAAATACTTGTTTTTTCTGGCAGTACACTTAATATCCTGGGCCAACACATAATTCAGTTTGTTTCATTAGTTTGCTAAATCACTGTCCACCTTCCACAGATATATGAGCAGTTTAAAAATCACATGGGTTGGGTCAGTGCACCTCAATCCTCCAAGTAACATCTTGGCTCCCTAACATCTTGGCTCCTTCAAAGAAGCCTTTTGCAGGAGAGTGTCTCAATGTACTTTGTTGTTCAGTCTTTTGACTACTGCCTCTATGCATGCTGATTGTGAATTCAAGTAAAATAAAACCCATGGCCACTCCAATTTTTTCTCCATTTACCCTGATGTCCTTTTCTGGTCAAGTTGTCAGCAATTTTGCTTTCTTTAGATTGATGTGTCATACTGAATGCTGTAGTCTTTAATCTTCATCAATAGCTCTCAATGGCAGTGGATTTTCCTCTTTTGACTTCAGCCCTCGAGGTGTGTCATCTATATATTTCAGGTTGTTAATGTGTTTCCCAATTCTGATGCCATGTGTTCTTCATATAGTCCAGCTTCTTGCACAATTTGCTCAGTATATCGATTAGGAAAGTCTGGTGACAAAACACAACTGTTATACACATCTTACATTCAAAGAAATGCCTCTTGGTTAATGTCAAAGTTCTGCAAGAGCTTAATTAAGTATTCTAGAATTCTCATTCTTTGCAATATTATTCATAGGTTGTTCTGACGCACATGGTCGAAAGCTCTTACACTGTCCATAAAACATTTCCTGACATCCTCTGCTTTCAGTCAAGATCTACTTGATGTTAGCAAAGCTATGCTCTCTTCTTCAGAAAAATTTTCCTTATTTGTGATATTAATGATACTGTTTGGGACATTGTGTTGGGTCACCTTTCTTTGGAATGAGCACACCTATGGATCTCTTTCAGTAGAGTGGCTAGGTAGCTCCCTTAGAAATTTCTTGGCATGATGGTTGAGTGTCTTCAGTGCTGCGTTGGTTTGTTGAAATATTTAAAGTTGCTTTTCATCAGTTCACGGACCTTTGTTTTACAGCAATGCCTTTGGAGCATCACTGGCTTCTTCTTTCTATTCCACCGGGCTTTGACCATAGACTACTTCCTGAAATTGTCGAATGTCCATCAAGTTTTTGAGACAGTGTCTGCATTTCTTACATCTTCACTAGCAGATTTCTACTTCATTGTACATTTTCCCCATGGAATTCTTCAGTAGTGCAACTCAGCTAGAGGGTCTGCTTTTCCACCAATTCTTTCTGCTTGAGTAGTGCCGAGCGTGGCCTTTCCTTCTGGGTATCTAACTCCAGATCTTGGAGCATTTCAGGGGAAGACGGTTTTCTCGAGCTCACCTTTCGATTTTTATGTTCAGTTATTTTATTTCATAATTTCTTCCATCTGATTTAACTTCTCTACCTTACAGAACAAGTTCCATGTTCTCCTTTGACATCTCCTTTGGGCTTTGCTTTCATTTCTGTCTCTTAAATGACATGGTTGCTTTCTGTGCATATAATGTTCTTTCTGTCATTCTACAACTTGTCTCATCTTTGGTCATTAAATGGTCAATATATAAAATATGTTTTTGAGATGGTCTCTAAATTCAGATGGGATAGCCTCAAGGCCCCCTTTTGGCTTTTATAGATTTGTTTTACCTTTCTTCAGCTCCACGTCAAACTTTCATAGGAACAGTTGATATTTTGTTCTGGTCTGGCCTCCTGGACTTGTTCTGGCTCTTGATGCTGGGCTTCATCTTTGTCGCCTTCATCTGACAAAGCCCATGTGCATAGCGTATAGCATCCACTAATGTTGACAAGGCATTGACAATGAAGGAGTTGTTGGTTTTGCAAAATTATGATGCTATCACTGACATCAATTTTGTCACCAACGTGTGTATCAGGGTTGTATGTTTTCACCATACTTACCCAGCTACTAGTTTTTCTTTCTGGTTTCCAACCTTTGAATTCCAAGCATCGATCAGTGTCAGTGCATCTTGATTGACCATTTGATTACTTTTTTAATTGGAAGAAGTAGGTTGGCCTCTTTAATTCTTGATCTTTCGTGACAGTAATGATTATGTAAATTTGTATAGGAGACATATTTACCGGTCTTCCTTGTGGGCATATGGAACATGAATCTACCTCATGTTTTGTTCAGTTAAAATGTTTTTGATATTTATCATTTTAGATGGGAAAAACTTTGTATTAAATATGCTACAAAATAGGAAAAGCAAGTGATTTAAGATCCCCACTTAACTCTAATTATGATATTTTACTTTTTAGGTAATGAGAACATGCTTCAATTACTTGCAAATTAATGTCAATAATTTATTGAGGCACAATCATAGAAAGTAGGTTAGGGCAATTGAATTAATACATACATATCAACTTTCACTGCATCAAAGCCCAGCCTTCTCAAGAGAAGATAATATAGATATTTGTGTTGAGTTTTTATAATTCAGCTGTTTAGAATTGGAGTAGTGTAGGGAAAGATCAACAAATAGAGTAATCAACAAATAGGGGCACACATATACCAGGCCTACAAGGAGCAAGCTGAGTAATCAGTAGCAAGCGGGGCCTGGATGAGCGAGAGATGAGGAACATATATGGGCCAAAGTCATAAAACTGAAGAAAGAATTGAACATTCTAGCAAGGTGTGTTACGGTGGGTTTACTAGAGAAACAAACACAATGACACACTCATATGTGTGCAAGAAAGAGCTTTACATCAAGAAGTAATTATATATCAAGAGAACATTTCAGCCCAGTTCAACTTAAGCCCTTAAATCCAGTACTGGACCATAAGTACCTCTTCAGACTCAGACAGCTATGTGAGGTGGTGCAGAACGCAGGAAGATCACAGGTTGGTGGGTGTACAGTTGTGTGGATCTGAGGTCGGTGGAGACCTGGCAGGGCTCCGGCAGCTCTCCAGAGCAGTAAGCAGAAAGGTCAAGGCAGAGAGAGCGCTGGGAGTTTTCTGGACCCTTCTTATGAGAAGGCCACATCCACAAGAGGCACTGTCAGGCTGTGACTTGATTGACAGGATGACTATGAACCCTGCATTTTTATATATCTTCAAGTTGACATGAAACTATGTAATGACCAGACAAGGTATGCTGAGAAAGTTACCAACACCTAACAGCATCTCTGCCTTCTTCTTTTCCAATCTACCATGTATACTCAAGGATAAGCTAACTCAAATATCCCCGAAGCACCTAATTTTACCACAGAAGCTGCATTAAAAATGTGCTGAAAATTTGGCTTATGCTTGAGTTCATATGGTAATTGTGTCCCAAATGACTTTGATCCCCCAGCTATCTTTCAAGGGTTTTTGCCAACTTTTATTTAATATTTTAAACACTCAGTCCAAGAAAATAAATAAACCCTCGTTTACTATTAGTTATAACAACAAGTTATGTCACTTCAAGTTGGCTCCAACTCCTAGAGAGTGACCCTACACACAGCAGAATGAACTACTGCCTCATCCGGCCACATCCTCACAGTATTTGCTATGTTGGAGCCCATTGTTGAAATCCCTGTGCCAATCCATAGTGTCAAGGGTCTTCCTCTTCTTTGCTGCCCATCAAGCATGATGTTCTTTCACAGGGATTGACCCTCCTGGTAACATATTCCAATGTCTGAGACTAAGTCTCGCCATCTTCACTTCTAAGGAGAATTCTGGTGGTGCTACTTCCAAGATAGATTTGCTTGTTCTTTTGGAAGATCATGGTACTTTGGATATTCTTTGCCAAAACCATAATTCAAATCCATTCACTTTTCTTCATCCTCCTTAATCAATGTCCAGTTAACACATGTATACCATGTGATTGGAAGTCCCAGGGCTTGGGTGAAGCACATCTCAAGTCTCAAAGCGATATCCTTGCTCTTTAACACTTTAAAGATGACTTGTGCAGCAGATTTATTAGTTAGGGGATAAATGATCAGCACCAACCAAGGAAAGATAGGGCCTTTGTCACTAATGGAGCACCGTTAAGAATTAGAGAAATATGTCTTTTCCACCTAGCAGAGAATGGGCTGGATGTAGCATCTTGGTCAGGTGGCTATTTGCTGATCCAAACTACATACTGCTCGGTGTTCTTGGTACTGGTTGGACACGCCAATTATGATTCTGGGTCTGGCATCTCATATTTATAAAATGACAGGTTTATAGCTTGAAAGATTTTTTTCCTCCACAACATGATGCTTTAGATATCTTGAGATGGTCATTTTTGGTTTATAGATGAGGCTATCAGTGACTAGAAAATAAGTCTATTATTGAAATTAGATATCTGGAAAATCTTTATTTTTCAATCTGTTTTAAAAACTATTTCATGTTCTTATTCATTTAAAGGAGAATTTACACCACGATACTATCAGTAATTAATGTGAAAAACTTGGGAGAAAAACTTATCTTTAGGTGAAGAAGGTATTTAACAACCTAATCACTATTAAATGTCAAAAGCCATTGAATGCAGCTCATTTTCTGTACATGATAAAAAGAAAAACAATGTCTCTTTTCCTACTAAGCTAAGCATAAATCAAGTTTTAATGTTTGCCAATGAAATTCAAAGGTCCTGTGAAATAATATGATGGTAAGTAAAAAAACAAATTATTACAAAATCAAATAATATTCCAGCAGGAAGCTATTATTTCTCCTCATGTCCTGCATGTAAGTTTATATGTTTCTTAAGGTTGCGCTTTTATCTTTCAAACGCTTCCCTGAAGAATTTTTCAGTCTTTGATTTATTGCACATTAAAAAAACAATATTGGCATCCTCAAGGGACTCAAATCATATACCTTTGACATTTTCTTTGAGTTTGGGGAACTAAAAGAAGTCTGAAGAGAAGGCCAGGGTTGTAGGTGGATAGTGTAGCTATCCTAACAACATTCTCATAGGACACCCCTTGCTACCCTAGATGAATCTGCAGATATATGGTCATGGTGGTGGAAAAAAATTCCTTGGTGCAACTTTCTTGGTCTTTTTCTAACCAATGCCATTTTCAATTTTTCTAAAACTTCTTCCCAATAAGCCCTCATGATCACCTTGGGGGAATATTTATCAAGATCACTCCTTTGTAATTTGAAAACAAAACAAAAACAGTAGTCATAGCATTTGAACGGACTTCTCTGCCCTGAATTTCACTGACTCGGCAATCCATTATGAAGCCACTGTTTTGATTGGACCTTTTTGTTTCGAAGGAACCCTAAGGAGACTAAGACACATCTATTACTGAGAGCTCTTATATGAAGCCATCCACTTATTACAAAGCCACGTTTAAGCATGTGTGTTAGTCTGGGTACTTTAGAGAAGCAAATCCACAGAAACTCATATATAAGAGGGAGAAAGAGTTTTATATACAGGTTAAGTGCACATCAAGAAAACATCCCAACCCAGTGCTGGCCAAACCCATAAGTCCACCATTAACCCTTATGTCCTACACCAATCCACAAAGTCCTCCCCCATCTCACAAAATAGATACAATGATGCCGATTGCAGGAAGAAAGCCAAGTCAGTGACTGTGTAAGCATCTCAGCACTGGCAGGGCTCTCCATACAGGTGCTCTAGCAGCCAGGGCTGCATCGGGGTAGGTCCATGTGGCTTCTCCTCAGGGATATCTTGCAGGAAGTGAGCCTTGCTAGCTAGAGCAGGGAACTGACTAAGGCAGCTGCACCCTGGTCCGACCATCACAAAGCAAGAGACCTGAGAACTAGAAAGGTGAGGCTCATGGAACCATTTATCCCTCCGCTCTTCAATTAACCCCACATGTGTTTATCGGCCAGGTTGGCACAATAAACTAGCTCAGCATGCTTTATTTGAAATAAACCTGTGCATGTATGAACTTGAATATTTAGAGACCATCTCAAGAATAGATCCGGAGCACTGAATCCTAATGATTAAGTACTAGATGAGTTGTGAGGCAGTATCAAAACATTGTACACAGAGAATACAACATGTCATTAAAAAGACAGTAGTGAATGCAAAGACCAAGGAGGAAGTCTGAAGAGACCTGGGAACTTGCTTTTGAATGAGTAGTAGCTAAAGCAAATGGAAAAAATGGTGAAGAAAACTGCTGAAGAGAAAATGTCAATAGGTAACATGAGGAGACAAAACAAAGCACCATAATGTGATGTGCTAAGAGTTTGAATTAGAAAGCCCAAAGTGGAAAATGCACTCAGTATATTTCTAGGTGAAGGAACTGAAGAAAAAATTCAAGACTTGCAATTTTGAAAGATTCTATGGGCAAAATAGTGACTGACACAGGACCCATCAAAAGAAGATGGAAGGAATGCAGAGAGTCACAAACCAAAAAACTCCATACTCCTCTAACTTTAACCATTTTAAGAGGTGGTATATAATCAAGTACTGAGGCTTTTGAAGGAAGAAGTTCAGGTCACTGAAAGCATCTCCATAAAAAACAAGGCTCCAGGAAGTGACAGGATAACAGCAGAAACTTTCTAACAAACTGATACAGCACTGGAAGCACTCACTGGTCTATGCCAAGAAATTTGGAAGACAGTTACTGGCCAACTAGCTCGAAGAGATCAATGTTTATGCCTATTTCAAAGAAAGATGAGCCAACAGAATGTGGGAATTATTGAACAATACCATTATTATCATATGCAAATTTATTTTTGCTGAGACGATTTCAAAGAAAACTGCAGCAATATATTCATAGGGAGTTACCGGAAATGTAAGCTGGCTTCAGAAGAGGTCCTGGAAGCACAATATATTGCTGATATATGGCTCATGGCTGAACCCAGGAATATTGGAAGTATATTCACCTTAAAAAAATTGTGCAAAGCCATTTAGCTATGTGGAGAAGAACAAACTATGGATAACATGGCAAAGAATAGGAATTTTAGGATATTTAATTTTGATTATACAGAACATGTACATAGACCAAGAGGTAGTCATCTGAGCAGAGCCAGGTCATAGTGTGTAGTTTAGAATCAGGAAAGGTATGTCAGGCTATGTCGTCTCCCTACACTCACTCAAGTATTGCTTTTTCAGGTATTATTCAAGTATTGTGCACTTGAATATTCAATACCTGTGATTGGTAGGCTTATTGTGACAACCTGGCCAATAGGAACATGTGGGATTAATCAGGTTGCAATTTGATTGGAGGTCAATGAGCTAAATGGCTCTGCAAGGCCTTCCCCTCACTCTCGCTCTTGCTCTTTGGTGATCAGAGTCTGTTGGAGTATGTGAGCTGCTGCTGTAGCTAGTTCTCTGCCTCAACACTACCAGTGGGCCAGGCC
The DNA here is from genome assembly GCF_050624435.1 of Tenrec ecaudatus. NCBI lineage: Eukaryota > Metazoa > Chordata > Mammalia > Afrosoricida > Tenrecidae > Tenrec > Tenrec ecaudatus. The sequence continues at coordinate 1,406,728 of NC_134537.1, read as the reverse complement.
AATCTGTGGATCCTGTCACTAGAGCTTGAGGCTCCTCCGAGACCTGCCTTGTTACACTACTGGTGTGTGCATTGCTTGAGCTTGGGGCTGGTGGATTCCGTCACCTTGCATTGCTTGTGCTCTATATTCCATCGGGCCTGCTTCGCTAAGCGACTAAGCTATTGACTGTTGGTGACCCACCCTGCTGCCTGCTGTCTGTGGGCAGACTCTGCTTGCATTGTTCCAGGGAGGACTCTGCTGCCAGCTTCCCGGCAGCCCACGTAAATTGAAGGACTTCCAGTGTATTAACTCTTCCATGGACGTGAGTAGAACTGTATCCTCTGGACTGCTGTGTGGACTATCTATCTATCTATCTATCTATCTATCTATCTATCTATCTATCTATCTATCTATCCTGGTTTCATTTCTCTTGAGAACCCTACCAAACACTATAGGTACAATTTTGTTTCTCTAGACAATCCTGCCTAATACAATACTTATTCAAGTATGGCTGAGAAAATTATCTTAGAGACTGAACCAGATGAAGACGAATCTCCATTAGGAATGCAGGAAGTCTCACTCACATTCTGAGACATGTAAATGACACAATTTTGCATGTTGAAATCAAAGAGGTCTTAAAGTACTTACTAATGAAAATTCAGTATGAATTACAACTTAATGTGAAAAAACAAACGAACATAAATTCTCAGAACTGGGCCAACACCATGATAAGTGGAGAAACGATTGAAGTTGTCAACGGCTTGATTTTACCTAGATTCACTCAACGCTGATGAGAAGAGCAGTGACCAATCAACAGACATAATGTAAATCGAAAGAAGATTTGCTGCAAACGACCTTTCTAACGGGTTTAAGAGCAAATATGTTACTTTGAGGACTGACCAAACCCAAACCCGAGTCACAGCTGCCTAGTGAATCCAGATGCATAGCTGCACCCCCTTTAAGAGTTAGCACCCAGAATAATTTCATATGCACATGAAAACTGGACAACGAATAAAGAAGATCAGAGAAAAATGAATGTGTTTGAATTATCACTGGCTAGGAATACTGAGTACCATTGACTGCCAGAAGAAGACACGGCTCTACCTTGGAAGGAGTGCAGTCAAGATGTGCCTTCGAATGAGGACGATGAGGTGTTGTCTCAATATTTTGGACATGTTATCAGGAGGGACATCCCTGGAAAGGGGAATCATGCTTGGTAAAGTATAGGGCAGTGAAAAAGAGGAAGACCCTCAGTGAGATAGGTTGGCACAGTGGCTACCACAATGGGGAAAGGATGGTATACCGCTGAGCACTGTTCTGCTTGGTTAAACAGAGGGTACTTAGGAGTTGGAACAGCTTGGAAACACCTGACCAAAAGAGCATGTACCCTTACACTATGGGTTTTAAATATCCAATTCATTTAAAGCCACTTTAGAATGTAAAGAGTATTCAGAAAGAGTGAAGCTAGTCTCTGTGGTAGTTATGTAATCTGTAGTCAATTTGAGAGGATTACAAGTGAAGGGATGGAGTCTAGCCTGTCAATCAGTGTATAGCCAATGAGGCCTCTGCGTGGGCATGGCCTTCCCCTGAGGATTCTGGGAATTTCTGTATTTCCTCCTGGGAGGTGGGAGACATTCTCTCTTTCTGCTCACTCCTTGAGAGATGCTTTACTGACAGGCCACATGGCACAATGCTGAGAGACCCTATGCCCTGGGAACTGGAAAGGCCACTTGGAGACCCCTGCCAATGTTGCAATGTTTCTACCGCCACTGGATCCACAAGACTTTGTACCCACTGGCCTGTGATCTTCCTGCACTCGGTGTCACTACATGTGCTACCTGAGTCTGAAGCAGACTTTACAGTTTGGTATCTGACATGTGGGCTAAGATTGGACTTAGGACTCAATCTTGCCTGGGCTGGGATGTTCTCTTAGTATTCAAATGTTCTTGTGTGTAAAACTCCTCCCTACACATATGAAAGTGCCCATGAATTTGTTTCTCTAGTCCACCCTGAGTAACACAGTCCCTTTTACTTCATCTCTAATCCTTTTTTGGGGAATCTTATTGAATCTTGGGATTCTATAGATGCTTTTGGTAGAAAGTATTACATGTATTTCTCATGGTTTAACATGATTCACAGAAAATAATTATTCATACTTCCGACATATAAGCTACACAAACAAGATAAGTATACCTCTTTATGTAATATCATCACCACTGCATGGGACCGACTCCCACTCACTGTGATCCGGTAGATGGTTTCCAAGGCTGTGGGTCTGCACTGGAGTACACAGCCTCACCATTCTCCCCTGCAGCAACTGGGGGATTGGATTGTCCAATTTTGATGTTGGAAGTCCAAAGCTTACCCTGAAACATTACCAGGGATGACTATACTATAAATAGCAATATGTTATAAAACATTCCACGAAGCAAACAATTCTGTAAAAATTATTATAATATCTAAGTTTTCTCAATGGTCTCAATCAACCGTATAACGAGTTTCTCATAGAAGTCCACAACTGTCAAATCCCAAGGGATTTCATACCAAAAGGGTGTATGTGGTTGTGAACATTTAGGAATGTTAACCTTCAAATGTGTGCTATCCCCTTTAGGATGGAATTAGAGAAGCTGATGCACTGAGGTCCACAGTATTGCCACTGCTCAGAGAATTATTTTGTACTCCATTCATGGAATTTACTTTAGAGCTAGCTTATGAACCAGACAAGGAAATTAGTTTTATTACTTTATTGTCACACCTCATATATTTCCATTCTTATGTTCCTCACAGCTGGGCATCTTTGCCATCTCAGACAGATGATGCATTCTCCCCATTTCATACTGTCCTTTCAAATACATCACCCAACGAATGGGTGCTCGCTGTAGATATATTCACAGTGATGCTCATGCAGATAAAATATGGTGCAATTGCAAATAGAAAACATGAGACATTACCTGGCAGAGTACTCTATCACACAAACAGCCCCTCTAATAGTGGCAGATAGACAGAAAACATGCTTTTCCTATGTTTAAAACTCACTGGAGAATGTGTGTGTTAACACTGCTTTAACTTGTTAGCTTAGGTGTCTAATCTTCAGGAAATTGAAATGTCCCTAAAACAATAATCAGAGAAGGAAGAACCTTCAAACTTGTTGATTCAAAGCATCATAGAGAAGTGTGCTTCTTAGTCTCAATGCCATTGTCAAATATAAATATAAAATACTTTAAATAATTATGTGAGGAAATTATTGTGGTAGATTTGCAAGATGTGGGGAAATAGAAGGGCACTAAGTTTTTTTATTAACTTTGGGTTTCTGCATTCCCCCTCCCCGACATTTCTTAGTGACTTTTCAAAGAGCAAAACTCATAAGGAGAGGGAAATGCCAACTGTCTCAGTTTACACCTATCCAGGCTGGGATTTCCCCATTTGGTTCATCAAGGCCATATCACAGCACAGTATCAGGATAAAAGAAACAAAAGATAGCAGAGAATATACCAAACCTAGAGTAGCTTAATTAAAAAACTTATTAACCAGAATTAAGCTCAGTAGTATTTTTTTCCTTTGTGTGGGTTAATGGACGGTATTCAGTGGAGCGTTTAGCATGCTAGACCTCTTCTTTCCCCTGCTGGCCTTCACTACAAACACCCGAGGAACCTCGAAGAACAAGAAAGAACCAAACGAATTTGAAGACACCTGCTCTGAGGTGTACAGATGAATGGGTTTTCCCATTCAAATGAGTTCCAATTGTATAATTAGTTTCAAGAAGAAAAAAATATTAATATCAATGCACCCAACCATAAAACAATGGCTATGAAAATTGTGTGATGGTGACAGTGCACAGTATGGGAGTGAACAAAGGCTAGTCTTATTAATAATGGGCAGATCCTATGGTGAGCCTGGGTGGGTAAACTACTGTCTGGAAGTAGACTGTTCACTCATGTGAAGTGAATGAACACTTTCAGGGCACCGGGGTACCATTAGATGCATGGAAACAGCTTGTTTACTGGGGCATCCTGGTGCCCTTGCATACCCTGCATCACTATAAGATCAGGCATAATGAAATCCTATGGTGCCAAGAAGCCAGACCTTACAAATCTTGGGCAGTGACTCATTCAAGGGGGAGGGATTCATGGTAGTTAAATCAGCTGGGGTGCTGATCTAGCCACACCAGAAATTTCATCCTTAGTTTCTGTAAAGCGGAGAAATTAGGGTGAGTTAATCATCCCTAGGGAGCCCTAAGGTTTACAGTCTCAGGAACCCAGAGGGGCGGTTCAGCGGTGCCTCGATGGCAGTGTGTTTGCTTCTCTGGTGAGAAGGAGTCTTGGTGATGAGGGATGTAAGCGCTCAGCCGGCACGGAGCTCGGGTGGTTCAAACCTGGTGGAGGTGGGGGGCTCCCACGAGATAAATAGGGGGTAATGAGCTTCCATAAAGGTTTACAACCCGGGAAACCCTCCAGGGCAGTTCTATTACATTCTCCGGGGTCATGAGGGTCAAGTTTCACTTCATAGTACTGGGTTTAGATTTTTGGTTTTTAATCACCCGTAATGACAAGTCTAGGGTCAGGTTGTGGGGATAAGGAGAGATGGGTAAGATAGGGGAAAAAAACCTAACTAAAGATTTTCTTTAGCCCTTGAAAATTCAGGGAAGAAGTTGACTTCCAATAAAGGCAACCCTTATACAGTTTGTTCCTCCTTATGGATATTTTACCAAATCATTCTTATTCATATTAATAGGACAGTAAAAATAGAAGGAGCAAAGCTTCATATACATCTCAAACTAAAAGCAAAATTCAAACCACAAAACCAACAATCAAATCTACTACCATCAAGTTGATTGCAGCTCATAGTAACTGTACATGGAATTTTGGAGGCTATAAATCGTGATGGGAGCAGATAGCTTCATCATTTTCCCTCGGGCTATCTAGTGTGTTTCAACCAAAGCTGTGGTTAGCTGTCGGTCCCATGCTTTCTCAACAAGATGCAGTCTTATGACCCCTTCCCCATCTTAAACAAACCACACCCCCACTGCTCACCTACAAAGGAAGCAGGCATGTTCTTTTGACAGAGTGGTTATGTGGAGAAGGAAATTGTTTTGAAGGTAGAAAATGTGTGCCCGCCCCATGAAGAAGAGAAGGGAAGTAAAGCTGCGCAGTCCTCGGTGAGGCTCTGCTCACAGTGGTTACATTCAGGCCAGCGTTCTGCATAATTGGGAGTTTTCTTCTTTTTCAATGACCCCTGGGAAACCCCCCAAATTCTGGAAAGTCTTGCTAGGAGTACTGAGCACTGTGGCTGTACTTCCTTCAAGACACATTTATGTGTCTCTGGCCGTCTGTGGTAGGTGAAATTAATAATGAAAACAGACAAACGCTTCTTAAATTGTGAATTTGGATAATTGGATAGATTTGGCAATTAAAAATCATTTTATTGGGGGCTCATACAACTCATCACAATCCATACATACATCAATTGTATAAAGCACATTTGTACATTTGTTGCCCTCATCATTCCAAAATATTTTCTCTCGACTTAAGCCCTTGGTATCAACTCCTCATTCTCCCCCCTCTCTCCCTCATCCCTCATGAACCCTTGATAATTTATAAATTATGATCATTTTGTCATGTCTTACACTGTCCGACGTCTCTCTTCACTTACTTTTCTGTTGTCCATTCTTATATGTAGATCCTTATAATTGGTTCCCCCTTTCTACTCCACCTACCCTCCATCCTCCCGGTATTGCCACTCTCACCACTGGTCCTGAAGGGATCATCTGTCCTGGATTCCTTGTGTTTCCAGTTCCTATCTGTACTAGTGTACATCCTCTGGTCTAGCCGGGTTTGTAAGGTAGAATTAGGATCATGATAGTGGGAGTGGGGGAGCATTTAAAAACTAGAGGAAAGTTGTATGTTTCATTGTTGATACCCTGCTCGCTAACTAGCTCGTCTCCTCCCCACAGCCCTTCTGTAAGTGGGTGACCCATTACCTACAGATGGGCTTTGGGTCTCCACTCATTTACAATGATATGATTTTTTGTTCTTTGATGCCTTATACCTGATCCTTTCGACACCTCTTGGTCACATAGGCTGGTGTGCTTCTTCCATGTGGGCTTTGTTGCTTCTGAGCTAGATGACCACTTATTTAACTACAAGCCTTTAAGACCCCAGCTGCTATATCATTTGATAGCCAGGCACCATCAGTTTTCTTCACCACATTTGCTTCTGCATCTATTTGCCTTCAGCAATCATTTTGGGAAGGTGTGTATCATGGAATGAGAATTGGCACCTTTTGTGATGTTTTTCCCATGAAACTAGAATTCAAAATGTGTACATTCATTAATTCTCAATATTTACTTAAATGTCAGGACTAACTGGGAGTGAATCACGGTTTGTCCGGAGTCTTGGAACAGCTGAGTATATTTCCTATTAGGATAAACTGTAATGGAACAAACAAGTAAATCATTTCATGTACTAAGATTATTTTTCGTACAGAAAGTAAATGACCCAATACAAGTTATAATTCTCTGTGGACTCTGGGAAAATTATCTTAGTGAGATCTTGCTTTCTAATCACAGGGGTCCTTGAACATCTAATCCCATGGTTTTATATAGGGAGTTTCATTAATCAATATAAAGTTCATATCTCAATACTAAAAACCAAAATGCAAACCCATTGCCAGGGAGTTGATTTTGAATGGGAGGGACCCTATGTGGGCCTCTGAGACAGCAAACCTTGTAGGGAGCAGAGCGAGGAATGATTGGTGGTCTTGAACTACCCTCAGTGCGTTAGCAGCACAAGGCCCAGCCCACAATGTCGTGCTGAAGCAATATGTAAATTAATCTTTTTTTAAACAATTTATTGGGGCTCATACAATTCTTATCACAGTTCATACATATACATACATCAATTGTATAAAGCACATCTGTACAGTCTTTGCCCTAATCATTTTTTTTTCCTCTTTTCTTTTTTTACATTTTATTAGGGACTCATACAACTCTTATCACCATCCATACATATACATACATCAATTGTATAAAGCACATCCATACATTCCCTGCCCCAATCATTCTCAAGGCATTTGCTCTCCACTTAAGCCCCTTGCATCAGGTCCTCTTTTTTTTCCCCCCTCCCTCATGTGCCCTTGGTAATTTATACATCGTTATTTTGTCATATCTTGCCCTATCCGGAGTCTCCCTTCCCCCCTTCTCTGCTGTCCCTCTCCCAGGGAAGAGGTCACATGTGGATCCTTGTAATCAGTTCCCCCTTTCCAACCCACTCACCCTCCACTCTCCCAGCATCGTCCCTCACACCCTTGGTCCTGAAGGTATCATCCACCCTGGATTCCCTGTACCTCCAGCCCTCATATGTACCAGTGTACAGCCTCTGTCCTATCCAGCCCTGCAAGGTAGAATTCGGATCATGGTAGTTGGGGGGAGGAAGCATCCAGGATCTGGGGGAAAGCTGTGTTCTTCATCGGTACTACCTCACACCCTAATTAACCCATCTCCTCTCCTAAACCCCTCTATGAGGGGATCTCTATTGGCCGACACTTGGGCCTTGGGTCTCCACTCTGCACTTCCCCCTTCATTTAATATGGTATATATATATACATATACATATATACATATACACATATATACACATACATACACACACTCATATCTTTTTTTTTTTGCATGATTCCTTATACCTGGTCCCTTGGCACCTCGTGATCACACTGGCCGGTGTGCTTCTTCCATGTGGGCTTATTTGCTTCTGAGCTAGATGGCCGCTTGTTGTAAATTAATCTTATCCTAAAGATTTGAAACCAAAGTGTTAATAAAATGTTGACTGAAATAAAAAATGTTTGAAGAACAAATTGAGTTTTTTACAGCTGGGGCATGCTCGTAGTGAGCATTTTGATTTCCTGCTAAGCACTCGGCATGCTAATTTCTGCCATCAGTAAATTTGATTAAAGTCAAAGACCTTTTCCCCACTTGTAACACTTTGAACAGTTAGAATCAAGGAAATTTTACAACCAGAATTATATTTTCCAGATACGCAATTGAAACTATACGTATCTCTAAAATTAAAACAAAAACCTTCCAAAAATGAAACAAAACATATTATTTCACCTTTGCCTTTTCATTCCAGGCAAAAACAATATGATGCTGATTTTTCTTCTGTAGTTCAGACGAAATAGATACATAGCCTTACTTCTAGGGAGAGATTCTCTGTTTTATTCCAAAAAATTTTAGAATGGAAGACCAGATCCAAAATATCTGATATGGAAAGTAAAACAAGGACAAAGAGATAAATAGACCAGTCTAGCTGTTTATTAAATCTGAATAAAGGGATCAAATGTGTGCTGTTTGCTTTAAAATTAAATCAATGTTATTTGTACCCATTAATCTGACAGGGATTTTTCTTTCCTTTAACAATTAATCAAAACAAAAATATATATAACTCAGTGTTCATTTGGAAAAGAAAGTGTTACAGACAGACATCTGGAAATCTCAACAATCACTGGATCTCAGTGAGATGCTATGAGCGGCTCACTGAGGTGCTTGTGGGATACTGGATGTGGAAAGCAGAGCTTCTGAAACTAAGTTAGTTAGGACTCCCTGAGCATCACTGCCGTAGGGAGGAGAACTCTACCAGCTGATGTTTTCAAGTGATGCAAGAGGATGTGCTAATTTGACTACATATTAACCAGTGACATTATAATCAAGGTGGATGTCTGTTGCTACTACTTGTCATAATGCAATAGGTCTGAAACGGGAGTTGCAGCTGGGGAAATGGTAACAAAACCTGTACTTTAAAATCTATCTATGGAAATTAATGTAGAGGCAATTTTCTTGTTAGGCTTTAAAAATAGTAGTTTGTCATTTTGGAATCAATACCAAAAAACGATGCCACCATCTCATAAAATAAACATGCAGTGAAAGGGCAACACACACATTAGCTGCTAACTGAGTTTGTAGCCAACGCAGTCTGATGAGAAGGAACTCAGTGTGATGGGAAGTGCGAACGAAGCCATTAGCCATATGGTGCAGTGTGAGCAGCGGCTCTGTCACTGCTCGGCACTTGCACGTTGTATGGTTTATTAAACAATTATGCACTGGCAAGCAACACTTGGATAATTATTGGCTGTTTAAAAATATCTTTTGTTAATCTAGCTGCATTTGCGGGCTTGAAGGATTTCTGCTCCACGACGCCTCCATGCTTCACATTTGCTCTGTGTATGGATGGAAATGGGCACCCATATTGAAGACGTAGGCACACTTCTTGTATCATACTGTGCGTCATCAAGGTATGCCATGGGGCATTTCACAATATAGGGGAGCATTCCTTTCAGATGTGCTTTCCCACCTGCCTCCTGTCAGTGCACACACACTGTCTGTGGTACGGAGAATGTGCCATGCGTATGCAATATCTGCAGAATGAGGCAGTGTGACACGGACACAAAAAATAAAAAATAAAACTTCAGTAAGATATTCAGATATTCTGCTCTGTGAAGCCATTCTGGCACATATCTATATATAATTTAAATTAATTTTTTATTAACAGAAGATACTGCCCAGAATCATCACTATTTACAGCATGTTGTCCTCAAAGGAAAATTTTATCGCAAGCATTTGTTTCTCTTCAACTGATGTGGCTTTGTCAGGTCACTTATACTCTGTGAACCCATGAGCTGACTCTAAGTCCACTGGATAATCGCTAGATGGGGTTGCTGGTTCCATAGCCTGGGCTCAGCAGTGTGGGCTTGCGGCAATGTCATGGGTAAGGCAGTGAAATGACTGTGATCTTGACATGCCTGCCAGGGGAGTGCTGGGCAGCTGCAGCTGCCGCACACAGATAGGCCGTGCCTCAGTGAGACACAGTAGAGCAAAAGATGACTTTTGCTCACAGAAGTTCACTCCACGTGCTAATTGTACTATAGTTATCGTTAACAAAAATAAGTTGTGTGCTTTCAGGCATAATTCCCATGTAGCCATTTTATAATGAAAACACCATAAGTTAGAGATCATAATTGATAGATCAAAATAGGGGAAAGCCAATTCAGGCAAAACCAGGAAATTGAAAATAAATAGTCACAGATATGGCAAAGTTACGTCAAAGAGCTCCAAATCTAGGCGAGGCTAAAAGAGCATTATGCTTCTCTGAATACCTCTTATATAAAACAGTTGATTTGAATATGGCTTTTTGATAGGCTATCATTCGGATATAAAGAGGAAGATAAAGTGTATTATTAGAGTGTGTTGCTAACATTTCTGTAGAGATAGCGACCGTGAACTGCTATTCCAATTGAATTTGTGGCATAAATCTTCAATAATCAACATGCTGTTCACCATGGGGAAGACTACTGATGGTGACCAAGGATATTCCCCATGGTGAAAGACCCCTTAACCCCAGTCCCTGAATGAAGACAACTGGGGGCAGAGCCTCTGGAGAGTGTGTCAGCCACCCCCCACCCCATCCCCCCATGCCCCCATCGACATGTAGCACAAGTGAGATATAAATCCATTTGGTCTTAGCCTGCTGAGATTGTTTAGGTTGCTTGCTATTATTCATTAGTAGTAAAACACAGAGTGTAAAATCTGTGATTTCACAGATATCAGTATTTAGAACATGGTTCACCATAAAAATAAATATCTAAAGTAATTTTAGTAAATGGTATTAGGCAAATTAGGGTATTTTGAGCCTCCAGTTCCCCGCCCCCTGTACACCCCCTTCCCCTGTGTGAGGCTGGTGCACTGTGATGGGTTATCAGCGGTATCCTCAGCTCACTGGGTGACAGGGAGGGCTCAGTGTGATCCTCTTTTCCCTAGTCAGTTCACCCACATGCTCCATACACACATTGTCATTTTCTTTGAGTGTCACGATGAAACAAAGTTGGATGACACTGTTGTATGTTATTGCTGCTCTTCGGTGGTGCTCACTTGGCTCTGACTTCTCACAATTGTTCTTAGGTTAGAGACCAACGTTGCAGCCGTGTCAATCTACCTTGGTGAGGTTCTTCCTCTTTGTTTTTGCTCTATTTTGCCAAGTATGATGTCCTTCTCCAGGGACGGGTGTCTTCTAATAACTTGTCCAAAGTATAGGAGTGAAAGTCCTGCCCTCCTTGACTTGAAGGAACATTCTAGCCTAACTGTGCTTCCTGCAAGACAGATTGGTTTGTTCTCTTAGCAGTTCATGTACTTTAGTATTCCTCTTTAGCACCGTAATTCAAAGGCGCCTTTCTTATTCAATGTCCAATTTTCACAGGCACTTGAGGCAATTGAAAATACCATGACTTGGGACAGACTCACCTTAGTCCTAAAATAACATCTTAGCTTTTCAACACGTTGAAGAGGTCATGTGCCAATACATCCTTTGATCTCTTGACTGCTTCTTCCAGGGGCCATTGATTGTGGATCCAAGCAAGACAAAATCCTTTGCAACTTCCATCTTTTCTATGTTTGTCGGGACGTCACCTATTGGTTCAGCTGTGAAGATTTTTGTTTTCTTTGCATTGAGTTGTAATTCTTACTGAAGGCTGCTCTCCTTGATCTTCATCAGCAAGTGCTTCAAGTTCTCCTCACTTTCAGCAAGCAAGGTTGTGACATCTGCATATTACATGTTGTTAATAAACCTTCCTCCAGTCCTGATGGTGAGTTATTCTTCATATAATCTGGATTTTCTGATTATTTGTTCTACATGCCGATTGAATAAGTATAATGAGAAGATACAAATCTGACACCCATCTTTCCTGATTTGTTGTGTTGTGATGTGTGGCGAAAGGAAAGAAGTCAAGGTCATGTGGGAATAATGGAAATTGTGAACACTGCAGAACCACAGCACTTGACCAAAATGTACAGTAAGTTTTTGGTCTTGCTAGCTGTAACTTCAGCCATCTATCTGTCAGTTTGTTGTACCGTGGTGGTTTGTGTGTTGTTTGATTCTAGAAGCATCAGTATTTCAAATACCAGCAGGGTCACCCATGGTGGGAATGTCTTAGCAGAGCTTAGAAGAAACAGACTAAGAAGAAAGCCTCGGTCGTCTACTTCCAAAAATTAGCCAGTACATTGTGGAGAAGAGCAGTCTATTATTCAATATAGTTCGGAAGAGGTCCCTCTTGGGTTGGAAGGCAGTATACAATAATCTTAACAATGAACTCAAGCATACCAACAACCATGAAGCTAGCCAGAATGGGAGAACGTTTAGTTCTGTTTGTTATGCCTAAGGTTGCTATGAGTTCAAGGCAATTGGATGTAACCAGTAACAACTATAAGCTGAACAAGGACTAAGTATGTCCAGTCTTCTCCTTGTCCTGATTTGGGTACACATTTGCTTATCGATCTAGTCAACTCTGTCTTGGAAGAAGTGCAGCCAGGTTTCTCCTTAAAGACAAGGATGGTGACACTTCTGCTGAGGTAGTCTGGACCTGTTATCAGGAGAGACTAGTCCTTGGAAAAGGACAACGTCTTGGGAAAATAGAAGGACATTGGCGAGATAGATTGAGACAAAGGATCCAACAACGGGCTGAAACATAGCATTTGTGGAGATAGCGCAGAATCAGGCTGGGCCCGTTCCGTTGGATTTACGGTCACGGTGAGTCCGAACAGGCTTGTGGGCACCTAACAACAACACCTCTTCATCCAGTCCGTCAATCAAAAGCTTTTGAATGAGTTCCGTGCATTAAAGGGACTGTGGAACACTTAGGGCAGACAAAATGAACCACTGTCCTCCCCTCCTTTAAGAAACCACAATTCCTATGTGAAAAGGCAGTCAATTATAGTGAAATGCAGAAAAGAAAAGAAATAATTACAAGTAAGCGCTGTGTTATATGCAGTGTCTGAGCCATCTGCTTTTATTTGATCCTCGAGGGAGTTCCATGGGGTAATGGGTATTAGCGTCACCGTACAGAGATACGGAGACCCTGTGGCATCATTAGTGACCTACTGGGTTGCTAACAGCAAGGGCCAGTTCGAAAGCTCCAGTCCCTGCAGGAGAGCGGCTGTCTGCTCTCCGTCCTGCCACCCTCATGGGAGCGGTTCTACTGGGTCCTGTAGGATCGCTCCTGGAACCTACTCAATGGCAGTGTATTGCGTTGGCTTGGGTATATGTCGATAAGGGTTTATGTAGAATGTAGGGGTTTGAATTCAGTACTGTAGAGAAATACAAATAGACACTTGTGAAAGCTACTCTTGTCCATTGGGAGAAATATGAGGTTCCCACTCCTATACAGAGTTAAGTCTTGGAAAGTCACGGGGGGTGGGGGGGCAGTTCTACCGGTTCCTGTAGGGTCGCTGTGGGTCAGAATGGCGTGAGCTAAGTGAGTAACCACTGTTCGTAGCAAGGTATCCTGCCAGGAGAGTGTGTGCTTTGCATATTAGTGACCCACAGGCATGATGCCCGAGCCCTAGTGGGGCAGCCACTCTGAGGGAACACGCCCAGACTCTGCACCTGTAAGAATTTAGAGCAGCGGGAACCCAAAGAGGCAATGCTCTTTGTCTTACAGGGTCATCATGCATTAGGATGGCCTCGCTGGCAGCAAGTGTTTGCTGTTGTTGTTTGTTTGAGGCACGCTTTTTGGGTTTTCAACTCATTCTTGAGAATGCCTTCATGTAACATCATATTCAGATGATCTCCCAAATTGTAAACTCTCTCCCCTTCCCACTAAGGTACGGATACTAGTATGTGTATCCACAAATCATCCGAAAGGAGGCAGACTATTTTGATACAGTGCTGATGTTTGGTTTGTGTGCTTTGCTTTTGTTATGTGTTGAGTTTAAATGAAATGAGGGAAAATGAAATTTTGAGTTGATGATCTTGTGTGAAATATTTTATGTAGGTTCTTAATTGTGTATTCAACACCTACCAAAAAAGAAAACAGGTCAATGTCTCTGTAGACACCTATATTTAATGGTACAACTTGGCATTCTGCTGTTCAGATAGTAATTTTGGTTTAACAAAGCCTTAATCCTCAACCTGGTTAGGGACAGATTCCTTTCTGTACAGCATCATGTGACACTGACTCCATTTCCTCTTTTGGAAAATGAAGGCAGGGTCTACACTAGGTCACATGTAAGGTTTTTGTAGCTCTAAGGTATCGTCGAATGTTCCTCTTCTTTGTTTGAGGTCTATGCACTCATATATGTGACACGGAGATCCTGTGAGGTTAAATCCAACATCACTGAGCCAGTCTCAGTGACAAAGTAGTGAGCAGAACTGGCCCTGACTCCCTCTCCAAGGGGTGTCTTTTGTCATGAACTGGACAATCACTCATTTGCCAGTCAAAATCCACCAAACAAACTAAAGTCTACCACTGCAGGAGACACTGCCGATAATTGGAGTTCACTGGCATTTGGGATGCCAGATCGCTCTCACTTTTTATATTATCAGGTTGTATTATCTGAACTATTTGGTTCAAAGTTGTCTTCTTAGTCTGGTGTTTCTACCTATCTCTGCACCTCCCCATATAGGTCAAATGACAGAAAACATGTCTGCTGGAAAACAGGTGTCTGTGATTTGTTCTTCTCTTCCTTTAAGAATAGAGACATCTTAAAAGAACTTGGCAACTCAGCTAATTATCTATTTATCAGGGAATTGAATGAATGGTAATGGGCGGTAAAGGGGAGAGACAGAGCAAGGGGTTTATAAAGTAGATATTCTAGCAGAAAAACCTTAAATCATATACACTGCATCTACATTCTTATATCTTTGTATGAGTTATTTTGTGAATTAGCACTAAAAAAATCCTATTATTTGGTGTAGGACCAAAAAGGATGTCTTTCTTGCATAATACATGCTTAGAGAGCATAAAATATAGAAATAGGAACATTGAACTGAGGGAAGAAGCAGTTTAGCACAAGTCATAGAATCCTTCACAGGATGGCAAACATTTACATTCTAAACCTGTCTCCCTATTATAAGCAGCCTGATTTTCATCAATGAAAGCAGCTGGCACAGACTGCTGAACCAGTTATTTTATTTTATCAGGCATTTCTATCAGGGATACTATTTTCATTTCCCCCCAGCATTTGTAGTGTAAATGAGGAGCAACCTCTCATAAAATAATGCTAAGAAGATCAAAGGAAGCAATCCCTACTAGCAAGCTAAAATCATTCTTGGAGAATGTTTTTGATTATGGTTAATAATGTAATCAAGTCAGAAACCTGTCTACAAGTTGAAAGTATGGCAGATTTGCCGCTATTACAGCAGGGTAACTATGGACAGTATTATTGCAAGAAAGTTGTGGGCATAGGAAAATAAGGATCTAACAAAATATTTATTAAGGACTATAGCGTTTGATGTGTATTTTTTCTCAGGAAAACAAAATGGTGTTGCAACTGAAAGTTCAGAATGGAAACCGAATTAGAGAAGCATCAGAGTGGAAAAATCAGAGGATAAAAAAAAACACCCTCCAAACACCTTTGATTGTGTTCCTTAAAGGCCAATTGCTTTCTTATCCCTTGTGATGAGTGGGGGCTAGGGCATTCTTCTGGAAGACTTTTCTGTGCATTTTCTGGTTAGCAGATTACAGATTGAGTCATCAGTAGATAAGAGCCTTACAAACGGACAGACCCGAAATCATGTCCTTTGATTGTAATTGACAGAGGTAAAGAAAAAAAAAAGATTCATCTGTGATTGTTCTGTGATGTGATTTGGTGACATCATACAGCTGGGAACAGAGTCAGGAAAGGCAACCATCCCTCCTGGAAGGCTTATCACCGTGTAGCCTGTTAGTCTTCCTCCCCCCAGTGCCTACAGCTTTAAGGCCTAACAGTCTGTGTCACTGTTCTATCCATTCTCAGGAACTGGGCTGTGATTTTTATACTTTGATTCTCTCCTTCTGGCTCCTTTATTTTTCAGGGAGGATGTTTCTCTATATATTTTGGACATGTAACCAAACAGGGTACAAAATATGATTGTAAATATGGTCACATGCTTGGTGAAGTAAACGGAACATCACATTTCTTTCCCTGGGGGTGGGGGGAATGATTTCATTGGAAAAATGCATATTAAAGAATGGAGACAAGGATCTTGACGTTTCTTGACCCTATCTCATTTTTAAGGATCCAAGCTGGTGTCATTGGTTAAGCATTGGGGTGCTAACAATGTGGGTGATTCAAGTCCACCAGCCACTCCATGGGAGAAAGATGAGGTTTTCTGCTCCTGCAAAGAGTTACAGTCTTGGAAACCCCGAGAAGCATGTCTACAGGGTTACCCAGAGCCAGATTTGAATCCGTAGCAGTAGGTTTTATCTTATATCATAATTTTTAGTGGCATATGAAATTAAATTCTCTGTATCAATTAGCAAGCAACATTCTAACACTCAGGTATAAAAAAACTCCAATCTACATGTATGAAGAGTATATTTTGTGAAGAAATTAAAAGACATTTGAAAATGTAAAAAAACTAACTCACTAAATGATCTCTATAGACACTAGAAGAGCTTATATTTTATATCTTGAAATCACAAAAGATTTATGAGACAAGTCTACCAGAAAGCCTACTGCTTAGTAACATATTTTTAGGGATTAAGAAAAGATGTGCACAATGTCACAGATCTATGTGTATAAGAATTAATTTCTGGGTATCCAACTGACTTGTGTAAGAGTTACATTTTCTAAAGGGAGATTGTGAGTTGTCAGTTTATAATGATATTTATACATGTAAATCAAGTATTTGAATCTGCAAGTTAATTGTGTCTAAAAATAACAGACTAATTATAAACTCTTATGCTATATTTACCTTTATGCCCAAGCTGTTTAAAACTAAAAATTCAATTAATAGGAGGTCGTTTCAGTTATCATACATGGATTCTATTAATCATACCTTCAAGGGCAAAGTCTATACCACTTCCACAAGCTAGAAAGCTGTTCAATTTCCCATGAAAACTGGTCTACTACAGCGTCTCTTCAGTTTAGACTTCTGAATTACCTTGTTTTCAGTGAGATACAAGAGCATAAACTTCATTAGAACAAGACTTTGAATTATTATTTAAGCCTATGTAAAGATGTTTAAAGAAAAGTAATAATTATAGACAATGCTACAGTTACTGTTTCATCTACATTCTAATAAGTATCAACTTTTATTTTAGTTTTTCCCCAAAATTTGTCTCTACCTGCAGTTAGATAATCCTAGAGTCTCTTTTTGGGGTTTGGTTTTGTTTACTGAGAGGTCTGTTTTGGCTGGTGTGTGTATGTGTGTGTACATAACTCCTGGTACCAATTGGCACCGGGAGTTGTTCTAGAGAAACAAGATCATAAATATGGGCTTCTCAAATTGGCTCTCCACCCTTCCTAGATTGAAAGCACAGATAATGCTGTCTCTACCCTAGAGGCATGGATACGTCTGCCACTATTACTAGAGAGGGTGGTGTTAATCCATGGTGTAAAATTACACAACTAATAACTGCAGTATCGCCACCAATAGATGGAGTGCTGATGAGAGGAGAGGCTCTCTGGTGATCAGACCGGCATGCAGCTGATTTAGCTAGTTCTCTACTGCAACTTGTGAGCTACACTACCTGTGAGACAGCCAGCCCATGGATCGTGTTGGTAGAGTTTGAGGTTCTTTCAAGACCTGCTTCACCACACTGCTGGTGTGTCCATTGCCTGAGCTTGAGGCTGGGAGAACCTGTCATCTTGCATTGCTTGGGTTCTCTATCCCATCCAGGCCTGCTTCCCAAAGCTCCTGAGTTGCTGCCTGCTGCTTGTGGGCAGATGCTGCCGGCATTGCCCAAGGGAAGAGTCTGCTGTCTACTTACTTGATGTTGGACACAGCAGCCCTCAAGAGTTGAAGGATTTCCAGCATATTGATTGCAGGGCAGGGTTTCAGGGAATCCTACAACATCCATGACTCCAGAAAGTCTGGCTCCCTTGACAATTTGAAGTTATATTCTCGATTTTCTCACTTTTGATCAGAATGAGTTTTTGGAACCTTTGATTAAACCATTAAATAATGGTATCTGAGTACCACGAGGGTTCCTCTGGTTGTGTGGCAGGTAAAGGGGGCATCTTCTCCCTGGAGGCAATTAGCCACACATCGCCTTTCTTTTTCCTAGTCTCGACTCTCCTTCTATTGCTCCAGAAGGAGGGAGATAGGTGATGTTATTGCTCCAGAAGCAGTAAATTTCAGCTTTCTGTGAGTCTTAAACACCACCTGGATTAAGGACAGGGTTGCATAGCAATAAAGGTAATTGCTGTCAATATGTTGTGCACCTGTAGATAGTTAAGCTGGCAAACATTGTGTGATAGATGTATGCACAACAACATAAATGACAAATGGTACACTTTACAAGACTGTTTATGTACAACAAAGGAGTCCTGGAGGTGATATTTAGAATATCCACCCAATGTACAAAAATTGATCTCTAGAAATAGTATTTGGGGAAATTTCACACCAAACATTTATCCAAATTTATATGTAATTATCCACAAGGAAGCTGTCTATCATAAAAATAAATTGTTTGGGGAAAACTAAGGAAGCTTAGATTGTTGAAACATTTAAATGATTTAGAAGCATTCTCACCAAAAATTATTTTGTTTTCCAAATTCATTAGTGTAAAATAGTGTTAATCAGAATAGTTAATTCAATAGCTCTAGATATACATGAATAAAAAGAATCATCTTATTTGTAGGAAATTTTTAAATTTCTTTGTTATTTCTTATTTTCTCACATTTAACACTTCTCTATATAATATAAATAAAGCAATGTGAAAAGTAAAGGAATCCATCCACAGCCATATTTCTAAAGCGTACTTATTAAAGTTCTATTTAATAGCTTTAAGTAACGGAGAATAAAACTCTAATGTTTGTATTGTCTTTGTTTTTCTAACCTTTTATAAGGAGCCAGTGTTTTGGTTGGAATATCCCCTTAAACTAGAACTCTTCAAGCCATACTTCAAAGTTTTAAGTAAATATTAAAAGTATTTCTGTATAATGACACTATTAATGGAAATCATTATGCTCCAAGGAGATGATTGATAAGATTCTACATTAACAAGGAGGTCTCTAATGGGAGTCAAAGGCAAATAAAAACCATAGATCCAGGAATGGGTTTTTGGCTTGAACTAAATCTTAGCTCCAATTTAAGAACAATTAGTTCTTATAACATGGCCTTGTTTGACAAGTGACCCCATGAGGAAAACACAGAAGACATTGGTGCTAAAACAAAGTGTAGTGAAGAAATTAGATGGTGTCCGGCTAGCAGACGGCATAGCATCTAGGGTCGTAAAGGCTTGTTTTCAAACAAGCAGACAGATAAGTAAGATGTCAACTATGTCCACATGAAAGAAGTACACCAACACCATGATCTAAGAATTGCAAAGTATATAAACCAAACTTGAAGGAGGGAATAGTGTCTGAGCTTAAATTGTGAGACGCTGGTTTGCAGAAAACTATGGATGACAGTGAAGTCCACATACATTTGTGAGATCGACACAGGGAATCAGCCTCTAGTGATTCCCTCTGTCTGTACTTCAGGGACTGGAGTAAACTAATACCAGAGGGTATTGGAGAGATGACTATGGAAGATCAAAACGATAAACCTGACTAGAATTGTTGAAACCTGTCACTTGATCTCCACTCTGGTACACTTTGTGACTGATCTGGTTTTCAATACTTCTTGTGTTTGTGTATGTGTGTGTCTTTCTTTCATATTGGGGTCTATCTCTGATGCATTTTGTCATTGTGGGTAACCCTCTTGAATTGTTGTTATATATTTCCCCTTTTTCAATATATGACATCTAGGATTGATGAAACCTATATACAGACAATAAGTGGAATAGGGTTCCTGGGGGGTAGGGTGGGGGAGTTGGGGTAAAGGGGAGCTGATATTAAGGAGTTCAAGAAGAAAGAAACTGTTTAGAAACTAATTGTGGTAGTAAGTATAAAACACTACTTGATGTGATTGAACTATGGAATGATATAATATCTGTAAATGCTCCCAATAAAATAGTTTTAGTAAAAAATTTTTATATAGTGACAGATCCAATTACACCAGGAAATGAAGCCTCAGTAACTTAGTTAATTCCTTTTGAAAAACTTTTAATGTTCCTAGAAGTTTAACTACATATTGCTTTATAATACTTAAATATTGGATTGCTGTTAGTTATTAACATTTTATCATTAAAATTCCTTATAATTATTCATTTTCTATCTATAAATTGAAAACATCTATTATTAAAATTTATAAATAAAAATCAATTGAATAGAAAATTCATCAGCGTATTTTGTTTTAAATAACTGAATTAGAAGAAAGAAAGAGAAAAACTGGAATAAGAAAGAAATTAACCTTAACAGTAATATAATGTGATGTATTTAATTTCTTAGCATAAGCTCAACTTAGCTCACATTATGTAATTCCTTGCAACATCAGGTACTGACTATAAGGACAAATGTGCATATAATATTTCCTTTAATCTATTTCATAAAATTGTATAGATGTTTTTCTAGATACTAAGAAAAATTAGTGAAAAATTAGATTCTTGGCTACATTGGTCTTGATCAAGTCCCACAAGGCATTCTATGCCCTCCTAACCATTGATTTTAGTTCACTTGTTCCTTTGTCCTTGGGTCTGTTGGCATCCTGTATTAGTCTGAGTACTTTAGAGAAACAAATCCTCAGAAACTCATATATAAGGGAGAGTTTTATATAAAAGTTAAGTGTGCACCAAGAAAACATCCCAACCCAGTTCTACCCAAGCCCACAAGTCCAACATTAACCCATTAACCCATATGTAAAACACCAATCCACAAAGTCCTCCACCATCTCACAAAACAGACACAATGATGCCGACTGCAAGAAGAAAGCCGAGTCAGTGAATCTGTAAACATATCAGCGCTGGCAGGGATCTCCACATGGGTGCTCCAGCACCCAGGGCTGCATCAGGGTAGGTCCATGTGGCTTTTTTCTCAGGGATGTCTTGCAGGAAGTTAGCCTTGCCAGCTGAAGCAGGGAGCTCCTAAGCCAGCTGCACCCTGGCACAACCATCACAAAGCAAGAGACCTGAGAACTAGAAAGGTGAGGCTCACGGAGCCATTTATCCCTCTGTCCTTCAATTAACCCCACATGTGTTTATCAGCCAGGTTGGCACAATAAACTAACGACCTCACACCCCTCTTCCATCCCCCCCCCACTCTCATACCCGCAGGAATGTTTAGTCCTATTGTTTTCTCCTCCAGATTGTTTATGCCCCCCATCTTATCTAGATGGACACAAAGAGACAGTAGTAAGCACAAAAACAAGACAAAGCAATACAAAACAACAAAAGAAATCAAGAAAAATAAAAACAACAATAGAAAAGCCCACAAATAGTTTCAGGTCTGTGTTTTGACCTTTATGAGTGTTTTTAGGTCTTGTTTAATGGGTGCCATACCCTGGCATCACAGTCTATTTTGGGTATTGCTCAGGGACTTCATTACTTTGCTCCCTTTGCTGCTCTGTTGCACACCCTTAGAGTTTTGCCCTGGTGTGGTGTGGTCAGTTAGGGCGCAATTCCAGAATTGTGTCTCTCCCCGCCCCCCAGAAGTGCTATGGTTCAGTGAAAGACATCTAATGGGGGGGCCAGCCCTAGGGTCCTCTGTGAGCATTGACTGCTCCAAGAGGAATATCGTCCTTGGGGCTTGGTGTGCCACTCTCTCTCCTTCCCTCTTCATTGGTGCCTGTGCGCTCTGATCCCTACCTCTCCCTGAGCTGTAGCTTCAGTGCTTTAGTGCTGTCCTTTGAAGTGCATTCTTCTGGCGGGAGTGGGGGGCGCAATGTAGAGGAGAGGAATTACCAGAACTTGAATGAAGGCCAAACATGATAGTGGGACAAGAGGAAAGTAAAAGGAAATAGAGGAAAGAACTAAGAGGCAAAGGGCATTGTGTTAGACAGGGTTCTCTAGAGAGACAAACCCAGATTGCTAGTAAATATATATAGAGAGATAGATATAGATGATATAGATAGATATAGATGTATAACACAAGAAATGAACTGGTAAATTATAAAGCAGTACAAATGGCTCAGTGCAACTCACTCCTCTGAGAGAGTTGTGAGACACTTGCAGTCCTTTAAGACTTGAGGGCTGCCAGTTCCTTCTCTTTAGAGAGAGCTGGGCTATATATACACAGGCAGCAGACAGCAAGGCAGGTCACCAACTGTCGGTCCCCCACTCCAGAAATGTACATTCCAATCGTGTGAGCTTAAAGGGACCTCAACTTACAGTGACACAGTCCACAGGCTAGGCGTCCCAAAGGTAGTGTACCCTTTAAATTGAACAAGCAAGGCAGCTGCATGCTGGTTCAATGATTACAGAGCGAGAGACAAGAAAGGCGAGGCTCACCGAGCCATTTATCTCTCCTCCCTTCAATTAATCCCACTTGTGTTTATCGGTCAGGCTGTCACAACAAACTATTGCAGACATTTATAGAAGTCTAAATACAGTCAGGTATATATGTAACTATATTTTTATATAATGATAGGGAAATAGATCTATGTACATATATTTATTTGTTAATTATTCAGGCAGCAGATGGACATTTGACCTCTATGCAAGAACACCTTGTTCTAATAACCTGGCATTCTGAGATGTTCACCTTCCGTAACACAATTGCTGAAGACAAAGTGAGTACATAAGCAGTGTGGTGAAGAAAGCTGATGGTGCCCAGCTATCAAAAGATATAGCATCTGGGGTGTGTTGGACAGGATTCTCTAGAGAGACAAACCAGATTGCTAGTAATTATATATAAATATATTTATAAAGATACATATATAAAAAAGAAATGAACTGTTAAACTATATACAGATAGATAATACAAGAAATTAACTGTTAAATTATAAAGCAGTGAGACACTAGCAGTCCTTCAAGGCTTGAGAGCCGCCAGTTGCCAGTCCCCTTCTGTAGAGAGAGCTGGGCTATATATATCCAGGCAGCAAACAGCAAGGCAGGTCCCCAACTGTCATCAACTGTCTGTCCCCAGCTCCAGAGATGAACATTCCAATCGTGTGGGCTTAAAGGGACCTCAACTTACAGAGACACAGTCCACAGGCTAGGCATCCCACAGGTAGTGTACCCCTTTAAACTGAGGCACAGAACAAGCAAGGTGAGGCTCACTGAGCCATTTATCCCTCTGCCCTTCAGTTAATCCTGCTTGTGTTTATTGGCCAGGCTGGCACAATAAACTATCACATGGGGTCTTAAGGGCTTGAAGATAAATAAGTGGTCATGTAGCTGAGAAACAATAAAGCCCACATGCATCAAAGATCCCCTCCCCCAAAATCATAGAGATGTGAATGCGGGGGGGGGGCAGATTGGAGACCCAAAGACCATCAGTAGATAATTGAACATTCCCTTACAGAAGGGTCGCAAGGAAGAGACAAGCCAGTCAAGGTGTAGTATAGCACCAAGGAAACATAACTTTCCTCTAGTTCTTTAACGCTTCCTCCTCCCCTACCACTGTCATGACCCCAATTCTACCTTACAAATCCGGCTAGACCAGAGTGTGTATACTGGTACAGATAAGAGCTCCCAACACAGGGAATTCAGGACAGATAACCCCCTCATGATCAATAATGAGACTAGCGATATCAGGAGGGGAAGGGGAAGGTGGGGAGAGAAAGGGAGAACTGATCACTATGATTGACATATAACCCCTCCCAGGGGATGAACAACAGAAAAGTGGGTGAAGGGAGAGAGTTGTTGGTGTAAGACATGAGAAAATAATAATAATTTATAAATTATCAAGGGTCATGAGGGAGGG
Organism: Tenrec ecaudatus; assembly: GCF_050624435.1. Classification (NCBI taxonomy): domain Eukaryota; kingdom Metazoa; phylum Chordata; class Mammalia; order Afrosoricida; family Tenrecidae; genus Tenrec; species Tenrec ecaudatus. The sequence continues at coordinate 1,383,042 of NC_134537.1, read as the reverse complement.
AGGGTGGGGGAGGGGAGATGTGAGCTGATACCAAGGCCTCAAGTAGAAAGAAAATGTGTTGAAAATGATGATACAACATATGTACAAAGGTGCTTGACCCATGGGATGGATGTGTGGATTTTGTCAAGCGTTGTATGAGTCCCCAATAAAATGATTTTAAAATAGATAAGATTCGCATATTGTCTACTAGATTATACATTTAAAGAAATGAAATCTCTTGTAATTTATCTGTGATGTTTCAACTAAATATTAATTTCAAGGAATATATATATATATATATATATATATATATATATATATATATATATATATATATATATATATATTTACAAACTTCAATACATTGGACGGTACCTAAATTATTCACTGGGAGATCCTCATTTGTACTCATTTTGAAGACAGCTGAAGAATATGCAGACACTATTGAAGAAAATCATCAGTAGCACATGCATGTAAAATTTTGCTGACTATAATAAAAAAAAAACCTGTTTCCAGCAGTCTATGTATAGAGAACTGCCAGAAATTCATGATGGAATTAGAATAAGACATAGAAGCAGGAGTATCAGGGCTAATATCAAATGGATCTTGGTAAGTAGAAAATACTAGAACCTATGTTTTATGGACTATGCGAAGATTCATCCAATTGCGAATGATCCCAGAAGCTGGGCTAAATGAAGTAGTACCTTGCATCCGGGAGAATCATGAACAACCTGCAATACAAATGACATAACCTTTCTTGCTGAAAATGAAGATAACTTGAATTAGTGATGAAGATTAAGGGCTATAGCCTTTGCTATGGATTAAACATCAATTTAAAGAAAACAAAATCATCCAACTGGACCAGTAAAAGAGACCATGATAAATGGGTAAATGATTGGTGTTGTCATGGATTCACTTACTTGGCTCTATCACAGTCCACACCCATGGAAGCAGCAGTTAAGACATTAAGTGGTGTGGCCCCTGAAAATCTGATACAAAAGATGATTTAAAGTGTTAAAAAGCAAATATGTGAGCTTGAATTATAAGATGCACCCGACCCAAGGCATGTTATTTTAAGGGTCCCATATGCATCGTGACACTGAAACATGAGTAAGGAAGGCAGATGAATAATTGAAGGACTTGCATTAAGGTGTTGCCGAGCACTATTGAATATACAGCGGACTGCCGAAAGAATGGGCACATCTGTCTTGGAATAGGAACTTCCAGAATGCTCTTAGAAGAGGGGGTAGCAAGACTTCACCTCACATTCTTTGGGCATGTTACAAGGAGGAACTAGTCCCTGGATAAGAAACCCTGCCTGCCAAAGGGAGACCCTCATCAAGATGGACTGCAGCCTTGGCCGCAACAAAGGACTCAAATCTAGTGGCCCGTGTGAGAACGTACAGGGCCAGACAGTGAGTGATTCTCCAGTACACAGGCTCACGATGAGCCAGGCTAGAGGGCGCGTAACAACAGCAAGCGGTCTTTTAAAATGAAATTTCCAGAAAAAGGAACATAGAGGGCAAAACTCTGTTCAACTGATGCAATACCATGGCTTGAGACATTCTGCAACAGATATGCTACTGAATGTAATGTTAAACATATTTAGATAATTTAAAATGTAGAAGAATATGTGCATAGGAAATGGAAAAATTATGAGTTTGAACCTAAGACTGTTATTAATGAGAAACCGTATCTATTCGTGTATAAGCCGAGTTTTTCAGCACATTTTTAATGCAGTTTCAGTGGTGAAATTAGGTGCCTCGGCTAATTTTTGGGTCGGCTTATACTCAAGTTTACAGGTACATTTCATTGCATCTGGAAAATCATACTGTTGTTTTTCTTATATGTAATCATCTTATGGTTCCAATTTTTTCTAAATATATCACATCTTGAAAAAGTTTTAGAGAAACCTAGACTATAGTGATGTTTTGGCACAAAAGACAAGTTATTTCATTTCTGGATTTTTATAGCTTCTTATACTAACTCACAAATATTAAGTAATAATAGAGTCTAAAAGTGGAATAATAAGCCAGCAGTAGTTCTTTTTAATATGCTTTACAAATAAGGCCCTGAAAATTAAAAGGAAAGTAAGTTATGGTTATAAAAATGAAATTCTTAAAATTAACATTTGAATGATCAGCAATTTGAGGGATAATTATGGTTCATACTCTGCATTCAATGCATTTTGATATATGGATAATTACTCCTGGTAATATCCTTTAGTTGGATTTTTGAAACAACAATAACAATTTATTGCAAAATTAATTCCTTGGCACAATTTAACATTTAGTGATGTGAAGTCAGAGTGAATTGATTTTGCCATAGACCACTTGTGCTCTGGTTTCCTACGCTCAAGTAGTAATTGGTTATTATAGGTCACTTTAGAACTTAGTTTAAAAATAAATTAAATTGGTTGCAAGGTGCATTTAGGGGAAATAGCTTGATATTTTCAGCTCATGGGGTTTTATTTAAATAAAAATGATAAAGTAATGCAATCATCTTTGGTTATAAAAGTGATGGATGAATTGAAAACATTTTTGAATCAGGTCAATGGTACTGATGATTAGTACATTGTTAATCAAGTTCCTCAGATTGCTATCAAAAGCATTAGCTCTTTTTCTCAGGCTGGCAAGGGGATCATGAATATTAAAGAGATTCAAATAGATACACTCTCATGTAATGTGGAGTACTACAAATGAAAAGACGAAATGAGGGTAGACTGTGATTCTATGTACTGATATATCTCTTAAATAAAGACGGATGTCTAATTATTTTTTTGCTCATGTAAAGCAACTAAATAGAATTTTATATTTTTATAATCTATAGCTTGGTCACGTTAACAAACCAATGGTCACGATGTGTGCAACTTATTTTTTTAAAGAAAAAAGTTTACTGACTAGTTAATAGGCTATGATTGGTAATAACTAGAATTTAAAAGATGCACCAATTAAATCTTAAGCTGTAAATTTACATGGTTTAAATTATTCAGGGTATTGGCTCTAATCTATTATATGAGTGAAGAACAGAGGATGAGATATTTGATAATAAAACACTTTCTAATTTTGTGTATCAACCTACAAGCATTAAGAATTTACATTATTAAAAGCACATACTTCATTAAAAACATGATACTATATGCTAGAGGTGTTTGGTTTTACTTATTACAAATTTTACATTTAATTTTTAATTTCATATTTTCATAGAAATGACAAAATTCCTCCATAGATATCACTCAAGGTTTCCAAAATAAAAATGGTAGAAATGTTGAGTTGCAGCAGAATTTGAGAAACCACTTGTCCAAAAAGATCATTTTCTCCATGAAAAGAGTAATATTTTAATAAATTAAATATCCTGTTCAAGTTAATCAACTGGAATGAAGTTATTCAAATTTGCAATCCAATCTCAGTTTTTCCCCTTGATATTTTTTCTCCATAACCCTATAATAAGACAAGACATTGCAAAAAAGGAAGTGCATAACTTCAAGATGTATATACTTATATATATACATATACATATATATGAAAAGTATTACTTAGGAAAAATAATAATTGTGTGTGAAGCTTCTAAAAGTTGGCGGGAAAATGAATAGAAAGATCATACCAATTTTTCAACTTCAAAAAATTTTTCAACTTTTTGAAGCTTCCTCACATGAAAGATTGTTTTTATAATCAGTCAATTTAATATGTGTAGGATTCCATGATTAGGAACGATCTCACTAAGGATCACTAAAGATCTCACTAAAATGTAAGGAAGAACTTAAAGCAGATATGAAGAATGAGGTGAACAGTTTCTCAGGCATGACAAGTGTCTGTGGGAAGGCTTGAACCTGACTTGCATTTCTGAGAACCTGAAAGGAGAGTAGGATGCCGGGAGAAAATCTTGAAACCTGATGAAAAGATAAAGATGAAAATGAATAAGTGGGCAGCACTCCTCTCTTCAAGACCATGAATATAACCTGGAATTTTATTCTTAAAGTATTCTGCAGACATCAAAAGGATTTAAACTAGGTTTATTAAATAGTCTGATTTTTTTCACATTTTAATCTGGGTGTTTCACAAATAATTAATTGATGGTTCTAAAGTCATAGGAGAGTGAAATAAATAATTTATCAAGGGGTTTCAGCTTTCCAAATAAGAAATATTTTTAGATTGAACGAACTAGTTCCCAGGCGAAATAGAAATGTCTGGAAATGGAATCCACATTAAAGATTGAAGCAACATATATTGGTCATTGCCCAACCAACCCATGCCGACCTGCTTCCACAGAGTTCAATCCTGATCCCTATTGAACCCATGCAGGGTTGTCAAGGCTGTAAGTCTTTATGGAGAGTCTCAGCTTCCTACTGTGGAGTGGCTGGTAGGTTTGAATCACCAACCTCATAGTTAGCAGCTTAACGTTTAGTTATGGTGAGTTGGGAAAGGGGTTAAAGAGAAAGAGATGTCAATTGCTCCAATATTTCTGGAATGACATGATTGGATGAAAGTTCAATTTATTCATAAATCAGAAATATGAAAATTATTAAGTGTAGGCAGGAAACCAATGGTTGGTTTTTGATATTATATATTAGAAATATTATGGATTACTGAATGTGGGTGTCACATAGAGGGTGTCACATAGTGTTGCCTGAAACTCAGAAGAACTACCTGTATGGAGACACAAAATTTAAATAGTTTAAAATTGGGGGATAAACGAAATTGTGTAGGAAGTGAATCCGGAGGGAGAAGAAGGCCTCCGGTGGAAGGATGAGCTCCAACAATTAAGGTAAAGGGAAACAGAGCTAGTGCCTACATGAGACTGACAGGAAGAAAACCAGGTGAATTTGGTGTCTCACAAGTCAAGAAAGAGTATGATTCAAAAAGGCCTTTATATATGTTGAGTGCTGCTGAGAGGTAAAATAGAAACATATCTATGAGTTACAGTACACAAATAATATATATGATAAAATATACTACATATATGCAATATATTATACGTGATTTTTATTACAATAAATATATAATATATTACAGTATATATGTAATATATCTTATAAAGGGTTATATATGTTAGCACTCACACACATACATATTTAAAACCTTTAGCCCAAGCATGTATGATGGAATGACATAGAACATTCTTGTGTGAAACCAAGAGCTCCACCCTTGACCACTTGCTGGAAGGTTGGCATTTGGACCCAGAAGCTTCTCAGTGGAAAGCCCTAGTGAGCTGCTTCCCCAAATCACAATTTTAAAGGCTCCATGGAGCATTTCTGTTCTGTTTGCATGAGGACAACAGGAGGAAAATAGACTCGCTGGCAATCAGAACAACAAAAAGCGAACAAAAGTCCATGCATTGCGAACATAAATAGGGTCTTACTTGGGAAATCCTAGTATTGAAGGTAAAAAGGCTTGGAAAATAGCTTTTTTGTTGTTGTTGTTGTTGAGTTGGTGTATGTTTTTTTCAATCATTTTATTAGAGGTTCATACAACTCATCACAATACATACACACATCAATTGTGTAAAGCGCATTTGTACATTCATTGCCCTCATCTTTCTCAAAACTTTTGCTTTCCACCTAAGCCCCTGGCATCAGCTCCTCATTTTACCCCTCCCTCCCTGCCCTCCCCTCCCCCTCCCTTATGAACCCTTGATAATTTATACATTATTATTTTGTCATATTTTGCACTCTCCGACGTCTCCCTTTGCCCACTTTTGAAAACTAAATTATGTATAGATGCTAATGACAAGGACACAAAGATTTCATAAAGAAGTAGAGGTGGAAGCGCTTCAGAGAGCAGATAATTGATGAAAGGATTCCAGGAAGGTAGTAAGAGTGCCTTACAGCAGCAGTTCTCAATCTGTGGGTCATGACCCCTTTGGGGGTTGAACGACTCTTTCACAGGGGTCGCCTGATTCATAACAGTAGCAAAATGACAGTGATGAAATAGCAACAAAAATAATTTTATGGTGGGGAGTCATCACAACATGAGGGTTGTGGCTTCAGGAAGGTTGAAAACCACTGTCTTAGATAATTTGGAATGAGCTCTGCTATAATTTCCAAGAAGGATCAATTGAGCTAAAATTCAGGTAGATGTATATAGTGGAAAGATGGAGTAGGTAATAATTCTAATTTTCTTGGTGGAGAATGTTGCTAATTTAAGAGGACAAAGAGAATTTGGATATTTCAGAAAAGTGAAATGGTAAGACTATAGAGAAGAAAGACAAACAAGAAAAATTCCTAGAAATTGTATGCATATGTATTTAATATTTTATCATAAACATATTTGTTGAAAATATACACAAAAATCATATTTCCATTCAACAATTTCTGCACATAATGCTCAGTAGCATTGGTTATACTTTACATATTGTGTAATTATTCTCATTATTTCTCTTCTACCTGTTTCATGCTCATTAAATTAGCCCTGCTACTCTCCAATATTCTCATCCATATTTTAGAGTGTCATACATCTATATCTGTCGTACATTTGTCATACATCTGTATCTCAGATAGATAATTTTTAAAAGTACAGTACTCAAGGACAGCTTTCTTTATTTTTGAACTAACCTACTATGTAGTTAAAAGGTAATTTCAGGTCACAATTTTGCTTTAAAGTTTATAAAGTGTCCCAGGGCCATAATCTTGCACATTCCTCCTGCCTCAATGAGTCCAGTAGATCTGGATTCTTTTAGAGTTTGAAGGTATGCAACATATTTTCATTTCTCATCAATATCCATCTATTATTTTCCGATAAGAGTATTTGGTTGGCTCTGCAAACCTTCGCTGAATTACAATAAAAAGTTAATGACAATAAGTACGGAGACAAATCCAAGGACGTGCTTGGGAACAAAGAAACAAGATCACATTTGGTAATAGTAACTGGGCACCATCTAGTTCTTCTGGCTGCCAGTACCAAGAGACAGTAGCCCATGAATACAGTTCCTTCTTTGATTCTTAAGTTTCTTCCAATTTTACTCCAGACAAACAGAGATCAATAGCTGTATATTAAGTGGTTGCTGTAGGACCCCAGATACTGCACATCAAGCCAGGAGGTAAAACATAACTTTCAAAAGTACATTACAGTTGGCCCCCACATTCTGTTTTTAGAACTCCATGGCAGAGGTTGGGACTCTTCTGCTTGCTTTTCTCTCCCCAGAAAGCAGAGGGGCATCGGGAAGTGAAAGGTCCTCTTTCAGGGAGGAAGGAGGTCAGGGGAGGCACTTATTGTGTTGAGGGGCCGAAACGGACATCGATTACTTGACTTCGCCTTGTCTGGCTGTAAAAGCGTCCCTGATGTTTTTACCTAGATTCGGGGCGATCTTTCATGCTGTAGCAACTGAACTGCCAAGTCACACCTGTTGGGAGTCTTTGAAAGGTGAACTGCTTGCTTCGAATTGTGAGTATTCACTTTATTAAGCACTGTTGAATGGACTTACAATTGCTTCCCATGCAACTCTAAACAGACTTCAAAAAAATATAAAGCACTGTGTGTGATGGAGCACAAAGGCTGAATTGAAGCAAGAAACGTGAGTTTCATTTCTCATTTGCCAACACCAGAGAGTTTAATTATGAAGCACAACTTTGTAAACATGTTTCAATAATAAACCTTTCTTGATTAAACAAAGAAGTGTATTATACTCATTGGCTGAAAAGTCTTCTGAGGCCATACTCCTCTATCTTTAAAAGAGCAATGCAAAACAAAATCCAGTCCTGTGAGGTGATTATGTCTAAGAGGGAGCTTCTGTAGCTACTATCAATTTTATTATATATTTTTGACACATCACACGAGGCAGTGTGTAATTTAATTTTGAGGTCAGAGGTAGTGAATTGTTACTGAAATCAATCTACTCAGCTAGGCAATATAACCTATCCAGAGTAAATTATCCAATTATTAATAACAGACCTGACCAAAGAGTTGAGATTTTCACTCTTCCACTGTCTATATATCCATTATTTCTTAATCAGGCAGAGACTTTGCATCTCTTTCTTTGGTGGTTATCTTGAAGGATCCTGGTCCTCTAAAATAACCCCTCCCCCATTGCTGTTGAGTGCATTTGGGTTCATGCTGATCCTGTGTTGCGGTTCGTGTCCTCAAGTTGGTCCGACTCACAGCGGGCGCTCTGTACAACAGAACACAACACTGCCTGCCCCTGCACCATCCCCACGCCGTTCTGATGTTGGAGTCCCGGTTACAGCCACTGGGTCTCTCCGGTTGGTCCTGCCCTTCCTGTTTTTCACCGCCCCTCTACGTCACCAAGCATGAGGTTCTTCTCCAGGGACTGGTCTCTCCTGACACATCCAATACCTTGAGATGAAGCCTCGCCATCCTGGCATCTAAGGAGCATTGTGGTGTATTTTTTCCAAGACAGATGTATTTGTTCTTTGGGCAGTCTGCTGTACTTTCCATGTTTTTCGCCAGCACCATAATTCAAATGCATTGATTTTTTTCAGTCTTCCATATTCAATGTGCAACTTTCATATGTGTATGAGGTGATTGAAAATGCCATGGCGTGGGTAAGGTGTATCTTAATTCTCAAAGTAACATCCTTGCTTTCCAACCCTGAACAAGGGCTTGTGCAGCCGACACAATTCAATGACTCTAAGAAAAGATTAAAACGCTTCATAGGGTTGAAGTCATCGCATCCAGTGAGAAGGAGGACAATTTATGAAATGTGGGAGTTCGCTATCATAAATGATTTCAAGTGTCATGTGTCTTGGTGCACTATGGAACAAAATGCAAAAGAAAGAAAATGATGTAAATACAGTTTAAATGTTCTGTTCGGAGTCTTTCTAGCACTTAGTGGAGTTTCTAGGCTGTTTGAGCCGAGACTGGAGAAACTTTGGAATTGTAGATGGGAATTAGTTTAACGTGGGGCATCACTAGTAGAGAGATCTGGAGGATGTTAATTTAACATCCCGTGTCTAAGTTACAATATGAACTTCAGACTGTATAAAAGATCATGTGGGAATAAAGAGCTTTAGATTTCATTTTTTCTATTCGCCATATGATTATTTTAGTATTGGATTCCTACTTTGAAAAGGCCTCTGGGATTGCCTAAGTATTACTACAGGTGATAGAAAACAGGAACTGAATGCTAAGAAGGGATAAAGCCCTACTTACACCCATTTCTAGTTTTAGCTGGTTGAATTTGGGATCTGTAAAATTAACATATGCTGCTTTGCTAAAAGAATTTTTATTAAAGTAGTTTTTAGCACACTTCTCCAGAACAAAAGGCTCATTACTTTTGTCTAATTAAAATAGGGAAGGAAAATGGAAATAGAAATAGCAGGGGGGTGTCACAGGACAATCAATATTAGTCCCTTCTTCCCCATTTCCAGTTCTCTGGATAGTAACTGTTCACGACTGAGTCCAGCCTTAGACAGTTTCCTACTCAGCCCAGCTGCACCTGGAATGAACTATGTGTCTCCGGTATTTCTCAGGCAGTAAGGTGGATTAGCACTTCCACCAGAGAAAAGAAAACACAGACAACTACTGACATGAAAAGAGGCAAGGAAGAAAATAATATTCTCTACAAGGATTAAGAAAAGTACGCCTGGTTAAGGGGAGAGGTGTACACTTGAAATGAATATGGCTAATGACACCTCCTCTTTCCCTGCCTACAAGGAGGATCAGAACTGTGGAGAGAAAATGAAGCGAGCGTCAGGAGGAGGTAGGGAAGGAGAGAAAGTGCAAGAACACCGATCAATACTTAGACTAGTCTTATCACCTTGTTTAAATGAATCGTAATCACAAACTCTCTTTAAGTACCCCCAAGATAAAGTTTGTTAAATTTTAATTTTGCATAGTTTTAATAGTCTTCCCTCTGTAAAATAAATGTAATTTGTATGATAAATACCTCATTTCCAGTGTCTGGGAATATTTATCCCTTGCTCTTCTTTGTAAAAACAATATACGTTTGCTTTCACAATGTCCTAGTTGATTACTGACATTTATCATTAATTTGGGAGGAAAATCTGCTTGAATAATCGAAACCCTATCTAATGACTCTTTATACATCTTGACTATTGGAAGGCTGGATGGCCTTCGTTAAGAAAGGCACGTAGAATGTGGGGACGTCAGCAGAGTGCTTTGCATGATGATTTTACTGAAAAGAGGAGGTTTGGACCTAAATTTGATAGTAATACATTATTCTCCTTTCCAAATGTTTCAATCTTGTCTTCCTTTTTAAGGCCATTCATTGATTTATGTGGATTTTTTAATGTAAAAAAATATCGACTACTATGCCTTCCTTCTCTCGGATTCAGAATTCTCTGCATAGATGAGGTTTCTCTAATTGGTGTAATCGTCTTTCAGAAAGTTCAGTGGACAAAATGTTCTGTATACAGAGTGTTTCAACGAAATGTTATATTTGGGTGTGCTGTGCCATAGATTGAACAATGACCGAAACATAGTGCGTTGACTCTTACAAGGTTCTGTTTCCTAGCTGGCAGCCGCACTCTGCTTCCTCTACCCTTGGGCTAGCTCCGGCATGGAAAACGACCACGTAAAGCCGGACTCGTTTCTAGGGTATTTATGCTCCTATCTGGAAAGTAACTTAAAACATAATTAGAATAAACTCCTAAGCATTATGGGACCACATGAGTTCCCCTGTAGAGTATAAAGCTAGCTTTCAATTTGCAAATGGTGAATGATTTCGACAACGACATGTGTGGGTGGAGCAGACATCCTGCTCTCCTGTTTTAAGAGATTCTTTCCCAAGAAAGTAAGATGAGCAAAGCTACAGAGGCTACGAATAACAATTTATAAATCACTTCAAGGTAACTAATCACACCCTGGTAACCGCAAAGTGTTTGTCCGCATCACAGTGACAAATATTTCCCATTTGAAAAAGAAGTTTGCATTTGATTACTCAGACGAATAGACTGAGGAAATGATTTTGTTTTGTAATAGGAATAATAAAGGCAGACAAGTAATAGATTATCATCGTATAGATGCTTTGAACTAAAAGCACGATTCACATTGCTTACTCTGAATTTAATTCCTCACTATTGTCTTTGCTCTTCTTTTCCTACCAGCTGATTCAAAGAGACAATGCAGGGAGGCAGGAAACACACAGATAAAGAGCTTTGACATTTTTAATCCTGGTGGTACGTGCGATGTTCTCGTATCTTTTTATTTCACTGGCACAGATACAGTATAAACAAAGATTTTCATTGAAATTCCTAGAAAGAGATGATAATGATGTCTGAAACAGACAATAAATTTAGATTTTGTGATGGGAGTAGACACCCTCTTTGTTGATTTCTTCCTTTCTTCCCACCCCCACCCCCACCAGCGCTCTATTATTCTCCAAATACATTAGTAAAGATCAGGAAACAACAATCTTTTAAAATTTATCAAATGCTTACCAATATTAAAACCAATTTTTCAAAACTATTCACCTTCTTAAATTCTTAAGTAAAGATAAAAGTAGTTCTTTTGTTATTTAAATACATTTAAAATAAATCATTCTCCTTATAAAATTAATATTAATTTTCTTGTTCTCAATATTAGGACTTTCCTAATCCCATCAAAAGGAAATGCATTTAAGCCGTCTTAAAGTTAACAGGGTTATTATTTTGCATTGTAAGCACCTCATGTGAGGAAGCTTCGTCCTGACAAGCTGGCACCGTCACAGAGTAGTTAAATCAAATATTTCTGTGACCTATAATTTCAAGAGCAGATTTCTAGTTCTGATTTACAAAGCTTTTCTGTATCTTGTCTTCTAGGTAATTTTCAACTCACAAAACCAATGCCAGTTCCTGGCAAGTCTTCTCTTTCTTACACAAGCCCTCAGAATTAATCTATATCCTCTGAGCTAGAATCTCTTAGAACGCTTTCTTCTTATTCCAAAGTATTACGTGGTCCTTTCTGCCCTTCACCATTGAGGTTCAGGGGCTGCTTCGTCACATGACACACTACTCTTTTCCCATTTCCCCCCTTATCCTCTGCAGCCACAGCTGACATCTGCGCACCATGCTCCACACCTCCCAGCTTCCCAACCCCGTGCCTTTGTTCTCGCTCCTCATTCACGATCCTGCAGGTCAAGGCCGTCTCTCTCAAACATTTGTCAAGAGCTCTCTTTCATGTGATATTGCCATTTCCCCTTCAGACTTCCAAGTTATGCACTTATATCTTGGACCATGCTAGTCAGATTCATGTACAGCGAAACTAAATGAGTTTCCCCCAGGAAATGGGCTGAAGGTGTTAATCAGCCTCAAGGTTAAAAAACAACAGTTTGGTTTCAGAGTCTAGAATCAAGCCTTTGGAGTGCGGCTCTACTGTGTGCACCTGGGCTCATTAGGGCTCAGAACCAACTTCATAGCAACTAGGCTTGTTGTTGTTATTGCTTTATCAACCCTTACTCACAGGCTTCTCTAAACTACTTTCCGTTGCTCTCAAGTGGCTTTTAGCCTTTTTTAAACACTAACATTGCTCCAGAAGAAGTTGCTCTTGAAATCCTGGCCACCACAAGACGAGGCCTGCCAGTGCCGCCACACCCAGAAGGGTACCGTTGGGATCCATAGGGGTTTCATTGGCTGATTTTGGGGAAACAGACCACGAGGCACTTTTTGGCCAGTTCGTTTAAGTCTAGAAACTTGTGTGAAATCTGATGCCGAAATTCAGCAGCATAGCAACAAACAAGCTTGCGCAGTCAAATGGTCGGTGGCTAAACCCGTGGTGCATTGACTGGGACTCGAAAATGGGTCTCCTCTGCAGAAGTCCAGAACCCTGGTGCATCCCCACTTCTGGTACTTTTTATTTCCAAAGGACCTGAATGACAAGGGCATTTCACATTCTTGCTCACATTGAAACCTTCCAAATCTCTTGCTCCTGGACAGCCTACTGTTCATATTCTTTCTCAAATGCTGTCCCGTCTTCTGTCATCTATTTTAGAAGTTTCTCAAGGCATAGGTTTATGCTTGTGCTTCTTATTTTATCCAGTATGTTTACTTTGAATGTCTTGCCTATGTGGTCCCTTCAACTTAAGTGTTTATGCAATGTTTTCATGAATTGCTCTAATTGTCTCTGAATGTGCTCTTCCTTATGTTGCTAATGTTTTTCCATGGCGTTATATTGGCATTTTAAAGTTAGAGTAGTTTATTTTTAATTGGTATTATCGGAATATTTATATTAGAATATTAAATCTAGAATAATTAATCTTTAAATTTTAACAGTTTATTGACTTATAATTCATACATCATATACTTCCTTAGTTCAGTCATATTAAGAAGAGTTGTATAATCATCACTATAAACAGTTCTAGAACATTTTCTCCTTTCTTGTACTAATTATTGCCACCCCATTTCTCTCTTGCTTCCCTGCCCCGACTCCTAGAAAGCCATTAATCTATATTCAAACGGGTTGTGTACTTCCATCGTCACCTGTAGCCTTCTGAACATTGGGTGTTCACAATTTAAACTCTGATACCATTCCTTCCTTCAAATTTGGATTTTATTATTGCAATCTTTGGACCGCACAGACTGGTGTGCTTCTTCCCTGTGGGCTTAGTTGTTGTCTCATTTAGATGGCTGATTGTGTGAAAACAAAGCGTCAAGACCCCATCTGCTATTCTATGTTGAAAACGAAACACCGTGTCTTCAGCGATCTCTTCATGAGGGCGAGCATGAAGCAGGGCCATGCCATAAGAACTGATTGTTTTTAGATTGGGGCTAGAGTTAAGGGAGGGCCTAAAATATATTTACATATACAGATTTTCCATACGTTTCTGGTTAAATTCAGAGGCCTTGTTATTGTTATATGACAGAGAATATTGTCAATAATCCCCCTCGGGCATAAGGTAATTCTATTGATAGTGTCATTAATTTATCCATTGGTATAGAATTTAGCACACTATTGAGAAAAGGAAGTTATACAAATATTGGCCAGCTCTGAGCCAGATTACATGAATTGTTAATTAGTACTGACTAAACTTTAAGGGGTTGGGCGCTATTTACATTTACAATGAGGTTTGTTGATAGGGAAAAAATTCCATTAACATTCATTCACAAAGGCAGAACCATTCCTATCAGATGAGTACCTGTCATAGTAAAGCAAGGAGGATATTGAAATCATAAATACATGGTGGCCCTGGGCCATCTTTCACTGGGTACCCTCAGGGTTTTATGATTCTCTCTGTCCCCACCCATCAAGTAAATTCTAAGTTCATTTAGACAGACTTTTTTTTAAACGTGTACAAAGTGTTTAAAGTATAAAAACCTTTAAGGAAATTAGGTTTTGTAACCAGCTACAAATGGTCATGAATAGACAGTAGAATTTATGTAGGGGGCGTTCTATATTTTTTTGGATAAGGAAACTTAGGACCTATTTATTTAAATGTTACATCTAGGAGCAGTCAAGGAGCACTGGTGACCTTCAAGATGCTATGGTGACTACTGGTGCTTAGAATTTGAAAGATGGAAACAACAAAGAAGGGTTTATAACTGGAAAATCAGACCTTGGTAATAGAAATTATGGTAGTTACATAATCTGGTGTCAACTTGAAACTATAAAGAGTGAAGGGGTGGAGTCTAGCCTGTCAGTCAGGTCATAGACAATGTGGCCTCTATGTGGGCTTGACCTTCTCCTGAGGATTCTTGGAACTCTTGTCTTGCTCCCTGGAGGTGGGACACACATTCTTCCTGCTAGACATTCCTGTTGACAAGCCACATGGAGCTATGCTGATAGAGCCAAAGCCTTGGAGCTGGAGGAGCCACGTGGAGATCCACGCCAGCACTGAGATGCTTCCACCACTACTGGATCCACAAGACTTTCTATCCACTGGCCTGTGATCTTCCTGCATTGTGTGCCATTTGCATGTGTTGCGTGAGTCTGAAGAGGAATTTACAGATTGATATCAGACATAGGGCTAAGATCAGACTTAAGGACTTGATCTGGACTGGGCTGGGATGTTTTCTCAATATACAGCTGCTTTTTATATAAAGCTCTTACACACATGAGTGTCTATGAATTTATTTTTCCAATTAGCCCAGCCTGACACAGACATGGCGCCAGATATGGCATGACAGAATTCTGCAATGACTATGCCTCTCAATTGGAAAACCTTTCAAAACAACAAAAATAGTGGCTAAACACATGGACATCAATGGGTGGAATGCATAGGAATCAAATTAACTAACACTTATTTAATCAGTATTTATCTTCAGAGGAAAAAATAGCTAATTGTTATCACCGCCTCATTTTTCACTTTCATTGGATAGATTAGCAGTTTTATTTCAGATGTATTTATTTTTCCTGTTTTTAAAAGTATCAACGTCAAAGACATGTCATATATTAACTTAGACATTTTCCTTTCAAACCGTGAAAGTGCTTTTTCTCCTTTTGCTCCATATGAAACCCTAATAGTTATTTAAACAGCACACATTCTATTTGCAGGCTGATCATTGAGTTCAGTGAGTAATAAAAAGCATTAGCAGTCTCATATAATCCACAAAGAGAGCTCCCAAGTAGGCCATGAGCACAACAATTTTGTTAAATGATTTTGACTAATCAGTCTTGATCGCTACATTGGTGTCTGTGGTTACTAGTTTATTTCATAAACAGACTCTTCATTACTTTTAAAACTAAGGACTATTTCCAAACTCTATAATATCATGATGAATTACTTTTTCCTCAAAGACAAATATCCTTTTCTGATATTTTAGTAGAAAACCTCTATAAAATTATTTTTCATCATATCTGCCAAAACATAGGGGGAAATATGGCAAATAAAACACATAGAAAATCACACTTGTTTATGACCTGTGGGTTTTTTTTCTTTTCCTTCTGCCAGTATCCTGGTAGTTCAACACATGACAAGAAATATCTTCGCACCTGTTTCAGAAGCTTGTCAATTGCTCACTCCCAATCATAACCTCTGCTCCCTCCTGAAAGCAGCTTTTATTCTGACTTTAACATTCATCGCCATGTTATTATTCATGGGCATAGCTAGACAGTATAGTCAATATTACCTGATTTAAAAATTATGAGCTTTGTACTTTATAAAATATTTGTCTCCATTTATTTTTTTCTTTGTCTTACAATTCATTTCTTGAAGAACTTGGGAGAGTGTTGACTCCCATTTAATACGTTCCCCAGCTTTTTGTATTCTTGACACCTGGAGGCTGTTTCCACTAACTTGAGTTTGATTATTGTGTGTTTTCTTTCATCAGGAGGATACTTGATTTTCTATTTCCCCTGATGTTAATTCCCCTTTATGTCTAGTGCCCAGATACATGAATTCCCTGGGAAGTGCGCATGGTGATATTGTCGGCCTGTCATTTCCTTTCCTAGCATGAGGTGGAAAGCAGCTGGGGCTACCCAGAGCAACAGTTCTGAGAGGGGAGTCTGCCGATAAAGGCTTGGTTTCTTGTTGAGTTCTCAATTTAAGGATGGGCCTTTATCTTTGAAAGTTGACCTTTTAGCATTTAAAACTGTATTACTATGAATTAATGCATGAGATTTTTGGAATAAATCAAAAACTTATGCTATTTGAACCTATATGACTATATAATTGACCAATGGAAGCCACTTCAAGTTAGTACCTGGATTTTTGGGAATTATCTTCATCGTAGTTAACTGTATCTCCTTAATCTCCCAGCTTTCCCCTGAACATGCTCTTTGCTAGGACTGGAATCCACTATTTTTTCCTAGGATTTTCTCGTTTCTTTTAATGATGAATGACTTTTAAAGACTATAATTTTGGCACTAGGAAAAATAATTTAGTCACCTGGAAAACCAATTGAGATGCTTAGAAAACCGATTGAAGGATAGAAACTAATATTTTAATGTCAAAGTATTTGTAAGAGAGCTACCTGATTAGCTGACTGGAAGCGATCCATATTTGTGCCCATGCCAAAGCAAGCCAATCAAAAGAAATGCAGAAATTATCAAACAATAGTACTGTCTTTTGCTAACAAAATTCTTCCCACTCTTCTGTCAGTTTCCCATCATGTCAGAGTGTTGCTGTGAAGCTGGAAACTCTGCCCTGGTCAGCAGGGTTCCGTGGAACTTCCAGACTAAGACTGGACTAGGGCAATGAATAGATGGTCGATGTCCGAGGTGCGAGCCGCTGAAAGCATGAATGACAGCATAGCATTGTGTACTTGAGCATAAGTCCTGCAGGGTGGGACTTACATCACCGAGGAATCATCGCTTCTTCAAAGCAGAGTCGACCTTGATGAAACAGACGGAACCAAACTTTCAGGAGCTTTATTTGCTGAGGGGTAATGACTCACAATGAAAACAAACAGCTGTAGACATCCTTCAATAATGAGAACATGAAATCTAAAAGTATAGATCTAGGAAAATCGGAAATTTTGAAAAATTTAATGGGATATAGCATTCTAGAAATTAGTGAGCCAGACAATCATGTGATTTCTTACGTTGCAAATGACATATTAAAGAGGAATGTGATCAAATTCATTGCCAAAAAGAACATTTCAAGATCTATCTTGATGTACAATGCCGTCTATGGCATGATAATATCTACACTTCCTTTAGGAAGAGAAGTAATAAAAATATTATTCAAAGTTGCAAAGTTAGTGATAAAGAAATTAAAGAATTCTACCATGTCTGTCTGAAGCGAATCATTCATACAATCAAAATACATTTATAATTGCCAACAATTGGAATATGCAACATAGAAACAAATAGGAAGGATCAGCAGTTGAAAAACATGGCCATGATGACAGAAGTGAAGCTGGAGATAAACTATGGAATTGTGAAAGACTTATTTAGCGTAAATATTTTTTCAACAACACAGATGGCATCTATCCACATGGACTTCACCAGAGGGAATACACAGGAATCAAATTGACTACATCTGTGGGAAGAGACATGGAGAACATCAATAGCATCACTCAGAATGAGGGCAGGACTAGACTGTGGATCAGGTAATCAGTTGCTCACATGCAAGTTTAGGTACCATATTATGAAGAACTGACGGTTGAAGGAAGAAGTTCAAACTATACTGAAGTTATTAATTAAAAGCAAGACTCAAGCAATTGATAGAATATTAATGGTAATGTTGCAACAAATTGTTCCATCACTAGTCTATGTCAAGACATTTGGAAGACAGCTACCTGGCTAACTGACTGGAAGATATTCATATGTGTGCCCAGTACAAAGAAAGTTGGCAAATTAAAGTGCAAATCATTAAAAAACAAAATAAAAAATAACCTTTTATAATCCCATGTGAGTGAATTTTGCTGAAAATAATTGAACCGTTTCAATAATTCATTGATTTCAATTATTCATTGATAAGAGTCAGATCTGCTATCAGATGGATCTTGACTGAAAGCAGATGGTTCTGAAAAGATGTTTACTTGTGTCTTACTGATCATGCAAAGACATAGTGACTGGATCATAACAAACTATGGATAACATTGCAAAAAACAGGAATTGCAGAACAATTAATTGTGCTCCTGTGGAACTTGTACATTAAGCAGACTGAAAAAGGGTCAGTAGTTCAACCTGAATAAGCAGATAGTGCATGGTTTATGATTAGGAAATGTGTGTGCCATGGTTGTATCATTTCACCACATTTATTTAATCTGAGTGCTGAGTAATTGGTTGGAGAAGCCAAACTATATGAAGAACTTGGCATCAGGATTGGCAGAAGAATAATTAATGACCTGTGATATGAGATAACCAATCTTGATTGCTGAAAGAGAGGAGGAATTAAGATATTTGGTGGTGAAGATAATATACGAGGCAGCGGTAGTTACATCTGGTATCAATTTGGGACTAGAAAGGATTAAGAGTGAAGGGCTGAAGTCAAGTGTGTCAATTGGGTCATAGCCAGTGAGGCCTCTGTATGGGCATGGCTTTCTCCCGAGGATTCTGGGAAATCTGTTTCAACTCCTTGGAGGCAGGAGAGACTCTGTTCACTCTCTACGAGACATCCCTGAGAAGTCACATGGAACTACCGTGATGCAGCCAGAACTCCGGACCTAGAGAAACCACGTGGAGACCCCTGCCTGCGTTGAGATGCTTACAGTGCCACTGGATCCACAAGAATTCCCACCCCCTGACCTGTGATTCTCCTGTATTTAGCATAATTATATGTATATTTCATGAGTCTGAAGCGGACTTTATATATTGGTGTCAGATATATGGGCTAATGTCAGACTTATGGGCTTGGACTGGCCTGGGTTGGGATACTTTCTTTTTTTTTAAAAAATTATTTTATAGGGGGCTCATATAACTCACAATCCATATATATGTCAATTGTGTAAAGCACACTTATACATTTGTTGCCCTCATCATTCTCAAAACATTTGCTTTCTGCTTGGTCTCCCCCTCCCTCCCTGCTTTCCCCTCCCTCATGAACCCTTGATAATTTATAAATTATTATTTTATCATATCTTACACTGCCAGACGTCTCCCTTCATCTACTTTTCTGTTGTCTATCCCTCAGGGAGGAGGTGGAGGTTATATGTAGCTCCTTGTTATTGGTTCCCCCTTTTTACCCCCAGTATCACCACTCTCACCACTGGTGGGATGTTTTCTTAAAGTATAATTGCCCTTTATATAAAATTCTTTCTCTTATACATCTATGAGTGTCTATGAATTTGTTTCTCTAGTTTACCTGGACTAACATAGAGGGGGTACCTCCCCCAAACCAGAATTGTGCTAGGCAGAAAAGAGCTTTCATAGTACACATTCCGCGCACCCCTGACCCCCAGGCAAGCATTGATCAACTCACTCTGAGTTAGTGCACCCACTGACATCATCTGGGAAGGTTCTCTCTGGCCACAGTGACTTTTTTTGTTAGAGCAGTTTTGCTCGAACCTCATTTTTGTGATGGCTGATCTAAGAGAACATGGGCAGCTGTGAATTTTTGTTTCCTGCTTGGGAAAAATGCCGCAGAAACTGTATGGTGTTGAACACAGCTTACAAGGACAGTGCTATGGGAAAACTCAAGTGTACAAGAGGTTTTGTTTTTTCAAAAAAGGTGAAATGTAAATTGATATAAACCTCATTATGGACATTCATCAACTTCTCAGACAGACGAAAGTGTCAACTCATAGTGCATTTGGATTTCGTTCCACCAGGTCAGACTGTTAATCAAGTTTTTAAGATAGACATATTTAGAGGGTCTGAAAAGATTGTTTAACAGTGTGCAACAAAATTGGCCTGATTTGTGGCAGATGGGGAACTGATTTTGGGGAACTGGTTTTGCCACCATGACAATGCACTTGCTAATGCAGCCATTTCCGTGTGCAGTTTTTGGCAAAAAAAACCGGAATGCCTGTGTTGCCCCATCCACCTGACTTACCTGACCTTGCTCCATGCAACTTCTTTTGTTTCCATGAATTAAGCGGGACACGAAAAGACAGTGATTTGATGACTTTGATACAGATTTGACACATGTATTACGTGCTATGGAGCATACTTTGAAGATGCTAAGGCTGTTTTGTAATGAAATAAAGTAACAATTGAGTACACAGCTCTGAAAAAAGATTCTGTGTTTTTTGCGGGTTAGGCCCTTGTATTGCAACGTTTAGTGTGGATTACAACTCAATGTAAAGGAATCCAAAGTCCTTTTATCCTGACAACAGATAGTGTCTTGGTAAATGTCAGAGAGAATGAAGCTGTCAAGGATTGCACATTCCCTGGATCCACAGTGACAATCTGTGGAAGCAGCAGTTAAGAAATCAAATATTACACTGGGCAAAACTGCTCACGAAACTTCCGTAATGTGTTAAAGAGGAAAGATGGTGTTGAAGGAGTCTGGTGTGCCTGATTCAAAACTATGGTATTTCAATTGCCTCAGATGCATGTGAAAGTTAGACAAAAAGTAAAGAAAATAGAAGAATTGACGGATTTTACTGATGGTCTTGGTGATATGTATCTTGGAGAAAATACAGCCAAATACTCCTTAGAAATGAAGGTGGTGAGTCTTCTTCTTCAGAACTTTGGAGATGCTATCAAAATAGACCATTCCATCTATTGATATCATAAAAATGATATCACACCAGCCTAGATAAAGCAGGCCAGTGACGAGAGGAACACCTTCAATGAGATTGACTGGCAGTGACGCTAAGGTGAGTGCAAACGTATGGTGATTGTGACGGTAACATGGCAACAAGGACTGTTTCCTTCTGCTGTACTATTTGGGTTGCTGTAAACTCCAACGGACTCAATGGCACTTAACAACATAACCACAAAAATGTGTTGGAGATTATTAAAGCACGACTATAGGTGGACAGCAACACGAACTTCCAGAAGTTCAAGCTTGATTCAGAGGGTGTAGAACGACGAATATCGCTGCTGGTGTCAGATGGATCTTTGTCTGAAGGAGAGGAGAATACTGAAAAGAATCTTACCTGTATTTTATTGACTACATGAAAGTGCTCAAGTGTATAAATTCTAGAGACTTATCACTAGCACTATCTAGTAAAGTAACCAGAAGACTTAATTGTACTCATGTTGAACCTGGAGTCAGACCAAAAACATGGTCATATTTTGTGGTTTTCACTGTACTTATTCAATTGGAATTTTGAGAAAATAACCAGAGAAACGACCGTATGAAGAAGGAAGCATCAGAATCAGAGGAAGACTCATTAACTGTCTTCTATATGCAGATCACACACTCAGCTTGCAGAAAATAAAGATGGCTCAGAGCACTTACTGATGTAAAGACCATAGCCTTCAGTGTGGGTTGCACCAGAACACGAAGAAAAGAGATTCTCCACAGCTTGGCCTATAAACAATATCATATATGCTGAAATAAAATTATGTCACTAGTGATTTCATTCTGTTTGGGCCATCTATTAATGTTCATGAAAGTAGCTATCAAGATATCAAATGTTATATTTCATTAGGCAAACCTGCTGCTAAAGACTTGTTGAAACTATTTTAAAAGCTAAGTAGTCAATTTGAAAACTTCAGTTTGCCTGACTCAAGCTATGGTCTTTTCAATCACTTATGAGTCAGAATAACACAATGGCATTGAGTTTGGACACACACACACACACATATATATATACATATGTGTGTATATATGTTCATGTGACAATTAAAAAGGAAGAAAAATGAATGAACCATGAACGAATCAGTTTTAGGATATACAGTATGCAACTTGGGTGCTCTTAGCAATAAGGATGGTGAGACTGTTCCGCCGACTTTGGGCAAATCATCAGGGAAGACCAACCACTAGAAGAGGACAGCATGGTTGGTGAAGTTGAGGGGAAGTGAAAATGAGAAAGAGCCTTCATGAGATGGATTGACACAAAGGTGAGACCAATGGGCTCAACCATACCGAATACCATGAAGTTGGAAACATTGTGTTCTCTTCAAGATATGTTAATGTGCACAAACGCCAATTCAATGATATTTCACAACATGCATCCTTGCATTTGAATGTAAATGGCCATTTTCATTGAAATTCAGTATAGTGTGTGTACTAATATCCTTTATATTATGTTTATATTTCCTTAAATCCATATTATGCATAGATCATCTTCTTTGTTGGGGATTATAGAATAACTCATAATTCTTTCAATTTTTCACTTTACTCCATGCTTTATCCACCATGTGCTCAGAATAACAATGCTGAATATTCTCTAGCAAAGTGATTATTCTGAAGCCTTAAATAGTTTATATATATATGATATGTATTCTCCCCTCATTCACTTTAAAAATAATTGTATTTTTAATGCCATGAAATAAAGCCATTGTGTACTACACTTCCTAAAACGAGAAAAAGAACCCATTCTTCTGGAGTTGCTGGCTACTCATGGTGACCCTGTCTGTGGTGTCTGAGTAGAGCTCACGGGATCGTTCATGGCTGCGATGTGACAGAAATAGATAGCTAGGATACAAACAGCCAACCTCCAGGTGAAAAGCCCAGACACCTACCTAGTAATGCCACCCCCGCATTAAGAGAGCCTCCTTTTAAAATCTTCATTTGTACTTCGTCTTCACATGCTCACTACTCAATAGGTGTGCCTTTCTACGATTTTGTATGATCTTAATTTGTTCTCTAGAGAACTAATTATCTGAGTTTTTCCATGTTGCTGACACTTTACCTGGGCACTTCATATATGCACTTCGTTTTAGCTGAATATAAAACCACAGCTCACATTTTATTCCCTTAGGTATTTCAAACAGATTAGTTCATTTTTTATGTCATAATGTGCTATTTTCAAAAGGTTTCAAGGCAATCTAATTCTCTTTCCCTTATAAGTTACACTTACATGCTCAAAAGTTATCTTATTCTAATCGTACTTTTTCTTTAATGCCTGATATGTTTATTACATCATGTTGTTGTATGAGTCAATCTGGAATAATATTTTCAGGTGCATTCATGTTTTCTCTGCAATTTCAAATATTTTTTTCAGAAAAAATTATTGAATTAGAAGTGTATTAATTTTGGGGGGGTCTCAAATCCTTAGAGACCTGTTCTCTGTGTATATTGGTTTTTATTTGCTCATTTCAATGTTGATCACTTTTTCTTGAATTCCTTTAAATAATTTTTTCTTAATTTTTTATTTTCTAGCTAAATATTTTTCTTAAGAAATAATATTCAGGTTTTGAAATTTATTTATCTTCGCTCATCGTCTATGCAACTTTGTCTTTTTTGTGTGTGGTTGTGTGAAATCAACATACAAATGCTCGTGGTAGCAGTAGCCAAGCAATCAAATGACGTGGCATTAGGCAGATCTGCTGCACGAGACCGCCTTAGAGTATTAGAAAGCAAGGAGGGCACTTAGAGGACCAAGGCATGGTATTTTCAATTGCCCCATATACATGTGACAGTTGGACATCAAATAAGGAAGAATGAGAAGAATCAATGCACTTGAATTATAGTGCTGGGGAAGAAGGTTGAAAGTACCACGAATTGCCCAAAGGACAAATAAATCTTTCTGGGAACAAACATGGCCAGATGCTGCTTAGAGGATGGCCAGATTTCGTCGTTTGTACTTTGGACCTGTTGTCAGGAGACGCAACTCCCTGGAGAAAGAAGTCACATTTGGGAAAGGAGAGGAAGGGGTAGCATGAAGGAAGAAGGCCCTTGATAGGATGGATTGACAGAGTGGTTGCAATGGTCTTTGTGACAAACAAATGCCAATGATCCTAAATAAAGTATAGAGAACATAATAGGAAGTTACTGGAATGATGTCAGTGATGGCTTCACCTCTTATTTTTCAGTTGAGATACGTGAGAATCAGAAAAACTCAAGCACAGAACAATTGTGAGGATGGTGCAGGACCAGACAATGTTTCATTCTGGGTGTGTAAGGTTGCTATGGCTGAAATTGACTCCATGGCACCCAACAACAATAACAAAGATAATTAGAAATCCAATTAAAACACATTGGTCTGCTGACCTTATGGTTTGTGACCAATAGCCACATCACAGGACCAAGTGGAGGCTTTCTGCTCCTGGGAGTGTTTCATCTCAGAAGCCCACAGGGACAATTCTACTCTGTCCTGCAGTGCTCCTATCAATTGGAATGGACTCAATCACAGTGAGTTCGATTGAGTTTGATACTTATGTTTAAAGGAGCGCTGGTGGTGTAGTGGGTCTGGGCGGCAACCACAGATTAGCAGTTTGAATCCTTTTACATCTGTCATAATTTTCCAGTTGTCCCAGCATAATAGTTTTACACAAGTTATTATTAATTGGCTACTATACTCACTCACTGCCAGCTAGTCAATGATGACTCCCTGCGGTTTTTCCTAGACTGTAACTGTTCACGGAGTAGAAAAGCCTGTAACTCTCCCATGGAGATGCAGGTGGTTTTGAACTGCCGACCATGTGGATCACAGTCCAATGCTTAACTACTACACCATCAGGGCTCCATCTGTCTAGTATAGTAGAAATTTATTCTAAAAACAGGAAAAGTATCTAAGAAAACATATAGAAAAGTGGATCATGCAAGAGTCTTGGAGGAAGTTTCTTCAATCTGCTGTTTGCAATGGTCCCTTTACCATCTCCCAACCAGCACATTGCCGTGGCTACCAGGCCATTCCCTGAGCCCTCCCAGGAAAGCCAGCACTCTACAGACTGTGGCATGAAGGTGACTCTGTGACCTGCTCTTTGAAGTCTCCCTGAGAGTTGAAAGCAATTCCAATAGGTTTCTTCCAATATAACAACCATCTGTAATAATAACAGGTCTTGCCATAGCATGTATATTTCCTTTGTCAGTGTAAAATTGCAATTGAAATAAAGAAATTCCCCCAGAATATTGCAATATGATGCACATTGGCTTACTTTAAAAATGTAAAGTCCTAATAGCTTTAATACTAAGTGCAACTGGTAAGTGAGGGAAAAATTTCTAATACCACAGGCTGCTTTAAAAATTTCGGTGATGAGTTTAGCTGGTTAAAAGATTCATCAAAAACACATACAACTGCTATGTGAATGATGGCTAGTTCGTGTGGAAAGTCTAATTTCTTTTATCATTTGATCTCTGTGCCAAACAAATTCTAATGATCACAAATAAAGTCTAGGGACTATAATAGGAAGCTATTAGAAGGGATGTTAGTGATTAGCGTAACATCTTATTTTTCAGTTGAGGTACCTAAGACCCAGAAAAAAAATTAGGTGACCTCACCAAGGTCACGCAGGTAGTTATAGACACGATTAGTACCTGGGACTTTGGAACTTTATTGCTTTTCTCTCAGCGTCTATCTGCCACGTAGAGAGGTTTCTACAAATTAAAAATCCTGTGGACGAGGCCAACTGTGGCCCACAGATATGAATCAAGCCAGGTTTAAGACAGGAGGGATTAGTGAGCCCTGCAGGAAAACTGCCCTCTCTGAATGCATAAGGGGGAACTGATTACAAGGATCCACATGTGACCTCTTCCCTGGGAGAGGGACAGCAGAGAAGGGGGGAAGGGAGACTCCGGATAGGGCAAGATATGACAAAATAACGAGGTATAAATTACCAAGGGCATATGAGGGAGGGGGGAATGGGGGGGGGGGAAAGAGGACCTGATGCAAGGGGCTTAAGTGGAGAGCAAATGCCTTGAGAATGATTGGGGCAGGGAATGTATGGATGTGCTTTATACAATTGATGTATGTATATGTATGGATTGTGGTAAGAGTTGTTTGAGTCCCTAATAAAATGTAAAAGAAGAAAAGAGAAAAAAATGATTAGGGCAAAGACTGTACAGATGTGCTTTATACAATTGATGTATGTATATGTATGAACTGTGAAAAGAATTGTATCAGCCCCAATAAATTGTTAAAATTAAAAAAATAAAAAAACGAAAATGTTTAAAGTATATGGCATTCAAGCACAACGTGCCTACGGGTCTACTTTCGATTCCCCAGGGCACTGAGCTACACTAAACATCTGAAATGGGTTCATACAAGTGGACTTATAAACAGGATTACAATTTGAGTTGGGGACCACATGTTACGCTCTGAGATAAATGGTGAATAAAAGATTTAGAGAGTTCGGAGTAACTGACATTATACTATTTGTTGATAGCATTGACTTTCCTCCCGACCAACTTTGTAGGCGTTTCAGGAATTCTGTTTAATCCACGCAGGCAGCCAGCAGTCTCAAGGGCCAAGGATGTTGCTGTGGGCTGTGGATGCCTGGCCAAGCCGTGAAGCTTCATGCTTTGTGATGCGGCACAGAACCGAAGCTTCAAAGGTGGTTGAGAACTTGCCTACAGAAAATAAATGCTAGTGCTAACTGGGTTTTGCTGGCCATTTTTATAATTGAATTTCCTATGTAGATACAAGGATCTTAAAATTTCTGAGCACCATAAGAAAATAACCACCCCTTACTATACTTAATTTTCCTGGTGAAATGTTAGGATCTATTCTGGTGCCAACTTGAGACTATTAAAAGTGAAAAGGTGGAGGTTCGTCTGTCAATCAGATCACTGCTGGAAGACCTCATTTGGAGGCCCTGCGGTGATAAACAGCTCGCTGGAGGGGGACACACACTCTCTCTGCCTGGTATTCCTGATGACAAGACACAAGGAGCTATGCTAGAGCCTTGGCGCTGGAGCAGCCACATGGAGACTCTCGCCAGTGCTGAGATGCTTCCACCGCCACTGGATCCACAAGGCTTTCCACCCACTGGGCTGTGATCTTCCTGCATTCAGCATCATTGCATGTGTTGCGTGAATTTGAAGAGGAATTTAGAGATTGGTATTGGTATTGGACATATGTGCTACTATCATACTTATGGACTTGATCTTGACTGGGTTGGGATGCTTTCTTAATACACAATTACTCTTTGATATGAAGTTCTCTATTACACACCTATCCGTGTCTCTGGATTTGTTTCTCTAGTTTACCAGACTAGCACACATATGAATACATGAAGTATGTGTCAAGGAACCTCCTTGTGCCAGTTTTAGTTTTAGAGAATGTAATTTCTACTTTAAAATAATTTATAGTCTAAATGGGGAGAAATATTAGTAAAAGGACGTTTAATACTTATGGCAAGAAGTAGTAAATGAAAATGAAAAGCACAGGGGCTACAGAGGCCTTGCAAGTAAAGTTGTACTTGAATAATCATCTCCAAATGAAAGCCGTCCTTCCTTTGTTTCAATCCAGTTAAAGAACCTCTCACCCCCCAACTTCTCTTGACCTCATATCCTGCTTTTTGAACTTTCTCCAGACAGGAAATAGCTATAACATAACACTATATCTCAACTCTCCTGTGCTAGTTTTAAAGGAAAGTATCAAATTGCAAAATGTATTATTATTATTATTTTACTTTCATGGATTTTTTGACATAATAAGTGAAATAGGAAATGAAAGCAAAACAATAAAAATAAGTAATGAGAAGCGTGCCGAGCACTTGCAGACACTGTGTTCGCTCCCTGTGCTATTTGTATCTGTAGAACTTTGCCAGATACATGCAGGTCACTCAGGTCAGGTCCTGTGGTGTACACGCTTGCTGAGTGCCCCTCCCTTCCTGAGAGGCGACATCGTTTTTCATCTGTCCCAGTGCACGTTCCAGAAGTCTGTGTTTACAAACAGAGCACAGAGTCTGAGACCCCGTTCAGCATAATTCCAATCCTGGATGGTCTCTTTTATACCCTTCAGCAATACAGCCGAGTAAGTACCATCACTGAAAGGTGGGTTTATGTTCTCATATGTATCCCCGGCTTCCCCCGTTTGAAAATTTAAGCAGGAAATTTATAGGATTTAAGTCAGAGTGCCCAAGAGGGAGTCTTAACAGTCTTCCTAGGGTGAGAGAAACATATTGAGCCTGTGTTCCCTCTCTCTGAAGGCGGTCTTGGGATTTTCCTGTTTTGTAAATTAAAGAAAGGGGTTGGTACCAGAAATGTATCCTGGAAATCAATAAAGGTAAGAAAGTTTGCTACAAAGGACGCAGTTTATTTGAAAAAGTAATTTATATTGACCTGGAATATAAGATATAACTCCTCCCCCATCTCCCACACCAAGTTAAAAATATATTTTATTAGGTTTATATTAGCTGGGTTATCATTCATTTTTTAGGGGAAATGAGAGTGTTACCCCTAATTAAATGTGAATTCATTTATTTTGGAAGTTTTGAGTGTGACATTTAAGAATAGAATGTACGTTAAAACATTAAGTGATTGGAAGAATGGGAATGTTTGGTTTATCTTCTTGTCTTTAAGACCCCCTTTTATTTTGTGTTGTTGTTGTTGTCTCCAGCAACACAAAAGTTGTGTAGGCGCACCTGAGAGGCCAGCCAGGTGGGAGCAGACTTTAATGCCATTGAGCCTATGCTTTTTAGACTCTCTCATACTTGTTTCTCATCCACACGAGTTACCATTTGCAGGCAGGCTTCATTTCTCTCACGCTAGGTTTGCCTCTTTCTTTTCTTTCTCTATGTCTCTTTTGTCATTACTGCCCTGGTTATTGCTAATATCCATTGCCAACGAATAAGGACTAATTTATCTACCAAACTGCACTTATTAAAGGGTTAGTTAGTTGCTTCAGTCTTTTAACTTGAATCTAACTTTTAACACATGAAATATCTACCAGAATCTGACTTACTTTATAGAGGGAAATTTCTGTCAAAGATCCTTATAAAAAATTATTTCCGTTATTCATTTTTTGTAAATAATTCTTTTGTAAAGTAGCGGAAAATGAAATGAGAACTCTGCTTCAGGGCGGACTGCGGGCTATGAGACTTGGAACTGCACAGTTATTCTTGAACGCCCTCTAATGGCAGCTAGAGGAACCTCCTGCAGGACACAATTTCAAGAGAATAAACACGGAAGATTTTACTAGAAATACTTTCCACATGCATCTGTTCTTTGGGGAAAATGGACATGTTTTTAATAAATATTGGGAAGTGGACATGGGTGATGTGACATGATTTCTAAGACTTTTTAAAAATTCATGATTTTTAAGACATAAAATAACTATATTAAAAATTCTATTTCTAGTTTTCACCGTATTATATTATTATCTTAGGGACGCACACACCCATATCTATTTATACTTTAAAAACGATTCCTAGAAAAATGGAATTAAAAGGTTATGGAATTTCCCATGAACTTTTTGATGTCAAGGTGTGGGTGTCCTGGGTGACCCATGAGCTAACACTGAAAGGTGTGAGCCCCAGTTGCTCTGTGGGAAGGAGGTGAGGCTTTCTGCTTCTCCAAAGCGTCAACAATCTCAGAATTCCCACGGGGCAATTGTTCCTGTAGGATTGCTGTGAGTTAGAATGAGCTCAATGGCAGTGAGAACTGAATATCTATACACACACACACATCTATATTTATATGTTATGCATAGTATGGATACATAGTGTCTACAGATTATTTGTATAGAGTGTACATGTATACACATGTATGTATATACACACATAGTACTTAATTGCTTTGGAATTAGTAAATATATATGTATACATATATGCCATGGTAGCACTATGTGTTGCTTACTGTGCTTCTAAATAAAAGGTCTGTAGTTCAAACCCACCTGCTGCTCCATGGGAGTAAGATGAGACTGTGTATTCCCCTAAAGATTACAGTCTCAAAAGCCACATAGAGCAGTTCTAGTCTGTCCCTTAGGGTTGATATGAGTTGAAATTGACAGTGGATTTTTTTTTGTTTTTGCTTATGTGTCTGTCTCTCTCTCTCTCTCTCTACACACACACACACACACACATATATATACATATATATACACACATATATACATATATACACACATACATATCCCATCTTTACAGATCAGCTTTGTGTGTATTGTTGTATGTGAATGAAAATGAGTAATAATAGGAAGAGATACAAACTTGTTCCTTCTGAAATATATCCTTATTTATTTCAATGGCATTCTGTAATAAATGGCAGTTATTTATTTTTAATTCTGTAATTACTATATTTGTGATGTCATTGATTTTTAATATTTCAACTTTGTCTGTCTAGGGAAGGTGGCCTGGGTCTCAAAACCAGGGGCCCTCACTGAACAGACACTGTCAGAAATAGACCTCAAGGAGAAATGTCATGTTTTAAAATGAACTTTTACTGGCTGCTCCCAGCTACGCATGTAACTGGGTGCTTTCGTTTATTGATTGTTCTTTATGTGCCTCATTTTTGCTGTTCTTCATTTGGCCTCCCCCTCCCCCACTGGCTGGACACTACTGTCTTATGTGTCCAGCTGCGATTGTTCTACTTGGATGCGGCCCCAAAAGATGTAGCTTTTGTTCTTGGAGATTACAGGATTACAGGAAACAGAACTGAGGCATCTGCTGATTGTTTGGAAAAGAACTCTTTCTTCCACAGTATGTCTTGATGTATGAACTTTTATTGTTTGCCTCAAAATAATTAGATCATCTCCTCAAAATGCTGTTAGACATTTTTCTTGCTTATATTGTCAACCTGGAATAATCTTTACAAGCATTAATATAACTAGATATCATTAATAGCAATACAATTTGTTTTCTTATATATTGAACATATTTTGGAGTATTCTCTGGAATTATGTGTAGGCTGAAATCATCAGTGGGTTTTCTTTTTTTTTTGGCCAGGGGATTATGAGACTAATTTTAATAGCTATTATTCTTGTAATGCCTACTATGTGCCAGACTACATAACCCTGACTTCCACCTCTAATCTGTTAAAAAGGAATTACTGTTCTCATCTGAAAGAGCCTTGATGATATAGTGGGGCACAGACTGGATTACCAACGTCAAGGTCATCAGTTTGAACCCACCAGCTACTCTGAAGCAGAAAGATGAGACTGTTCACTCCATTATAAAGATTTATTGTCTTCAGAAGCCCACGGGGCGGATCTCCTCTTTCCTCTAGGGTCGGTATGTATCAGGATCTGCTTGATGATAGTGAGTTTATGAATCAGAATCAATGTCAGTGAGTGATTTCTCATTTGACTCGTTACTAAAGCTCAAAAGTGAGGTGATTGGAATAGTGTCAGTGTAATTAGGAGACATATTTAAGTTAAACTGACTCTGCTGTTACTTTACTAAGAAAGATGTTGGAAAGGCAAGCGTGGAGATATGAGGATGCTTCCTAGTTTTCTTCTTTTGTGCTTTCTGACTTTTCAGTGATTTTCTTCAGCTTTCAACTTATGCTTCCCTTTGGGGGTAATAGACAGATCTAAGACTAGAGTCTGGACTCCACAGTTAGAAACAACAGCTAAAATGACCAACTGCTAACAGAAATGCTGGAGGTTTGAGTGTACCCAGAACCCCTGAGTTTCCAAGAATAAACTCTACACAGGCTAGAAAGCCTCATCTTTCTCCCACAGAGAAGCTGCTGGTTTCCAACTGCTGACCTTGTGAATCACAGTCCAATGCACAGCCACTGCACTGCATGGCTCCACGGCTCAGGACTAGAACTTAGTAAGTTGGCAGGCTCACCAGGTATCAGTACTGAGCCCTGCCACTTGTCAAGTGTGAGGCATTCAGTGAATTAACTAATACTTTCCATTCTATAGAAAAGGAATAAGAGGAGTAATTTTTCCTGGGAATGCTATGGGAATTAAATAAAATACGGAATCTAGCTCATGCCATATCCTTCATGGTAAATGTATTAGACAGGGTTCTCTAGAGAAATGAAACTAGATTGCTGATAATTATATATATATATGGATAGATATATAACACAAGAAATGAACAGTTAAATTATAAAGCAATACAAATAGCTCAGTGCAACTCGCCCCCATGAGAGAGTTGTGAGACACTAGCAGTCCTTCAAGTCTTGAGAGCCACCAGGCAGTCCTCTGTAGAGAGAGCTAGGCTATATAAGCACAGGCAGCAAACAGCAAGGCAGGTCATCAACTGTCAGCCAGGTCACCAACTGTCAGTCCCCAATTCCAGAGATGTACATTCCAATCATGTGGTCTTAAAGGGACCTCAACTTACAGCAACACAGTCCACTGGCTAGGCATTCCACAGGTAGTGTAGTTTGCAAATTGAGGCACAGAACAAGCAAGGCAGCTGCACACTGGTCCGATGATCACAGAGCTAGAGACAAGAAAGGCGAGGCTCTCCGAGCCACTTATCTCTCTGCCCTTCAATTAATTCCACATATGTTTATTGGCCAGGCTGGCACAATAAACTAACTATCTCAATCCACCCCTTGCCAACCTGGCACCTGTACACAATTCTTTAGCCATATATATATAAATACTTATACTTGTCATCAATCATCTATCATACATATAAATGAAAACACACTGAGTCCAATTGTATCTTATATATCATACCTTAACAAAGGAAAGATATGCAATAAGTACATAAAAAGAAAATACATTGACAATTACAAACCTAGCTTTTGCAATTGATCATGTGGTCATAATTGATAGGTAGAACTACCTTCCTCTACTACCCATTCTGTATT
Organism: Tenrec ecaudatus; assembly: GCF_050624435.1. NCBI lineage: Eukaryota > Metazoa > Chordata > Mammalia > Afrosoricida > Tenrecidae > Tenrec > Tenrec ecaudatus. Next base: position 1,350,294 of record NC_134537.1, on the reverse strand, counting down.
ACCTTTGCCCTCAGCAAGCACCTCAGCTGGCTGTGGTTTTTTGCCTGGTGGGGTGACCCAGACTTTCATTCCTGAGGGTCTGGGTCATTATAAGTCCTGTCAAGACTGGGTTGCTGTAATTTACCATTTACTTTAATCACAGGACATGGTAGCACTAAGAGTCAGCCTATAGGATCTCCTGGATTCCAGACATATTCATCTTTACCTCCATTATGTAACACCAGTCCAATTTCTTCTTGGTAATCAGGATCAATCATCCCACTCAGTACAGTGACACTCTTCCTGACCTGTTGATCCAAAGTCATGAGAAGTCCAAAGTGCCCAGGGGGCATTCCCAGCTGCCAGTTCAGTGGAATCCGTGCTGTGTTTCCAGATGGGAGAGTTCCTTTCTTCGGGACCAGGACCTCCAGGCCTGAGGAACACAGGGTTGCTGGGACAGGAAGCAAAAATGCTGCAAACGGATCACTTGAAGTACTAGTGAGTGGGGCCACTCCAGCTTCTACTTCTTGGTTCCTGGACCCATGAATTCTGGCTATTGGAAACACAGCACCATATATTGGCCGCTGGTTTAGAGCATATACAGCTTCCTGGAGAACATTGCTCCAGCCCCCAAGTTGTTGCCACCTAGTTGGTGCATTAGTTGTGTCGTTAGGAACCTATTCAATTGTTCTATCAAGCCAGCAGCTTCAGGATGATGAGGAACATGATACGAGCAGTGGATTCCATGGGAATGGGCCCATTGTCGCACTGCAATTGCTGTGAAGTGAGTTCTTTGATCCGAAGCAATGCTATGTGGGATGCCATGCCGGTGGATGAGGCAGTCTGTAAGTCCACGAATAGCAGTTTTGGGAGAAGCATTGTGTGTAGGGAAGGCAAATCCGTAACCAGTAAGAACAAACTGCTGCCCCCTCCATGATGGAAGTGGTCCTATGTAATCAACCTGCCACCAAGTTGCTGGTTGATCTCCCCGAGGAATTGTCCCATATCTTGGACTTAATGTTGGTTTCTGCAGCTAGCAAATGGGGCACTCAGCAGTGGCAGTGACCAAGTCAGCCTTAGTTAATGGAAGCCCATGTTGCTGTGCCCATGCATAACCTCCATGCCTGCCACCATGTCCACTTTGTTCATGTGTCCATTGGTCAATAACAGGAGTGGCAGAGGAAAGAGGAGGACCAGTCTCCACAGCGCGTGTCATCTTATGCACTTGATTATTAAAGTCTCCTCTTCAGAGGTAATCCTTTGGTGAGCGTTCACGTGAGATACAATTACCTTTACTTTCTTGGCCCATTCAGAGAGGTCCATCCACATACCTCTTCCCCACACCTCCTTATCACCAATTTTCCAATCATGGTCCTTCCAATTCCCTGACCATCCAGCCAAGCCATTAGCCACAGCCCATGAATCAGTATACAGTCTCACATCTGGAGAGTTTCCCTTACATGCAAACTGAACGGCCAGGTGCACTGCTCAAAGTTCTGCCCACTGGGAAGATTTCCCTTCACCACTGTCCTTTAGGGAGATCCCAGAAAGGGGCTGTAGTGCTGTTGCTGTCCACTTACAAGTGGCACCTGCATATTGTGCAGAGCCATCCGTAAACCAAGCATGACTTTTTGGTCTTCAGTTAAAGTATGGTAAGGAACTCCCCAAGAGACCATAGGTGCAGATTGGGAGAAAGGAGGTAATGTGACAGGAGTGGAGACTGTGGGTATTTGGGCCAATTCTTCATGCAGCTTACTTGTCCCTTCAGGTCGTACTTTGGCCCAATCTCATATATACCACTTACATTTAACAATGGAGTATTGCTGTGCACGTCCAACTTTATGACTCTGTGGGTCAGACAATACCCAGTCAATAATAGGTAGTACAGGCCTCATGGTGACTTGGTGGCCCATGATGAGACATTCAGTCTCCACCAAGGCCCAGTAACAGACCAACAGCTGTTTTTTCAAAGGGGGTGTAGTTGTCTGCAGAGGATGGCAGGACTTCACACCAAAATCCCAATGGTTTACACTGTGATTCACAGACAGGGGTCTGCCAAAAACTCAACACTGCATCTTTTTCTACAAACTGACACCTCTAGCACTATTGGGTCAGCTGGGTCATATGATCCCAGTGGCAAAGCAGCTTGCAAGCCAGCCTAAACCTGTTCAAGAGCCTTTTCTTCTTAGGGCCCCACTCAAAATTGGAGGCTTTCTGTGTCACTTGATAAATAGGTCGAATTAGAACACCCAAGTGAGGGATACGTTGCCTCCAAATTCTGAAGAGGCCCACTAGGCATTGTACCTCTTTTTTAGTCATTGGGGGCGCTAAATACAATAGCTTATCCTTCACTTTAGTAGTAATATCTCGACATGTCCCACACCACTGGACCCCTAGAAATTTTACTGAAGTGGAGGGTACCTAAATCTTTGTTGGGTTAATTTCTCAACCTCTTGTATGCAGATATTGTATCAATGAATTTAGAGTCTTTGATACATCCTTCTTAGTTGGTCCAATCAGCATAATGTCATCAATATAATGGACCAGTGTGACATTTTTGTGGAATAGACAGGTAATCAAGGTCCCTTTGGACTAAATTATGGCACAGGGCAGAAGAGTTGATGTACCCCTGGGGGAGAGTTGTGGAAGTATATTGTTGCCCCTGCCAAGTGAAGGCAAACTGCTTCTGGTGGTCCTTTGAGACTAGTATTGAGAAGAAGGCATTAGCCAGATCAATAGCTGCATACCATGTACCAGGGGAAGTATTAATTTTCTCAAGCAATGTAATCACATCTGGGACAGCAGCTGCAATTGGAGTCACCACCTGGTTAAGTTTATGATAATCCACTGTAATTCTCCAGGATCAATCTGTCCTCTTTACAGGCCAAATAGATGAGTTAAATGGTGATGTAGTAGGGATCACCACCCCTGCATCTTTCAAGTCTTTGATGGTGGCACTGATCTCTGCAATCCCTCCAGGAATGCGGTATTGCTTTTGGTTTACTATTTTCCTAGGTAATGGCAATTCTAATGGTGTCCACTTGGCCTTTCCTACCATGATAGCCCTATTCCACATTTCAGGGATCCAAGTATGTCTATTTCAATGATGCATTCTGGAACTGGGGAAATAACTACAGGATGGGTCTGGGGGCCAACTGGACCCACAGTGAGGCATACCTGAGCTAAAGCTCCATTGATAACTTGATGTCCATAAGACCCCACTCTGACTGGTGGGCCTTTGAAACACTTTGGGTCTCCTGGAATTAGTGTCAGTTCAGAACCAGTGTTCAGTAATCCCAGAAAAGTTTGATTATTTCTTTTCCCCCAGTGAACAGTCACTCTTGTGAGAGGCTGCAGGTCCCTTTGGGGAAGGTTAGAAGAAAGACTAACAGTATAGACCTTCGGTGATGTAGCAGGGTCCTCCTTACAAGGGACCCAGCCTCCCCATCAAAGGGTTGTGGGTCTGTAAACTGGCTCAGGTCTGGGAATTGCTTGAACAATCATGACCGTCTATTCTGCTCTTCGCCTGATCTACAATCCTTCTGTCTGTATAGAACACATAAATATTTAGTAGGCTTCCCATCGATTTCATTCCTAGGGACACTGTGACTAATTAGCCAATGCCATAATTCCACATGAGACAGGTTGCTTTGATTACTACTGAAAACTTGTTTTCTATTATAACCATGTCCACCCTGTCTCTGTTGATTCAGTGCTGACACCTGCCCTCTACCATCATGGGGACCAATCAGCCCCATTGTGGGCAAATGTCAGAGTTCGCTTAGGGCAGTGCCCACTGTTAATCCTGGTGTACATAAAATAGCAATTACAGGAGTCTTAAGGGATGCTGGGGCCCACTTCACAAGCTTGTTCCTTATGGTTGTGGTAAAGGATATGTCCTCAAGACACCCCCTTTTTGGGTCTATGGGAATATCCTGATAGATCCATTCCAACATACCAATTTCTCTAAGCTTTTGAATGCCTTCCTCTACAGTGTATCTAGGTAGGTCAGGTACTTCAAGTTGGTCCAATTTAGGCCATCTGGCAACTGTCCTATTGATTCCTCCTAGATAAACTTGCTGACTTCAGCAGGTGATATGAGAATAAAAGAATTTAGAAATATATCCTCCTCAAGGGCAGAGATGCCTGTACCTTTTTTATCCTCCAGCCATGGAGACCAGAGAACATTGTTCACAAGGCATCTTTTGAGCCATTCTCTTATCTGAACATAACTCAGAATCCTTACCCAAGAGGGTTACAGTTTGTTGCTTCAGCAAGATAAAAATAAAACGTGAATGGCTGCTTAACTCTTTCTCCAATGTGATCATTATGACAAAGCTTTGCATTTTGTTAATTTCTAGTACTATTTCACTTTGTAAAAAATCAGAGCAGTGTGGTAGTTGCAACTTGAGACTATTGTGGTGTCAACTTGAGACTATTAAGAGTGAAGGGGTGGAGTTTAGTCTGTCAATCAGGTCACAATTTGATGACCTCATTAGGAGGCACTCTATAGATAAGTAGCTTACTGGAGGCCAGAGCCCCTCTCTCTGTGCTTTGTATTCCTCCTGACAAGACACATGGAGCTACACTGATGGAGTGGAGCCCTGAAATTGGAGGAGCTATGTGGATATCCCTGCTAGCACCAAGAGGCTTCCACCACCACTGGATCCATAAGACTTTCCACCCACTGGCCCGTGATCTTTCTGCATTCAGTGTCAGTGCATGCTGAGATAGTTAAGGTTTAGTGTGCCAACCTGGCTGATAAACACAAGTTGTATTAATCGAAGGTCAGAGAGATAAATTGTCTCAGTGAGCCTTACCTTTCTAGTTCTCTGGTCTCTTGTTCTCTGATGGTTGGACAAAGGTGCAGCTGCCTAAGCCAGTTTCCTGCTTCATCTGGCAAGGCTCACTTCCTGCAAGACATCCCTAAGAAGAAACCACATGGACCTACCCTGATGCAGCCCTGGGTGCTGGAGCAGCTGCGTGGAGACCCCTGTCAGCACTGATTCGGCTTTCCTACTGCAGGTGGCGTCATTGTGTGTGTTTTGTGAGATTGAGGAGGAGGACTTCATAGCTTGGTGTAGGACATATGGAGTAATGTTGGATTTATGGGCTTGGACAGCACTGGGTTGGGATGCTTTCTTAATGCCCACTTACCCTTTATATACATATGTATACATACTTTATATACATATGGATATGCATATATCCATACTTTATAAATATACTCTTATATACATATGATTTTCTATGAATTTTTTTTCTCTTACATACCCAGATTAACACGCATGTGTTGCGTGAGTCTGAAGAGGAATTTACGGACTGATATTGGACATATGGTCTAATATCAGACTTATGGATTTGATCTGGACTGGGATGGGATATTTTCTCAATATACAATTGCTCTTATATGCAAAGCTCTTTCTTATATACCCATGAGTATCTATGAATTTGTTTCTCTAGTCTATCCAGATTAACACAAACTGAAAATGGAATTTAAAATAAAAAGCTCCAGATATAGAATATTTGAAAAGAGTGACTTCACTTACATTTTAATCAGAGTTTTAGTGACACCATTATTAGTTTCAGGGACTGGGTTATCTAGAGAAGCAAAACCAATGAATATATGTATATATTTCATAAAAAAGTGGCTCACCCGGTTGTAGGGACAATTAAAGCCAGTGTGGTTCTAGTTAGATTTTAAGGTGGAGTCTATTTCTGTATTGTATAACTGTCAGGCTGACAAACCAGGAAGCAAGAATATGAATGAGGAAGCAGGAAGGTCATGGGCTGGTAGAGGCAGTGGCAGATGAATCCAAGGTAAGCAGCTTAGGCTTGTGAATGTAGAGTTGTCTGAATCCAAGTCAGCAGGGTATATGGTGAACTCTCTGCTCATATCCAAACAACTGGAGATCAAGGGGGCAGATGCAGGATCCTGGGAGGCAACCAGAGACAAGCTTTCCCACAGAGTCTACTTAATAGAATGAAGCTACACCCTCAATGAGAATTCATTTCAATTGCATCATGCCTGTGACATGATTAAGGGGGTAGCATTCCATTCTATTCTTTCCGCCACTGTCTGGCTGCTCACAGAAGGTCCCATAATGGACTTGATGACATTATATTAAATCACAACATGGTGGAACTCTCAACTGCCAATAGATTGAGAATTTGCACCCAGCCAACTTGACACACACCTACCTATCACAGGGTCCTTCATTAATCAAGGGGGGAAAAGACATACCAAAGAATATAGAGTTAGGAGAGCTATTGTCATGTCCTGGTGCCTACACTTGATAGCTTTGGGAAGTCATGTGTTCCTTCATGTTTGTTTTCTTTATCTGTGAGTCAACAGTGACTTGATGACAGTGAATATGGTTTGGGGTATTTATAAAAATAATGGCAATAGTGTCTAAAAAATCTCACTTTTTGTGATGGTCAAATGAAGTAACATATAGAAGCATTTTATAAGCCACATGGTTTCATAAAAGTGTAAAGTATTGCTATTATTTCTCTGACTGTCACATACATCTATTTTCAGAAATGCTAGTAGCTTTATCACTACCAGTTAATGAGAATAATCAGTAAGCATTTGTTAGATTAAGTTAAATGAGCAATAGGATGTTACAGAGAGAGTTTCTCAACTTCCGTAACCTGAGTGGATTTTGTGTGTGTGTCAGGCGCAGAAATAGCATCCCTTAGTGACATCATGTATTTCCTCAAGTGTGCTGTGCACATGGTATTATTTTTGTTTAGGTCATAATGTCAGAGAATTGGGAATTCCTCCCAACAGAATTAAAAACAGAAAGAATGTGTAATCTTGTAGAACAACCTGATTGAATACAGTAAGTGACTTAAGAATAATTAAACACAATATATGAGTAAGTTTGAATATATTGCTACAAAATCATAGAATGCTTTGTTAAAAAATATAAAGATGTGAAGCTATTGTCCAAGCTTATCCTCCATCTAGGCCTAAATGTAATGTTTGAATTTCTCTAACTCTGCACCAAAGAATCCTGTACTCTTTTGTGTGTACAATGTCAAAATGGCAGCTTTGGCATTTTCAAAAGAGTCCAATTGTATTCCTTTTAAATGTTCCTTGAGTTTTGATAACAAAAGAAAGTGTAAGGGAAGGATCAGGCTGCAGGATGGATGGGGTAAGTTTTTAAAAAAGAATTATCACAGAACTTTTCTTGGTATCCTTAAAGAACGACCAAGTACCATATATTCGGGGCTAAAAATCCTCAGTGCATCTTTCATGACTGTTCTTCACCAAAGCAGTTTTAAATTTTCTGAAAAAAATTTCCCTAAAGTCCTTATAATCATCTTGTGTACTTTAAGAAAATCTATTGAAATAACACAGAAGAAAGATGGGGCCTTCTACCCCATAAAGAGTTCCAATTTCAGACATCCATAGGGGCAGTTATATACTGTCGAATAGGTTCACCACAGAGTTGGATTTGATTTGATGTCACTGAGTTTGGTTTTGGTTTGTTATCAAAACTACTAATTTGGAATAGTGAAAACCGATCACCAGAACTTTATGAGCTGACCTCTGCTTTAAATTTACCTGGCACGCCAGACCCCTTTGGAAGCCACTGTTTTGATTGCACCATTTTTTGGAAGGCACTGAAATAATATTAGAACAAATTGAAGTTGTCAAAGAGAAAAGATTCAAGTGGTCAAGGATTTCATCTTTCTTCGATCTACAACCAATGTTCATGGAAGCAGTAGTCAAGAGATAAGTTGCATTGGGTAAATCTGCTGAAAAAGGCCTCTTTAAAGTATTGAAAAGCAAGGATGTTATTTTGAAGACTAAGATGTGCTGATCCAACCATCGTATTTGTAATCATGCTGGATTGCATGTAAAAGTTGGACATTGAATAAGGGAGACTGAAGAAGAATCAATGCATTGGAATTACGGTGTTAGTGAAGAATACAACTCCTTGCTGCCCCCCCCCCACCAATGTCTGTTCTCATTTTACTCTTTTGTTGAAGTTTATTGATGCACCTGAATGTATTTTTAGGAAGTGCCAGTCATCTGTTTTGTCTTCAGCTGCGTGTGTGTTTTTCATTATATTTGATAGATTGTTTATGTCATATATTAGGGCCACTAAGTTTATGATCTATTGTCATGTATATATTTTTCATTCTAGGATTTACATAGTTAGGGTTGTTTGTTTGTTTTTGATATTTAGTGAGATAGGGCCACTGTTGCATTCTTCAGCACACAGAAATTCAACGTTGCCAGCACCATTTCTTAAAGAGACTGTCTCCTCCTCATTCAATATATTTTGACTCTGTAAAAAATTGGTGATTTGTAGGGGGACAGATTTGTTTCTAGATTCTCTATTCTGCTCACTTGGTCTATGTATCTATTGTTGTACCAGTACCAAGCAGATTTGACTGCCATCGCTGTGTAGTAGATTTGAGATTAGGAACTGAAAGGCCTCTGCTTTCTTTTTCTTTAGCAATTCGTCAGGTATCCTGCGTCTCTTTCTTTTCCATAAAAAGTTGGTGATTATTTTTTCAATCTTTTCAAGGATGCTGGGATCTGGATTGAAATTGCATTATATTTATAGATTACCTTAGTTTGTGTAGACATTTTCCTAATCTTATGTCTTCCTATCCATGAACTGGTACATTATTCCACTTATGTAACCTTCTTTCGGTTTCTTGTAGTATGATTTGCTGTTTTCTTTGAAAAAAATTAACGTCTCCATTTAGATTTATTCTTAGGTATTTCATCTTTTGGGTGACTATTGTGAACTGTACTGTTTACTTGATTTCCTTTTCAGAACTCTTTGCATCAGTATACAGGAATCAGATTCATTTTTGTATGTTTATCTGTACCCTACCATGTTGCCAAATCTTTCAATTATTTCCAACACCCTCCCCCAAATATTTGAGGTTTTTCTACATATAGAATAATATCATCTGTAAATAGAGATAGTTTTACTTCTTTGGAAATCTGGAATCCTTTGGTTTCCGTTTTATCTAATAGCTCTGGCTAAGACTTTCAGCACAATATGTTTGATACAATTGATGGATGGATTGTAACAAGAGTTTTAAGCACCCCCCCCCCAATAAAGTGATTAAAAACAAACAAAAATAAAATGGTGATAGGACCTTCTTGTCTGGTTCCCACTTACAAAGGGAATGCTTCCAGTTTCTCTCCATTGAGCAAGATGTTATCTATTGGTTTTGTGTATTTACGGTTGAAGAATTTCCTTTCTATCTCTATTTTTGTTAAATGCTTTTATTAGAAATGGGTGATAGATTTTGTCAAATGCCTTTTCTGCAACACTTAATATGATCATGTAACTCTTTCCCTCTGTTTTATTTATATGATCATTACATTGATAGTTCTTTTTCTAAAAAACTTATTTTATTTCATTGGGAGCTCTTACAGCTCTTATCACAATCCATACATATATCCATTTTGTCAAACACATCTTTACATATGTAGTCATCATCATTTTCAAAACATCTTCTTTCTACTTGAGCCCCTGGAATCAGGTCCTCATTTTCCCCCCTTCCTCCCCACCCTCCTTCTCTTCCCCCATGCCCCCTTGATAATTTGTAAATTATTCTTTCTTTTTTTTAATGTCTTACACTGACTGCTTTCTCATTTCACCCACTTTTTTGCTGTCTGTCCTCTGGGGATGGGGGCCATACGTTCTCACTGTGATCAGTTCCCCCTTACTGCACTGCCCCTCCCAAACACACACACACACACACACACACACACGCACGCACGCACGCACACACTACCCTTACCCTCCTAGTATTGCTGCTACTGCTATTGGTCCTGCGGGGTTTATCGGTGGGGGAAGAAGCATTGAAGGACCAAAGAAAGGGTGTATGCTTCATCGGTGCTATCCTGCACCCTGGCTGGCTCTTCCTTGTCACCATTCTGACAAGGGGTGTCCAATTGACTACTGACTGCATAATTATTACATAAATGTGCTAAATAATGATTGTTCTTTTAATGTTGAACTATCCTTATATACATGGTATAAATCATACTTCCTGAGGTATAAATCATACTTCCTGATGTATTGTTTCTTTTGGCTAGACCTTTGTTAAGAATTTTTCTATCTATGTTTATGAGAGATATTGGTCTCTATTTTTCTTTCTGGTAATATTTTTGTGTGGTATTTCTCTAAGGATTATGCTAGCTTCATAATCCTTTCTACACATTCTGGAATAGTGTCAATTCTGAATATTTGGTATAATTCCCTAGTGAACCTGGCTCGTCCTGAACTTTTCTTGTTGGAGATTTTTAATGATTGGACCTATTTCTTCTTTTGTTATGTGTCTGTTGAGGTTTCTTATATTAATCTGTATTAGTTTAGGTGGATAGTGTGTTTCTAAAATTTTTCCTATTTCTTGTAGGTTTTCATAATTATTGGTCTACAGTTCTTCATAATAGAGTACTGTCATGTTTTTAATTTCAGTTGTTTTTCTGTGATGTTGATCAGTTTGTTTTTCACTTGTGATAATCACATCTTTCCTTCCAGTGGCTTATTAGGCAGCTCTTATTCTGATTGTTGAGGATGTTTTGCTAATGTTTTCATTTTCAGACTGTCTTCATTTGTCGATGTATGCATTTATTGCTATAAATTATCCTCTATATATGGTTTTTGTTGTTTCCTCAAGGATTGGGGATATTGTATTTTTGTTCTCATTTGTTCCAAGCAATCAGAAAATTTAATTCCTTATTTCTTCAACTATCCTGTAGTTTTTAAGCAAGGTGTTGCTCATTTTACATGTATTTGATTTTCACTGGGCTTGATCATTCTCGTGGTGATTTCTAATTTTATAGCATTGTGATTTGTGACAATGTCTTGTAATTGCTCAATATTTGGAAATTTATTAAGGCTTGCTTTGAGTCATAACATATGGTCTATTCTGGAGAATGTTCCAAATCCATTGTTCTTGGGAGGAATATTTTCTATACATCTAACAATTCATGTTCGTTAATTTTGTTCTTTAGTTATCCTCTATCTTTACTGAGCTTCTTTGTAGTTGGTCTGTCCTGCTTCATGCCTGGTGTATTAAACTTTCCTATTATTATTGTCTTTTTCACTCTTTAATCCTATAAGTTTGATTAATGTATTTTATGGGTCTTTGATTGAATACACGGATGTGTATTATGGTTATAGCTTCTTTTTAAATTTTCCCTTTAATCATTATGTATTGCCCTTTCTTGTCTCCTATGATGGATTTTGCCTCAAAATTAATTTATCAGAGATTAATAACAGCACCCATCCTCTTTTTGATTGCGTTTTGCTTGATTTTTTTTCCCATCCTTTCCCCCCCAAATTCTTCTTTTGTCTTTGTGTCTTAGGTGTGTTTCTTGTAAGCATATTGATGGATCAAATTTTTCATATCTATTATGTTACTCTGTGTCTTGTCAGCAGTATTTAACCCATTTTAATTCAGTATGGTTATTGATAAATTTAAATTTAATGCTGTCATTTTTACAGTGTGATTTCTGTGGTATTTTAGATTTTTCCTTGTAATTTGCTATGTTGAGTTCATTTTACTTATGGGATTTCTTGTCATTTTATTCTTTGCTGTTATTTTATGGTTGACAAGGTCTTTGTGATTTTTCTTTTCATTTTGATGAAAGTTTCCCATTTTCATGGATATTACCTGATTATTATTTTCTTCCCTAGATTGTAATAGCAATTATCTCAATAAAAGCTACTTGACTTCTCTATTTGAATATTTTGTATTTACATGTTCCCTCTTTTTTTTAGTTCATTATGAAATCATATATCTGGCTCTATGTTTTCAGTCTTGTAAGCTTGCTTTACTTTGAATACTGCTTTAAGTAAGATGACTTTTGTATGTTGACCTTAAGTTGATGTCTGCTATCATTGATTCTCTGTCCAAAGATCTCTCCTTAATATATCTTGTAACATTGGTGTTGGTATTACAAATTCCTTTATTTCTCCTTATCTGGTAATGCCCTTATTTCACCCTTGTCCTTGGTGGATGAGTTTACTGGATATAAGATTCAGGGTCAGCAAATTTTTAACGAGCTTTATATATGTCATTCCTTTCCCTTCTTGTTTGCATAGTTTCTGCTTTAAGAAAAGTAGGACTTAGTAACCCTTTCTAGGTACACTTTTTTTATGCTGTTCTCCTGAGTCTCTTCTATTGCCTTTGATAGTGGAAAGCTTGATTCTGATAAACGATCGTGATTTTATTTCAGAGTCTATCCTGTTGGGGATTCTTTCAGCTTCTTGAGTGACTGACTTCTCTTTCATGAGGATGGACATTTTCTTCCCGCAGATCTTGCAGTAATTTCTCTGTGTTTTGTTTTGTTCTGATTTGCTTTTTGTTTGTTTGTTTGTTTATTCCTGTTCTGGATTGCTGATATGATGTATCTTATTCCTATCGAGACTGTGCCACACAATTATTAGACTTTCCTTGGTTCTTCTTATGAATTATTCATGAATTGCTCACTAATTTAGCATTCATTGCTTCAATTCTGCTACTTTACTCTTTTACAGTGTGATCTATTTCTAATACCTTAGTATTAATTTTCCAGATTCTGATTTGCTGTTTTTGTGGAGTGAGATAATTAAGGTTTATTGTGCCAACCTAGCCAATAAACACATGTGGGGTTAATTGTAAGGAAGAGAGATAAATGGCTTTGTGAGCCTCAACTTTCTAATTCTGGGGTCTCTTGATTTCTGATGGTCAGACCAGGGTGCAGCTGCCTTAGCCAGTTCCCTGCTTCAGCTGGCAAGGCTCATTTCCTGCAAGACATCCCTGTGGAGAAGCCACATGGACATACCCTGATGCAGTCCTGGGTGCTGGAGCAGCTGTGTGAAGACCCCTGCCAGTGTTGAGATGCTTACACAGTCACTGACTCGGCTTTCCTCCTGCAGCAGGCATCATTGCATCTGTTATGTGAAATGGAGGAGGACTTTGTGGATTGGTGTTGTACATATGGGCTAATAATGGACTTGGGGGGTTGGGCAACACTGGGTTGGGATGTTTTCTTGATGTGCATTTACCCTTTATATAAAACTCTCTCGTCTACGTATGAGTTACTGTAGATTTGTTTCTCTAAAGTACCCAGACTAACATATATAGTTTGTACTATTTATTATTTATTTATTTGTTTTGTGAGATTTCTCTTGTAGTGTTTCCTGTGTTCTTCCTATGTTTATATTTTTCTCTCTTTTTTGCCCTCCTCTCTCACTGGTCTCTTGATCTCCCCCCGCCCATTTGTTGAAAGTACTTATGAATCATTATTCTGAATTCTTTTTCTAGTATTTCCAATGCATTTTCTAACTCAGGAAGGTCTTTTGGCTCTGGAAACTGCTTATATGTTTGCATTATTCTATAGGACTTCTCCGTGTGAACGGATTTGTTTCTGAGACATTGTGTTGTTTATAAATCTCTTTCTATTTTTGATCAAGAGGTAATGGAGTGGCCCTTTTGCATTAATTTTATAGCTGTTGGAAGGACACGGTGGCTGGATGGAGCGGGAAAGGAGCTTAAACCAAGATGTTACAAAATACAAGACCAAGAATACACACACACACACACACACACACACACATCGAGCCATAGCCAGCAGGTGTTTTTTCTTTCTCATTCATAAAAGCATGTTTATCAAGATCTGACCCAGGATCTGCACAATAGGAGTGTAACCATGGGTACATGAGGGTACGGGTGGAGAATTTCATAGTCAATAGGTTATGGGTCATTAGAGAGTATACTTCCTCTTGTGTCTTAAGTCTCTCCACTATGATTTATCAGTACATCAAAAGAAAGTAACCACAAGGAAAAAATAACCCCAAACAGCCACAAAACCCAAAGCCCTAAGCCTAAATTGGCCACTGCTCTTTTAAAAAGACTCCTGTCTAATGGCTGAATTCTGTGGCCATCAGGGGATGTGGGCATTAGGATTGGTTCTGCTCTTTTTATGAGCTGTGTTGGTGATTTATCAAAACAAAAGAAAGAAATGGGGGCCAGGGGTGGGGAAAGCCTCACCCACCTCTTACTGCTCTTTTAGTCCCAGGGCACTCTGGATGATCAGAGCCTTTGTCAGAACTGATTGCTGTGCCAGGTGGGTGATCCCAGCCCTTGGCATCTCTGTGTATACCAAGGCATAGAGCCCCTTCTACTCTGGACCCCAGAGAGCCTGGTAAACTCAGGATGATCCAGTGCCTCTTCATTAACTTCCTGCTCTGTGTGGAGTTCCTACCAGGTCTGCCCCTCTTTCAGACTGCACACATATTTAATTAAAGGAACAATTTTATTTATACCCAAGTGTTTAGCATCTAGAATATAGAGATTAACAAAATAATGCAAGATGCCATGAAACAACTGTTCATGTGGTTATAGATTACAAAGTTTAGTATAATATTTATAAATTATGCTACTATTACTAAACATATTACATAAAAATGATAGGTGTCATCTCATTAAGTTATTGAGTTGTAGTCAATTAATGTGTTCCATGTAGCCATAATTTCTTATGTGATGTATTATAATTCTGAAATCCATGCCCATGGCTACAATCCTATCTAGGAGGGTGTTTTCTGCTCTACTAATAGACAAGATTAGTATAGAATTAAGACCCTACTTTATTAGAAGGTGTGAACCAAGTCACCCATTTTCCTTGGGAACATCTTTAGATTCTACCTTAATAGATAGTGTGAACCAAGCCAGACTCAGTGTGTCCTTGAGGGCAGCTAAGACTACTTTAATACAGGATGTTATTTAAGACCCCATCCTTTGTTTTCCTTGGATGAGGTCTATATGCTGGTATCACTGTAAAATTCGTACACACATCACATCACCTCGAAAGCCATACCTCTAGTTCCTGACTGAACTTTGGAGCCACTAAGACCTGCTGTGACTTTGGGGCATTTTAAATTTCTGCTCTTGATCCTGCATTTGTCTCACCTTTGCCTGACCTTTGGATTTGGGTCTGAACAGCACCTACCAGTATGTGAACTATTTCTTTAGAGCTTTGTGTGTTACTTTGGAACATTGCAACAATTCCAGAATCCAGAGATGTGAAGAAATGTACTCAGGAGAGGAGGTGAGTAAATGGAGTCGAATAGCATCTTGGAAGAGCTGAGTATCGGGACATCTTGATTTCCAACACCTGGGAACTTGGTGTAGTGCTTAGACATTGGCCGGCCCACTGCGGGTCAGCATTCAAATCCACCAGGCACACCTTGGAAGAAAGATGGGGTTTTCTACTCCTGGGAAGAGTTACACTCTTGGAAACTCACAGGGGCAGTCTTACCCTGTCCTACAGGGTTGTTACATGGCAGTGAGTTTGATTTTTGTTTGGTAATAGTCTAGTATTAATTCTTCTAAATGAAATTACTACTACCACGATGATCATTTTATAGATGAAGTAACTGATTCATGAAATGATTTACATTTTTTCTGAACTAGGTGAATTAGGTTAACTAGGAAAATTAAGTTTATACTATTAATTATTATACTACACTACCTACTAACTCAATAAACTGCTGATATTTTCTTTTCTTTCAAAGACTATATGAGTGGTTCAACATGTAGGTAAGCAATTAGTATAACTTGTGTAAATATTTAAGACAAAACAAGTTGACAGTCTAGATGAGAGACTTTAATGCATGTAAGCTCTAACTAATCTAAAAATATATGGTATTTGCAAGAAAAAATATCAATAATATATTTTAGTAACTTAAAAAATGGTCCAGAAGTTTTTCTGAGAGTTTATGGAGTTATATAGAGTCAATTTTGATACTACCAGATACTACCAGTCAATTTTTGTATACTACCAGATATTGATAAGTTATGTAAAGCAATTAAAACAATGTGGTTCTAGTACATGGACCACAAATGGGAATTACAAATGGAACCAAATGAATATTCTTAAAACAGAGCCTATCAGAGTAATAAAGAGATAAAAAGAGAATGTTTGTTATAGACATCATTTCAAATTAGTATAGAAAGGTGATATTCTTAAGGAAAGTATTTAATCATATCAGAGAAAAATTATATCTTTCTTAGTATAATAGATAGATGAGCACATTTAGATAGATGAGCACATTTTTGAAATTAACCACAGAAGCTGGTGAATAATCTGACAATCATAAGAGCATTTATAGACAGAGCATATTTAGAGAGAAGAACAATATGAGATGTGATTATGGGCAGTACAGGATAAAAGAGATTAACTTGGTAGTATGTTCAGGCATTCCATCGTTTATAGATCAAATAAGATCAAAGATAATCATGATTTTCAATTCAATGTTTACACTTTCATCCTTCCTTTTCCAGGGAAGTTGTATATTTCTTGTTAGGGATGCGATTAAATCAGAGTGCTTAGTAGACTGATCTAGAGAAAAAGGGGGTATTAAAGAGCGCTGAAGGGCTGCGGTTGGGAGGGTAGGAACCAAAGAAGGAAGAAGGAAAAGCCCAATGATCGAGGTTGTGAAGCATCTTTGTGTGGAGTGTCATTGAGCAGGTTGGGTTGTTTGTCGTGGGCTGTACCCTACCACTAGGGACTGTCATCTCTGCCGGCAATTGATCCAGAATCGTACGCTTTTGCACAGCATGCAGCTAGCTCAGGATATGTGTTATCTCTAGGTGTAGAGAGAGAGAGAGAGAGAGAGAGAAACTCACGTGTAACTACTTAGTACACCTCTCTGTGTTTCTACCCAACGGACCCAAGCAGTCTTCTAGACACTGTTCACACATGCTTCCTATCCCACTGTCACATTATTCTTAAATTCATTTCAAGCACTTCTCACTGGGGTGAGAATATAATGTCACCCTGGGATGATTTGTCCACAGGGCTAATAATATTTTGAGGATAGCCCTAAAGGGATTCTTTATCTTTTGAGGTAGATTCAACCACAGATGGAGCAAAATATGTCCCCGAGAGCTTGCAAAAGCAGTGAGCTCACCGGGGTTTGCCATGTCATGTAAATTACAGGAACATGATATCCCAAATGAAACCTGAAGGCAACAGACTCATCTCAATGGAATCTGTGGTTTTAGACTCACGTGTCTTTTCCACAGCTGTGTGGAACACTTCCCATGACAAGGATACTTACATCGCCGCCGTTTAGTGAGCACATCTGCTTAGTTTATGACGATGGCCACTTATTTCAGCAGAGGAAAGGATTAAGATAGATGTATTAGAATACAGTTTTATGGTAATAAAATGGTCCCTCGCAAGACTAAATTTTGAAACATAACTAGAATGTAAGTAGATGTGGTAATGTGGCCATTGCGTCAATCTAGCTGGCAATGGTCTTCCTCTGTTTTCGCTGCCTCTCTAACTTACCACTTATCATTTCCTTTTCCAGGGAGAGTGCATTGATTCCTGTTCAGTCTTCCTTACCCAGTGGCCCGCTTTTACATGCATATGTGGGGATTGAGAACATCAGGGCTTGGGTTCATTCCACCCCGGTCCTCCAAGTGACATCCTTGCTTTTCAATCCCATACAGAGGCCTCGTGCATCTTTGCTCTCTTGACTGCTGATTCCAGGAACGTTGATTGTGGATCCAAGGATGATGAAATCCACAGCAACTTCAATCTTTTTTTGGTGGTAGTTGCATAATTTCATGTCAATTCAAATATATAAAAAATGTAGGGGTGTTATTTAGCCTGAGGACCTCACTTGGAGGTGCAACTGAGATATTTAGCTCTCTGGAGGCTTCTGTCTATCTATCTATCTATCTATCTATCTATCTATCTATCTATCTATCTATCTATCTATCTATCTATCATCTATCTATCATCTATCATCTATCTATCTCTGTCTTTATCTCTCCACCTCCTGGCTTTCTGGCCACCCGAGAACTGCGGTAGTCCTGCTGGAGCCCTGCAGTGTTTTCCACAGACTTTGGATCCCCATGGTTTTGCATGCACACGTCTGTAATCTTCCTGCATCGTCATTGCATATGAAGATGTG
The DNA here is from genome assembly GCF_050624435.1 of Tenrec ecaudatus. NCBI lineage: Eukaryota > Metazoa > Chordata > Mammalia > Afrosoricida > Tenrecidae > Tenrec > Tenrec ecaudatus. The sequence goes on along the minus strand of NC_134537.1, from coordinate 1,332,355 downwards.
AGTCTGAAGAGGGGCTAGGGACTAGTATCAGACTTACGGACTTGAGATGGACTGGGCTGGGGTGTTTTCTTTATATATAATTACTTCTTGATATAAAGCTCTTTCTTACACATATGTGAGTGTCAGTGGACTTGTTTCTCTAGTAAACCCAGCCTAACACACTACCTAACAGTTCAGCAGGGAGGATTTTTAATTTTCATTACATTGAGTTGTAATCCATATTGAAGGCTGCAATTTTTTGTCTTCATTAAAAAGTGCTTTGAGTCCTCCTGACTTTCAGCAAGCAAGTTGTGTCATCTTCATATTACAGGTTATTAATAAGTCTCCTTCCTATTCTGATACCATATTCTTCTTGTGGTAAAGCTTCTCTGATTATCTCCTCAGCCTACAGAATGAATAAGGATGGTAAAAATGACACAACCTTTTCTGACTTTAAACCACACAGTATTTCCCTGTTCTGCACCAACAACTGCCTCTTAATCCAGAGAGTTTTATATCAAAGAACAATTGTATATTAAGAGCACATCCCAGCCCAGTCAAGATCAAGTCCATAAGTCTGATATTAGTCCTTAAGTCCAATACTAGTCTATAAATCCTTCTTCAGATTCATGCAACACATGCAATGGCACTGAGTGCAGGAAGATCACAGACCAGTGGGTGCAAAGTCTTGTGGATCCAGTGGCGGTGGAAGCATCTTCAGAGCCCTCACAGGTCTCAGCCAGGCTGCACGGGGCTTGTCAACAGGAAGGGGACAACAGAGAGAGAGGGAAGCATGCTTTCAGAGAGCCGTTTCTTGTGGTCACCCTCCAATCAAGCTGCAACCTGAATGATAGGCTAAACTCCATTCTTAATACCCTCAAGTTGACATGAGATTTTGTAACTACCACAACAACTTTCTGGTGTTCACTGCTGTAAGCTAAGCTTTAACAGATATCAGCAACGATGTCCAGTGTCCCATGGCCCTGTCTGAATTGGGCTCAGTTTCTGCCAGCTCCCTATCGATGTACTGCTGCTATCATTGTTGAATGCTTTCAGCAAACTTTTAATTGCATACTAATTTTAATTGATATTAATGACGTTGTTCTACAATTTGTGCATTCTGCAATATCACCTTTATTGGGAATGACTACAAATCTCTCAGTCCATTGGTCAGGCACCTGTCTTCCAAATTCCTGGGCATAGTGAGTGCTTCCAAGTTTCTTGCCACTAGCGTGTGCTGCCAACGATCTGCCAACTCCAGTTGATGTCTATCAATTCCTGGAGACTTATTTTTCACTACAGTCTGCACTGCTGTTTGGACTTCTTTCGGCATCATCGGTTCTCCACCATGGGCTTCCTCCTGAAATGGCCGAGTGTCAGTCAGTCCTCTTTGATCTGTGAAGTTCTTCCACCTCCTTTTCATGCTTCTTTCTCAGTCAATCTTCCCCGAGGTTTGAATTTTTATTCAGTTCTTTAACTTCATATTTGCTGAGCTTGTCCTCCATTTTGGTTTTCTAACTCACGGTCCTCGCTCCTCTCATTACAACACTTTACTTTGTCTTAACTAACTGCCCTTTGGTATTTTGTTTAACTCTCTTTCTTCATCATTTCCCACCCCACCCCAATTGTTTTAGCCAATGTTTGAAAAAGAGCAAGTTTCAAAGTCTCCTCTGACATCCACTTTGATCTTTTCTTTCTTTCTGTCATTTAAATAATATTTGCTTTCAAGGAACAAAAAATCTTATCATTTAAAATGTGGTCGAGTGCAGAGTGGAGACTCAAAGCCCATTGTTAGCCAACTGCGCACCCCTTACTGAAGGGTGTGGGGAGGAGATGAACCAGTCAGGGTGCAGGGTACCCCCGATGAAACATATGACTTTCCTCTAGTTCTTAAATACTCCCTTCCCCCCCCCCCCACACACACTATCATGATCCCAATTCTACCTTACAAATCTGGCTAGACCAGAGAATGTATATAAGAACAGATAGCAACTGGACACACGGGGAATCCAGAACAGACGACTCCTTCAGGACCAGTGATGAGAGTGGCGATTCCTGGAGGGTGGAGAGAATGTGGGGTAGAAAGGGGGAACTGATTACAAGAATCTACGTATAGCCTCTTCCCTGGGGAGGGACAGCAGAGAAGAAGGCGGGGGGAGACATCGGACAGTGTAATATGTGACAAAATAATAACAATTTATGAATGATGAAGGGTTCATGAGGTAGGGGAAAGTGGGGAGGGAGGGGGAAATGAGCAGCAGATATTAAGGGCTCAAGTAGAAGGCAACTGTTTTGAGAATGATGATGGAAGCAAATGTGCATATGTTATTGACATAATGGATATATGTATGGATTGTAGTAAGAATTGTACAAGCCCCCAGTAAAATGATTAACAAAAAGAAAAAATTCTTTGCTTTCTTCATATACTATGTTCTTAATGTCATTACACAGTGCATTAGGCCTTCTATTATTAGTGCTCAATGCAGGAAACTGTTTTTGAGATGTCCTATAAATTCAGGTGGGACAACCTCAGAGTCATATTTTGGCTCTTGTGAACTTGCTTTAATTTCCTTCAACTTTAACCTGAATTTACATATATGCGATTGATGATCTGTTACACAGTCAGTTGCTAGCTTCTCTTTGTCTGATGAGATTGAGTTTCTCTATCATCTCTTCCCACAGATGTGGTCCATTTGATTCCTGTGACTTCCATCTGGAGAAGTCCAGATGTACAGTCATCATTTATGTTGTTGAAAAAGGTGTTGTCAATGAAGAAGTTGATCTTGCAAACTTCTATCATGCAATCTCCAGCTTGGTTTGCGTCACACAGGCTGTATTTTCCAGCCACTGTTCTTTGCCCATTGTTTTCAACGTTTGCATTCCAACTGTCAATAATTATCAATGCATCCAGGCTGAATGTTTGATAAATTTCAGACAGAAGTTTGTAGAATTCTTTCATTTCTTTTTCATTTGCTTTAGTAGTTGGTGGGTAAAATTGAATTATAGTTGCATTGACTAGGTTTCCTTGAATGCAAACCAAAAAACCTAACTGACTGCCATTGGGTTGATGCTGACTCACAGTGACCCTATAGGACAGGGTATAACTGTCTAAGACTATAACTCTTTAAAGAAATAAACTATATAGTAAACCATATAATTGTCTGATTGAAAATGACCAATATCAACCCATTGCATCTCTCTAATGCCAAGATTATTGACAGATATGTGGTGCATTTGACTTTTGATGACATCTAATTTTTTCAAGATTCATATTTATACATTCCATATCCCAAATGTGAACAGGCTTTTATAGCTGTTACTTGTGTCATAGTTGTAGAAAAATTTAACAACAGGGCCTTTCTGTGGCAATAGGCAATGCTAAGTCATAGAATTAGAATGAAATGATATAATTTAAAGATTCATAGTATTATTGTCTAATAAAGTATTTGTTTTAGTCATTAATATCACATATAATTTTCACATGAGTTATTTCAATTATTGGAGCTAACAGTTTAATTGATTGAAAGAGAGCATTAGTTTTAGAGATTTTCTGGTTGTTCTATGATGTTACAGAATTGGATATTTGAATGAATACTTAAATTGTGGACCTCTTTATTTGTTAAATAAAGACATGGATTAAGTTATCTCTAAAATTCTTCTCACCTCTGAATTTGGATAATTTTAATGAAAATTAAAGGCTTAGTAAACATTACATGTTTTTGATTTGCTGATCCATATCAAACCAAACTAAAGCATATCAGCCAAAACAACATAAAGTATAGAAAGAAAGGTCTATGAGGATGTTTATGATGTGATTTATTTAACATATATTCATGAAATTCTCACGCCATAGAGCATCAGTTAAGGCATACCTTTCCCTCTCAGTTGAACATTTCTGAAATTTGCTTTAGTCTCACATGTCATGGTAAAACAGTCTCTTTAAAAATAGTTTTACTGACATATAAATCCTATACCATATAATTAAATACTTCAATCTTCTTAATATGACTGAATAATTAATTTAAGAGCATTTTCTTCTTTCTTGTGCTCATTGTTATTAGCATCCTGTTTCCCCACAACCTTCTGCAATAACCCAAGAAACTATTCATCCAGTTACGCTATAGATTTACCTATCTTGGATTTATAAACAGAAAACACACAAACAGACAAAAGAAAATAAAACAAAAACTACCAATAATAACAAACTAAAATAGAGATAATATCAATAAAAAGGAAAGCAAAAATATTAAAAAGCAGAACAGATTTTAAATGTCTCATAAGGGAGATCAAGTAATAAGATGCTGAATTTTAACCCAACCACATCTGCAATGATCCACTTCCCACGGCACTCTGCTATCGTAAGGCTGTGCACATGCTTGGTCTAGAGTCAGAGGCTTAAACCATGTGTATATCCCCTCATTGAAAAAAGAACAACACAAATAACTTTAAAATGAGTCAAAAGGGAGATAAATGATAAGATATTACTTTATCCAACCTCTACCATAATCGACTTTACACTGCTCTCTTATCTCACTAGTCAGAGGGGATTCACCAATAGCTAAATCCATGTGTGGACCCTGAAAACCAGGTACCCTTTTAAAACCAGGTACCCTTTTAAAACCAGGTACCCTTTTAAAACCAGGTACTCACAATTTATGCTCTGATACTATTCCCTTCTTATTTGGATCTTATTATTTACAATCTTTGGGTCACACAGGCTGTTGTGCTTCTTCCATGTGGACTTAATTGATGCCTCGCTTAGTGGTGGCTTGTATGAAAAGAAGCCCTTAAGACCCCAGATGTGATTCCTTTTGATAGCTGGGCACCATCGGCTTTCTTCCCCACACTTTGCTGTAGCATCCTTATCTTCAGTGATCTCTTTATGAGGGTGAGCACCAAGCAGGGCCATGACATAAGAAATAATCGATCTTGGATAGAGGCTACAATTAAATTAGAGTTCCAAACCCATTCACTTAGCTGTGTTTTATATATGTCTCTTGTTCAATTTAGAGAGATCATTATCATTTAATGTTGGAGAACTTTGTCAATCATCCCTCTGGGACATAAGTCTACGGTCAGTGACACTCAGTTAGCCAATGGTGTAGAATCTCAAACACTTTTAAGAAAAGGGAATTATACAAGTATGGGCAGGCTGGGCGGTACAATACATGGATTATTGACCTGTACAGATGAAACTCTAGCTGACGGTTGGTGATAGGGCAAAACTTTCAAAAATATCCATTGACAATGGAAGACCCACACCTACCAGAATAATACATGTCATAATAAAGCACAGAGGGCATTAAATTTTAATCATATCTTAGTCCTAGGACACCACTGATTGGGCACCTTCAAGGCAAGTGTTCTGAACTTCCAATAACTGCCCTTTCTGTTCCACTCTGCTTATTCTCACATACAGGCCCTTTGGCCTCAAGTCTAAGTGCTACAGATGGGTTAGAGGTAGTCCAGGTCACTGAGTGGGGTTTCTACTTCCAGTTTTTCTGTGGTGTCATATGCAGGAGGTTGTGCACCTTGAAAGGACCAGGTGTAACATCCCAGTAGTTTATGGTACATGGCTTGTTTCACCAATGCTTCCATAGAAATTAGGTCATAAAAGTCAAATCAGGAACATAGTACCAGACATATTCTTCCCTTGTGTTTTATATAATGTAACTTATATAGTCTTTAGAAGCATTATTTTTTTCTGTACAGATATGTAAAATAATAGTTGGATTTGTTATCTGGGAAATATTGGAGAGATGAAATCTAAAACTGGTTGCACAAGGAATTATGTACTAGAGATACATGAACCTGCTCTTATGAGTCCTCTGTTCTGAACATAACTAACGTGGGGGCCACATCACTTAGCATTCAGCAGCGAACAGAAAAAGTTGGCTCCCTGAATGCACCCAGTGACTCTGTGAGGAAAGTCCTGGTCTTCTCCTTTAAGGATAACAGTATAGAACACTGTGTAGGGTAGTTCATTTCTGTCACTGGGAGTTTCTGAGAGTGGGAAGTTGGGCCCGCAACAACAGCCTAAATGTATAAATACATTACACAATATTGAATTTCCCATAATGGTATACAAGCAGTGAGGTCACATAGCCATGCTCTATCACCATCTAGCCCAAATCTTACCTCCAGTGTAGTGTCTATCCATGTCTACCTTCTTTGTAGATTGTCATGTTGAAAATTGAATAATTTTAACAGGCTGTTTCTGGGAAAATAGTCTGTAGCAATGAGATCCTCATGTGGCCCAAATTGGGAGAAATGGTGAACACTTTTTTAAAATAGTAATCATTGCCAATATCAGAACACACATTTTTCTACTTCTGCCTCACATTTATTACTATTTTAATGGATTGACATCACTTCTCTGATTTACAACAAATATTCTATCATCATCTCCATGTATAAATAGTTGTCACACCATATGTGTAATAATTTAATAATTTTCTGATTATTGTTATTTTGAACTATGACCTTTGGTGTCAGGTCCTTTCACTGTGGACTTCACTGATGTGAGCTGGACATCGTCCTGATACTGATGGTGAAATTGTACTTGCATCTCCTTTGGGAACTGTAGGGTTAGAACTTCTTTGCTGGCATAAAGAAGATGATTTTCTCTTGCCATTGAAAGAGCTGGAAGATGCAGATTTTACACTTGTAAGTGAGGGAGGAAGGAAACAATAAAGGAAGTGGCAGATCTGAATGGAGTGGCAGACAAGCAAAGATTAACGCATGGAAGTAAAAAAAAAATAAGAAAGAGCCGTTCTTCAGGGTGGGGTTATCACTCAGGAGAGTAAGGGTGTGAGGCATAGACATTGATAGGAACATCTGGTTTGGGTTGGTATTATACCAGAAAAAGATGGCAGGATTTTGCAAACAGAGAAATGAAATTGATAATTATGTTTATCCTTATTATTTGCCAACTGCTCATCTCTTTTTCACAGTAGCAGCCAACTTGGAAATAAATTTCGATATTTCCTTTTTCTGCTAAGCTTTCAATGTTACATCAGATTAGAAGTGAACCAGTTCCATCTGGTTCCATCTGGTTTCATCAAACCGGATGGGGTACAATGTGTCAAATGGGGCTGTCATGGGAGGAAACTGGAAGACAAAGAATTACTATGCTTTCTACCTGTATGAAATGTAATCTCAATCATGGACAACACGAGTAGCATGCATGCTGCATAGCATCCAAAGCTCTGCTTTGGCACGGCCGGAAACAAGGGTCCCCAGTGCTGGCCTCATAGATCACTTTGACTTTGTGTTGATCTCCACAATCCCAGCCATAGTCAGTCTCCCAAATCAAACCCTTCAAGTGGCTCACTTTTGGAACCTGCTTTTCCAGGGCATCTACACATACTTTTTTTGTGTTCTTGTTATAGTTTTGGTACATGAAAGCTTTGAAAATCCGTGTCTGTTTCGATTTTGTTACATCAACTATGAGTGAACCCTGAAGAACTCGTTTGTAGCCCTGAAAAAAAGCCATTGTGCCACATCCGTGTTTGCTGTTCTTAAGTATAATATCATGTGTGCCCCAATCATCAGTTTTTTCTATCAACAGCTGTAATTTAAGTGCCAACTGTATACCAGGTGTTGCTATTGACTATGGGGATAGAGAGCTGAACAAGACAGACGGAACTTGCACAAGAGTTCATTAAGTGGAAAAGTAGCTTAATTAACTTGTTTCACATAGCTACTCATTTAGGTTGTTTCCAATTTTCCCTTATGGGAATCTGTTTATAGATTTTTCCATTCTTTTTATTTTTTTCTGGTAGCATATATTACCTAGAAATAGAATTGCTTTCCAAAGATATAAACATGTTGGGCTCTTGATTTATAAACATTTTTATATAATTGAAATATTTTAAAACATTAAGCATTTTCCACATCAATTGTTATTTGCTCATGAATGATCAAAAACTGTGATTGTTTGGTCTGCTATATATGTAAGATAGACACACAAAGACAAATTAAGCCTCTGTATGAGTTTCCTGAAATGAATATGTTTGAATCACTTATAATAATATTATTTAGCTTATCTTTTCAAAATAAAAAATGTAGCTTTTGTTTGTATTAGATATGTCCAATGGCATGGATTTCACGTTTGAATACCTGGAACAAAATAGATTTGATCAAATTAAAATGTAACATGATTCTAGACATGCTACTGAATCAGAGTCAATGGCTTTATGAAAAATGGAGTAATGCTCACTGGTGAAGAAATCTAAACTTTGAACAAGCCCTGTGGGGACATTCTCTTATAACTAATCCTAAATTTGCTGAAGGATGTAATAGATGATCTAAGAAGCCATTTCATTTACTTTCTGAAATCCTGATAGAAACATAACTCATGCTTCCATTGTGGGATTTGGAAACATTACTCACATTCATCACCTGCTCATTGGTGAAAGATTAAAGTCTTTATATACATGTATATGCATATGAACATTAGACATTCCTCATAGCTTCTCATGATGTGAGTATCCCTCTCTGAGATAATCACTGCAAAGCATTATGGGCATCCTCCCCCCACCCCCCGCCAAGTAATTCCTGAAGAACATAGGTATGGGTATATTGAAGACTTCTTTCAGTAGAAAATTTTAAACTGAATAATAAGCTAGTCAATGAATTCAATTTAATTTTTTTGATACAAAAGCAATTGGAATTAAGATGTTCAGAAATAATTATAAATGATTACATTTTAAAAGCAAAAGCTAAAACAAAGTGCAAACTATAGTAGATACTAATAATAGATTTTATAGTACTTCCTGTTGCTAAGTATTAAACATTTCCAAGATATTATTATACTTCTGTTACAATATAAGATTTTTTTCATTGTAGAGTTTCCGTGTTAGCAATGTTCTTAGAGATTTCTTTCATTTCCACATATTTTTAACATTTCCAGTTTTCTTCTGTTGATTTCTAGCTTCATTCCATTATGGTCAGAACTCCTACTTTGTGTGGTTTCAGCCTTTTAAGCTTTAACAAGATTTACTGTGTGGCCTCACAAGTAGGAGTCTGTCCTGGAGAAGATTCTGTATACACGCTCTTCCACAGGGGAGTGTCATAAGCATGTCTGCCAGGTCCTGTTGTTTTAAACTAGTGTTCAAGTACTTTCCTTTCTTATTTATTCTCTGTTTCAATATTATTTCCGTTATTGATTCTCCAGTTATTATCGCAGAACTATTTCTCCTTTCAATCATGTCAGTGTATGCTTTCACATTTTTATGCTGCGTGGCTCACCTGGCAGACCAGGGAGAGAAGAAATCAGCTGCGAACTGAAAGACCACTGGCCTGACCCCTCGAAGGAGGGTGTGTGTGGCAGTCTGCTTCCAGGAAGAGTTGCCGCTTCGGACCCCTTTAGGAGCAGTTGACACTTAGGAGGGCCACTAGGAATTGTAATGGGCTCAGTGAAAATGGATTTTTAGTGTTAGTTGCATATGCATTTATAAAGTTACAGCTTACTGATGAGCCGACATTTTCGTATCAATAGAGAAGAAGCTTTTAGACATTTTTTGATCAAATGTTTGTTTTGTCTGAGACTAGTTGCGATTCTGTTTTGACTATTATTTGCATGTTTGCCTTTTGTCGTCCTTTCACTTTCAACCTACATGTGTCTTTTATCTCATGCGGCTCTCTCTGAATTTATTCCACTTGCCCTTGTTGAGGTTCTTGATCATTTCTACCACCTTTTCTCTTTCGTGGTATCATATAATATTTATGTTGATCTGTTTAATGGTTTCATTAAAATTTCCTAGCCTCTGTTTACTTTTCTACATTATTTTTTCCTTCTGTTTCTCATTTCAATTTTCCTTTCTTCAAATTTTCTGATTTAGTATTCTGCTTGCTCAATGTAAGGATTTTTTTTTCAGTTATTGCACTTCAAAGTTTCAGAGTTTCTATGCTTTAAGAAATAAGTTCTTTTAATTGAAATTTTAACCTGCTTACATATCATTCCACTAATTATCCATTTTTAGTTCATTGAACAGGTTTGGATTTTAATAGTTTTATGTTAACATGTGTCCAGTAAACCCAGTACCCATCAGCCCAAGGTTTGGAATGATTACTGTTCTTGGATTTGTCGCTTTGAATGGACACCTGTGAGTTGTGCTGGGAATGAGACATTAAAATACTAGATTGTAGTAACTCTAGAAATAGATCTAGTTCCTCCCCCCAATAATTAATATTTTTAATTGTTGAAGGTTGTGTTCATCACTTTGTTTAGTGAGTTTTCCAAATTAGTTTTTCAAAGAATATATTATGCTATGTGTGTTCTTCAAAATCTGTTCATTTGATTGTGTTTAGTTAGTGTTTTGGCAAATATTTTCTGAATTCCAACAATTGAAAAATCAAACAAACACAGAAAACAAAACAAACAGGGAACCCTGTTTTCTGTGTGAACATTCACTGAAAACATGATAAAATATTATTTTAAGAAGTATAAATAAATTCAAGAACTTAACCGACAAACAAGCATCTCTTCTAATATTTGAGATTGACTTTTCCAACACTTAGCTCAGTCTTCATGTAGCCTAGAGATATCTAGAAGAAAAGTACAGGGTTTACACAGGCTTACACTATCACATTTCAATGATCATTCTTACTTTTCCAACTATTTAAAAGAACTTACTGCCATCCAGTTAATTCTGACACACAGAAGCCTCCCTAGACAGAGACCTGCCCTGCGGGTTTCTGAGGCTGGGTCTTGATGGGGTAGGAAGCCCGTGTCCTGGGGCTGCCAATGTCCGAGCTGGCTGCTGGAAAGAAAGTCAGCCTAGGTTGTCCCACAGCAAACGTGCTAAGGAACTGGCTTAGTATCAAATCCACGCATCTTGGACACGGCTTCATTTTAAGGCGATGATAATGTGCACAGTGAGTCAAGAATCAGGCAGAGGTTAGTGAACAACATTAATTGAAGGGATGTATCGCCTTGCAGTGAATTTCCTCCCTTCCAGAGGTATGCGAATCTCCTCATCTCACAGACGAAGAATACTTCTTTTATCGGAATCCTCAAAACAGGTGTCAGAGGAGCAGAATGTCCATGGATCTATTTCTCCAAACGCCAAACCCACTGCATGGAGTTGGTTCTGATTCACAGTGACCCACTAAGGACCTGGCAGAACTGCCCTGTGGGTTTCTGAGGCTAGAACTCGGGAAAAGCCTGGTCCTTTTCGCTTGTGGGTAGCAGCCACATCCTGTAGCCACGATGCCACTTGGGCTCACTCCACCCAGGTGCCTTTTTTTGGAACCTGAAATGTGTCCCCTGCAGTTTGGAGACACAGTAGGCTGATGTTTGACATTAGATTGTGAGAAGCTAGAGTGGCTTGTAACCATAAAATAGAAAATGTTTGCACTGTTCGCTGCCTGCTTCCAGGGTTTGTCAAGGAACAGACTGTTACTTTCCTTGTGGCCAGATGTGGATCGTTTGGGACAGAAAGCTGGCCTGGGCTTCTCTGAGGCACGTGTAATTGTGTGATTAGTGGAAGAGATGGTTGTCAGCACCTAGAAGCTGGGTCATGGGAGAAATGGAAAGCCCCACCCAGAAGAGAATTACATCCAAGCACGTCAAGATATTTTCCGGAGTGATACCCCAGCAATGGGGGAATGGCAGATTATCTGCTGATTAAGAGTGACTAAAAATCTCCAATATTGTATTTTTTAGGAGCAGAAGGTAACACCTTGAATAATTTAAAAAGTGGTAATGAAAGACACGCACAAATTGTGCTTTGATGAATTTATTTTTAAGCATGTTATGCTTACTATTTCTTCTGATGTGAACAAAGCACAAGCAATGATTCTGGACACTTCCTCCAGTGCGCATTTTGGATTTATATGACCCGGGTGTTAGTTTGCCTTCATCTCTTAATTCTTAACACATGAGATGTTGTGGATAAGTGAAATGTCATTTGTCATATGACTAATATGTGTCATATGTGCAAAGCAAATGCCATAATCCCTGGTTTATAAATGGTTCTTAAAAGATCAGCTTTCATTTTATTATTAATGTACCAACTATGCTGGAGTTTCCCATGTTGACATTTATCTGAGTTTTTCGTAAGTGATACTGTGCTCTTTGGAAGTAACTGGCTGCCAAGTACGGATTTAGAAGTCAGCACTAGAGAAATCCCTGTCTCGCTCTGAGGAAACTACCACAGAGGAGAGAGGGGCACGTTGCAGATGTGAACCTGAGACCCTTTGTTAGTCCAGAGCAGTTTTGATGCTTATTACAACACAGAAGAGACAATTCAATCTATATTTTATTTTAGTGTTTGGGAGGAATATATTTGAATCATTCTAGTGCTTCAATCCCCCCTACCCCCCAAAAGAAAACAACTCACTGCAATCAACTTTACTCACAGTCAGCTTGCTGACTCCCAGTGACCCTCCAACATGGGCTAGAGCTGCCCCTGTGTTTCTGAGACTGTAACTTTTTATGGTGGTAGAAAGCCCTGTCTTTCTCTCTCAGGGTGGCTGGTGGCTTTGAACTGCTGGCTTTTCAGTTAGCAGACCAGTGGGTAACCACTGCACCATCAGGGTGTGCTGACTTAGAGTGGACCCCTGCCCACCACTTCCCGCATAGGATTGCTGAGGCTGCAGATCTTTCTGGGAGCAGACAGCCTCATCTTTCTCCTGTGAACCACCGACCTCGTGGTTAGCAGCCCAGTTCTTACTAGGTAATGTTGCCTGGCTCTTTCCATGTCTCCTAGCAACTGTGTCCCCAGGTGCAGTTTTCGTGAGGAAATGACAAAAGAGTCAGCCCCTAGAAGAGCTAGCAGTGAACCACCTTTTCATGCCGTGACCCTGTTATACAGGTCCTCCCGTGGTGGTGACCCCCAACTGTAAAATTATCTTCCTTCCTACTTCATCACTGTCATTTTGATACTGTTATGAATTGTAATGTAAATATCTGAAACTCAGGATGTATTAGGCAACCCCTGTGAAAGGGTCATTCAACCCCCAAAGGGGTCATGACCCACAGATTGAGAACCGCTGCTCTAAAAAGACTCATACCCCAAATGAATGACTTAGTAACCTGAACATTAAGAAGTCATGGTGGTGTAGTGGGTGACATGTCCGGGTGCTAGTCATAAGGTCAGCAGTTCAAAGCCCACTAGACCAGTTGTCCTATGGGAGAAAGATGAGCTTTTTCCTCCTGGAAAGATGGACAATCTCTGGAGCCCTATCTTGATTATGATTCTTGTGATATAAAATCAACTCAGTGGTAGTGAGCTTTCGGTAACCTAATCTTCTAAGGATTTCCTGAAGTTTTGGATTTAAACCTTTTGAAGCTGAGGCTAAACACCCACTTGGGCTCCACTCTTTGTGGACAGACACCCACTCCCTGCCAGCCACGATTTCCTCCAGGGCTTCTCAGCTTGTAAGTCTGGTCTTGCTGTGCCTCGGATGCTGGCCTTTACAGTGGCTGTCCTTGTGAAGACATCCGGTGACGTCCATCTGCTAAGGGAATTTGGTCTTTGTTTTTAATTTATCTTCTTACTAAGAAAGGGCGAAACAGAAACAAAACCAAAAAGCTATTATGAGAAGCAACATCGAAGGGTTAACTTGGAAGAGTTTTGATAAGAAAGTTGGACTTCAACCAGATTTCTCTTTATTTTAGCTTCAGCAATTTGTAGGGGCAGGGGAATAATATTTTGACACGAAGTACATGCTTCAATTATATCCTGACAGAATCAATTGCTATTCTTTGTTGAAGTAATAAAACAACACTTTGATGTGAAACTCTCTTCTGATAAGGATGTAATAACTATGCTTCATGGGAGCATTGTTTTTTGAAAACAATTAACATCAAAGTGCATCTTTCTTTTTGAAATCATGGGGTTTATTATTTTATTGTATATCAGAGAGAAGAATATATTCTCATTAAAACAGCAGGATAACAATAACAAAATCTCACTTAATTAAGGTGATGTTAGAACTGATGTAGCTAGAGATACATCGGCATTCCCGAGGCAAACCTCTGATTCAGAATAGTGAAGTCTTTTTATGCCAAACCTTTTAATAAAGAGACAAACTAATTTACCATATTCTGGGAAGAAAACATTGGAATTCAAATAATGAAAATGCATGTAAGATTGATTGATTAATATATTGCCTGCTAGCTGTTAGATTGGCAATTCAAACACACCACCCATTCTGTGGGAGAACGATGAAGCTTTCAGATCTCATCCAGGGTTTTAAGCCCCAGAAACTGTAGCTGAAGCTAATATGGATCAGATTCAGCTTGATGCCAGTAGGGACATACATTTGATTTTTGAACCTACATCTTAGAATATTTACACAAAAACGATTGGTGTTTTCCTGACCCAAAGTTCTTTAACCTGTTTACTTTTCTTTATCTTCTCCATTATAAATTCTCCAAATTGACTATGACTCTCACCTGAGCTGCTAAAATGAGCTCTTGATTGTTCACATGCTTCTTTCCTTGTTCCTTCATACAGAATTTCCCCATTAGAACACAGTGCTGTATAGCAATAAGTTGCTTGAAATTGTTAACAATTTCTCATTGCACTGACATCAGTCCAAATGCTCCAGCTAATCTGTAATTGCGTGGCTGATGTACCTGCGCCCACAGGATCTCCCCCTCTCTGTGCTTGGATGCTTCAGCTTGCTCACATTACACCATCTATTTGCTGTGCTCATGAGCCGTGCCTTGTGAGTCCTTTTCTTGGGCTCTCCGCTTCCCACTCAGTGGGTTTTAGCCATACTGCTCTTTTCTTAGTTGTTACCGAAACCCATCAAATTCATTTTCTCCTTAGGGCCTTGGAATTTGCTTTTTTCTCTGCCTCTGATCTTCCTGCTTCAGATCTTTATTTGGCTGGCCATTCTTTTTTTAAATCATTTTATTAGGGGCTCATATAACTCTTTCCACAATCCATACATACATCGTTTGTATCCAGCACATTCGTACACATGTTGTCATCATTATTCTGAAAACACCTGCTTTCTACTTGAGCCCTTGGTATCAGCTCCTCATTTTTCCCCTCCCTCTCTGCTCTTCCCACCCCCTGAACCTTGATAATTTATAAATAATTATTAATCATATCTTACACCATCCGACGTCTCCTTCACCCAGTTTTCCACTGTCCATCCTCCAGGGAGGAGGTTATAGGTAGACCTTGTCATCTGTTCCCCCTTTCTCCCTCACCCTCCCTCCACCCTCCTGATATCACCACTCTCACTACTGATCCTGAGTGGCTCATCTGTCCTGGATTCCCTGTATTTTGGTTCCTATCTGTGCCAGTGTACATCTTCTAGTCCAGTCGGTTATGTAAGGTAGAATTGGGATCATGATAGTGATGGGGAGGAAGCATTTAAGAACTAGAGGAAAATTGTATGTTTCATCGTTGCTACACTGCACCCTGACTGGCTTGTCACCTCCCCACAACTCTTCTGCAAGGGGATGTCCAATTTCCCCCAGATGGGCCCTGGGCCCCCACTCTGCACTCCCCCTCATTCACAATGCTATGATTTTTTTAGGGGGGGGGGATCTTTGATGCCTGTTACCTGATCCCTTCAATGCCTTGTCATCTCACAGGCTGGTGTGCATATTCCATGTGGGCTTTGTTGTTTCTCAGTTAGATGGCCCTTTGTTTATCTTCCAGCCTATGGGACCCTAGATTCTATATACTTTGATAACTGGGCACCATCGGCTTTTTTCATCGCATTTGCCTATGCACCCGCTTTGTCTTCAGCGCTTCAGCTTCTTCCTTGTAGGCTTTGTTGTTTCTTAGCTTGATGGCTGCCTGATTGTCTTCAAGCCTTTAAGACCTCTGATGCTATATCATTTGATAGCCAGGGAACCATCAGCGTTGTTCACAACTTTTGCTGATGCACCCACCTTGTCCTTAGCGATTGAGTTGGGACAGGCCGGTGAGCTTCTTCCATGTGGACTTTGCTGTCTCTCAGCTAGATGCCTGCTTGTTTATCTTCAGTGTCTGGCCTTTCTTGTCAATCAGAATATGCTTAAAATATCAACTGTTTCAGAGTATTTTTCTGGCCAGCAAATCTACAGTGTAACCCTTCACTCTCGACGGTTGTCAGTCTTGTTTGTTCACTTATTTTTAACGTGCCCGTTACTGCCCTGCAGCCATTCTCCCTTCTTCCTCCACCTTTGCAGCCCTTTATTTGCTGTGTCCATGTCTTCTGTTTTCCATTTTTTGGGGCCACTTCAGTACTTAGAATGAAGTTTGGCATGAAAGAGACTCGTAGCTATTGTTTTTGAAGCTTGGATGAAAGAAGCTTGTTTGTTTTTTAACAGGAATTCTACAAATGGATTACAACCAGGGGATCTTCTTTCCCCACCTTTCTATTTGATCAACCCTCACTGATATTTGGTGCCATCTTATGAAGGGGTCTTACCCTGACATTTACAATCGTTCATTGTCTCCTTCAATTTACCTTCATGTTGCTTACCAAAATTAGTACTTATCTTTATAGACTGAATGATTCATGAATGCCAAGTATATATAGTAGGCATGCCATTACATATTTGTTAAATGGAAAGAAAAGTGATATTGAGTATTAAGGAATGAATCAAAGACACCTTTTTCTTTCCCCCTTTTTGGTAAACTGTCTGTTATAATAGAACAGCAAGTGTTCTTTACTGCCAGGCTTCTAGATAGGTACAGGGTGAGGAGAATTAGTAAGTCAATTTATGGGGCAGTTTTAAGGCCAAACTAAGGTAACATAAGTTCCAAAGAATAAATCAGAATTGAATAGTTGAAAGGAATGTGATGATAGGCCAGAAAACCACTGGAAGCAAATAAGGGAGAAAAAAAGAAAAGACTGTAGAAAGTTACAAACAAGACAAGATAAAAAGGGGTTTTTAACAGGGACAAAGGGAATTGAGAGTAACAACTCTCTTCCCCCTTGCACTTATAAGCACAGACAACTGTATACGTGATGGAACAAGAGCGCATAGGTGGTGTTCCTGTTTGTATTTCAGTAATGAAGCCCCCTTGATTCATATTCATAACTGGCTGTCCCATTAGCCTGTGTTCTTTCTGACACCCTCTTGGCAGGTCTCCATCTATGTTAATCTCAGCCATTTTTTGATTGCATACAGATATAGTCACCCTGAGCAAAGTAGATTTGACTTCCACTTCATGGGAATTAATATTGCATTAACTCTTTGATAAACCCCATTACTAATAGTTCTGTAGAAAATCAACGTTATCTGATTTAAGAATACATTAAATCAGAATATTTTCTATGCTCTACAACACAAAGGAAAAATATCAATCAGAATTCTATATTTATGTTTGTAAAACATGAATGAAAAGATATTTGAAGTAATCAACTTAAAGACTTAATAGTCTATTAAATTAATTTCTCAAATGCCCACCTATTTCAATGCTAATGTAAAGTCATTACAATACATTTTAAAAACAATTCAGAACCAAAGCAAACTCATTGCCATCAAGTCAATTATGATTCATAGTGGCCCTACTGACAAGAGTGAGCGAGAGACCTGCCCCTGTGTGTTTCCGAGACTGTACCAGTTTGTTACAGGAGTGGAAAGCCCCGTCTTTCTCCCAAGGAGCATTGCTGGTTTCAAACTGCCAACCTGAGTGTTAGCAGCCCAAGGCACAAGGCGGCATGGTGAAATTGAAAATGGCATCTATACGACTCACGGTGAGCCCTCTTCATCACTTGCAACCCTCTGCAAGGACTAAATCATTTAAGTCGTTAACAAGGGTCTATCTGAGATATTTCATTGACTATGGGCTAAAGGATACTTTATCATTTTTATACCTCAACATAATTTATGGCATTCTGATATGTGTTCTTAACTGCTCTGTTATTATTATTAAGGACTTAACAAGCATCTTAGGATAACTTGGAGGATGAGGCACTGGGGAAGTTACTGGTTTTCTCTGAAGCCCACTGAGTAGAGGGCCTCAGATACTTGGAGAGGGGTCGCAAGCGAGGAGATAACAAAGGGCTCAGGAAGGGCTCATCAATAGTCTGACGCCATTTTACCACCTAGCTGACTCAGCATAGGTGATGATTGATTTTATGTGTCAGTATGTCTTGGTGGTGATGATTCATGGTTTGGCCAGATATTAAACTGGTTGTCATTCCATAATGTAGAATAAGTTATGTAATTTAACTTGAGGAAATCATGAGATGTCAGATGTGATCTGATGTGTTCAACCAGAGGGGAGCTTGAGTGGCCAACCTTTATGATACAAATGATTATTTTTACCAGAGATCATTTGCTTTCGTGACACTACAGTTTTCTTATGTGATCTAAAACCTCAAGATGTAAGCCTACAAGATCTCTTGCCTGATGTATAACCTACAGATTTGGATTAGTTAGTCCCCGACAATCCTATGAGCTAGCAGAAGCTTTGAGCCTGCTGCCTGATCTCTGAATATGGTACTGTCAGCTTCTATAATTTCATGAACCATTTCCTTAGGGTTTCTCTCTCTCTCTCTCTCTCTCTCTCTCTCTCTCTCTCTCTCTCTCTCTCTCTCTCTCTCTCTCTCCTCCTCCTCCTCCTCCTCCTCCTCCTCCTCCTCCCTCCCTCCCTCCCTTTACAAAAACACATATACAGAGAAAATATTTACTGCTTCACCTTGAAAGTCACCATCTAATTAAAAAAATATTTCAATGGTGAAATCATTTATAAATGTTGAGATTTCAGAAAAGCCATCCGCATCACCATTAGCTTCGAGTCCGTCCAGAGCTGCGATTAAAGAGGATTCACGGATCAAAGAGACAATACCAGCCCCTGAGTCCATGGAAATGCGGTCTTGTGGATAGAACCATCATTCCCCCCTCAACTCTGCTGGACGTATACAGGTCAATGCACATCTATCTGTCTATCACTGGCTTCCCTCCAATCCATGCGATTGGCTCGTGATGGCTATAGAAGTAACATCATGCACTTCTTCCAAAACTGTTCCATAGACATTGATTGCTTCAGATACTAATATAGTTAACCACTTGGGAGAGGAACCCACCTCAGGATTGGAATGGGCATATATCGAGGAGGGAGACCATTCTTGTCTAGCTGAATCTTCTTTGGTATCTTCCTTGGCAGATTCTCTGTAACATCAGGATTCATCAATGCCAGTACTGGGTTACTTTAATCCTAGAGATGTTCCAAAGTGCTAAATCATCCCAGATTCTTAGGACACAAGCTATGGTCTCTTTGCTATTACTTCATACTGTACCACTTTTAAGGCCTTCAGAAAAAGCATGGATGGAGGGCTCATTAAAATATGTCCTGTAACATTAAGGGATATTACAATATTCTAGAGGTAAGGCTACTAGGACTGTCACAAAAGATAAACATTTTTAAGAATCTTCCTTCTGGGGCCATAGTTTCCACCAGATGGTAGCAATGGGTATCACTGCATGATTTAGTTGGAATCTATACATTTATGAATCTCCCCAACTTCTGCCATTACAATGAAGAATGGCCCCTTGTACGGCCTGTCCTTATATTTTCCAAAGAAGGTGAAAATGGGATTCACAGTACTTTTTAAATACAGACACAGTATTAAAAAATACTGTGAGCTTATCAATGTCAATGAAATTGACCATCAGAATACTGGGGAGAGGTATCTTATACGATACAAAAGAATCATTATTCTTGCAGTTTCTATTGTTTGTTGTTGACATAGATCACCTGAGCACTAAAGGTATCAATTCTGAGGTTGTCTTACTCTCAGTGTTCGGAAGTCAAAATTCTCTAGTTAAACCTATAGCTAAGCATTTTAGAAGGATATCTTGGATGTCTGTTTCCCCATCCCTTCTTTTCTATCTGTAAGTGCTCTGCATATTTCAGAGGGTTTTCTATTAGTGAATGTACTCACTGAAAGCTCATGCATACCTCACGTAATAGGATTACTTATCAGCCTTCCACTAATTATAATTAAAGCCTTCTCAGGTGATTGAGTAAGTTAACTTTGGCAATTTACACATAAAGAAAGTATTTTGTAGAATAATAGGCCATTGTGCTGCAAAATACAGTAAATTCATAAAAGGTATGAACGCAGAATAAAAGAATTCAGAGTTCTAATCCATTATGCTTTCTTAGGGTGTTGCCACTAGATATCTAATTGAAAATTTTGCTACTAAATATACTACATCTTCTGTATCTATTAATAATCCCTAATGCAAATCTTTTGACAGGGAACATTTCTACCAAAAATTACTTCTAAAATGTCTAACTTTTTCTCATTTTTCTCAATAGATATTAGTTTTCTCAGATCTTGTTAAATAGCTAATGCTTTAGAAGATAAGTGTCCTCAAAATCAGTAATTTATATGCAAAATAAATTTTAAAAAAGTCTTTCCTCAAAGCATCCATCCCTGAATGCACAAATTAAGGCTTTATTCATTTATGAAGCTTATTTTTAACTGTTATTTATTCCTAATGGTTAGTTTATACGCCCCTACATTAAGAAGTTGTGTCTTGAAGATGCCACATGACACCAAAATGGCCTTCGTTTGAAATTACGGGATGCTTCATTGCCGAGTCAGACTCTAATCTGCAACCAATTTATGTCAGCTCTCTGCACAGGAAAGGCCTGCAGTCCTCTCAGAAACTAGGAATTAGCTGAAGGTTTGTCTTGGTTTCATGAGCCCAGCACAATTAAGCAGCACGTGAATGTGGGCCACATGCCTTTATTGCTCTTCCTAGCATGTGTTACTTTGATGTGTTAGGTCAGAAGGCTCACTCCTTTCTGGGCAGCCTTCCTCCTGGGTCTGTATACTGCTTAGCAGTTGAGTTCCGACTTTGAAACGCAGCCTAATTTAGCGGCGGATGCTGCAGCTGCAGCTGTCATTTCAGATGAATTTTTTTGGGGGGGCTTTGATGTCAGCTTAGAATATTGGGTGTTGTATCAGGAAAGCAGCGTCTGT
The DNA here is from genome assembly GCF_050624435.1 of Tenrec ecaudatus. Taxonomy (NCBI): domain Eukaryota; kingdom Metazoa; phylum Chordata; class Mammalia; order Afrosoricida; family Tenrecidae; genus Tenrec; species Tenrec ecaudatus. The sequence continues at coordinate 1,311,469 of NC_134537.1, read as the reverse complement.
GATTCACAAAGTAGAAACTGCATTGTTTAAGCTTTGTTTTAGCCTTCACCTTGAAATTCAACACCTGCTATTCTACCAACAAGTTGTACGTGAACAACAACCTGTGGAACTTTATGTATGCTTATTTGGAAGAGAGGTGCGAATAAAACCATGAGCCTCCACTGGTGTTCATTGCATATTGAATTAAGTAGCTCAGGAGCATTGATGAGCAAATATGGGGAATGTTTATAAAGTACCCTGTTGCTTCATCGTCTTGTAGCTTTTCTGTGTGATCGATGGGGGACATTTTCTCCCTTTTAAATGTGGGTCTGACTCATCTTTAAAGATTTTTGTAGTAATTATTTCTATTTTGTTGTTGAACACCATGCACACAGCATACAGATTATTAAATCCTTTGGGGACAAAACCAATAAGTTGGATGCTAGTGAAAGCGTAGAATCATACGAGCCCTTTGTCCTTCTTCAGCTGATGTAAGACTGGAAAAGGAAGGGGCTTCCTTTCTTCGCTTTCATTGGTGACAAGAAACATCTGTCATTACTGGGCTTCAGGATCGCACCTGAATACATGGGCAAAGTATGATGTTGAAGAAAAAAAAGATGTCAACTGATACTGTATCTGATTTTAAAAGGAAAAATGCTTGTGCCTCTCTGAATGATGCGATTTTACTTAAATTTAGAGTGAGCAACTCAATAGCAGTTTTGCTTTTGTATGTTGACAGCGGTACATGTCTAAACCCCAGTTACCCACATTTTTGTGAAGATGCTTCTTTTTCCCTCTGGTGTAAAAATGTTCAATATAATACTATTCAGAGGGAGAGAGAGAATTCTTGCAGGATATATCCGCAATATGTCATCTCTCTTGGATACGACCATATTTATGGTTAATGTCACCAACCAGATTGCAAAAACAAAACAAAACAAAAACCAGCAAAACCCAAACAAACCCCAAACCAAAAAACTCAGTGAATATTTATTCTGACATCATAACATGCAACATTGAAAATTACCTATCTTCCAAAAAATGAGGATCGGTCAAATGAATAAACCAAACTGCTGCCTAGCCAATTAATGGAATACTATGTAGTGATTCAAAATGAGTACAAAGGTTTTCAAATAATATTACATAACTCCCTAAGGAAATTTTCACAACAAATAGATGAAATTACAAAGTAAATATACATTTTGATAATAGTTATTTCTGACTTAATTGGAATATGGAGATTTCCCCTTTATTTTTACTTTTATGTATATTAAAACAATACAAAGAAAACACAAATCCTCAATACTGAATTGATAGATCATGTCATGATGAAGGGATCAAAGATGGAAGTTGTCAAGGATCTTGTCTTGCTTGGATCCACAATCATTGCCCATGGAAGCGTGAATCAAGAAATCAAACAATGTATTACTTTGGGCACAAGCTGTCTTTAAAGTGTTGGAAACTAGGATGTGACATCGAGGATGAAAGTGCACCTGAGCAGGCACTGCGTACGTGCGAAAGTTGGATCTTGAACGTGGAAGACCAGGGAATCACTGTGCTTGAGTTACTATACTGGTGACGAAGATGGAAAGGACCGGAGTTTGCCGGAGGAAGAACCACTGCTGTCTCCGGAGGAGCACGCCTAGAGAGCTTCTGGAAGAGAGAGGCTAGTCTCGCCTAATGTCCTCTGCAGATGGGGTCAGAAGAGACTCGTCTGTCTCTGCACTGGGGACACGGCCTTGGCAAAGTGGAGGGCCCGGACGACAAGACCTCACTCCGTGCACTGGCACGTGGCTGCAGCACGGGTCTCACACACAACGCGATGCGGAACGCCTCCTCCTCTTGGGCGGAGGGCGACTACTAACGACTCTACCACATGGAACAGCAGCAGCGTGTAAAAAAATTGAGTAATGATTTACCATGTTTCTAACGTAGTGCTGTGAACTTCATTTAAGAATCTCTAACACGATGGCATTATATTCAATACACTGCACATATACAAATGGAACATGTTTACGAGCTGTGTCTTGTAATTTAAAAAAATTCCAATTAAATTTCATTTAATTCTTTAGGTATATTATAGCTTTTTCTTTCATTGGTTCTTTGGCATCTTGTCAAAGGAAAGGATTAGATTCTGTCACTTTAATGTTTATAATGCAAAGCATGTTGGCACTATAGGGAAATATTTTAATATGACTATGCTTTTATTCTTTATGTTTAAAAAAATCAGTTGTCAAAATTTCTATGTGTGACTGAATTTAGAAATGGTAATATGATGAATAAACCATGCCAAATATATGATCCTTGGGTTTTATAAAACTGCATAATTTTTAAAAATTGTAAATAAAACATATCTCAGTAGTAATTCTCACATATTTATCCAGAATTTGTACAGTGTAAGTAGATTCACACCATTCAATATAGAAGCATATAGGCATGTGTGGCTATTTAACATGCAATAAAATGCAGTAAAATTAAAAATTCCATTCTGATGTCAGAGTTCTGAATCTGCTGTTTAGAGTTCATCTGCAACTCGATTTCAGGTCCTAAATAGCCACATGTGACTAGTGGCTATGGGTTTACCAACAGGAATCCCAAACATCTCCATCAGTAAAGTAGTGCTGCCGGCGAGTCGCCTATAGACAGTCACCACTGCTCTGCTCATAATGTGATCCCTCGTGGGTAGTTTGAGAAACAGAGTTCCACACGGCAGTCCCCACGTATTGTTTTAACTTCCTTTTGATACGAAGACCTTCTCATGAGACACAGAAGGAAAGATGCTCTCTCAGGATGTCTAATTTGCCGTGTGCATTTTATGTGACAAGAGAAAGTTGTGTGATTGAACAAAATGTTACACTAAAATAAATCCCATCTTTTGTCCCTTTGTTCTTATAAAATTTGTTCCTTTTGAAACCCAGATGTTCCTTTTCCTACTTGGCCACGAGCACTAAGGCACGGAGTATCGCACAGACAGGAAGGATGGGAAAAACCCGGAGGCTACCAGCCACAGCGAACGAAAGGCAGAAAGATCGAGCTCCTTAATCGGGAGAACATGCGAGAGGAGGTAAATACTACTCAGAAAAGACTGCTTTCGATGGAGGAAAAGAGCAACAACAGCAGAAAAAAGCATAAATATAGAAACCAAACTAATGCATCACATTAGAAATAATTTCCTAAAGTGTATACACAGGGTTTTGGTAGATAGTAAATTAAACATCAAAATAGTGAAAACTCATGCTGTTTAAAAAATAAATTTTCAATAAAATAACTTATTATAAAATTTAAAGGAAATGCAGGAAAACATGAAAAATATTATTTTCACTTAGTTATTTTATATATCTATCTCTATATAATTTTATTATAAAAGTATATAATTTAAGGTTATATTATCATTAATTTATAAGATAATTAAATTTTGTAAGTGAAATATAATTTTCAATACTTCACTAGTCCGTGAAATTTAACTGGACTCTCATATTAGAATGTTATGATTATTTAGATTTGTCATCTAAATAAGCTGATATAAACTTTTTCCTATAAATCTTTGCCACATAGTTTACTATTTCCTTCAGAGAATTCTGAGTGGAATGACTACATTATACAATTGAAGTTTTACACAAATACAGTAATGGTGTACATACCATATTACAAGAAAGATGGTAATGAGGTACATGCTCACCGGCAGTGAACAGTAACACTTGCTTTACTGAATACAATCTCCTCTGGGTGGCCAATGCAAATCCAGGATCAGTATTACGAAAGCTGGATCTTATTCTGGGTTTGTATTCATTCATCGTTGATTAGTAATAACTTCTAAAAGTAGTGCTATCAAAATGCATCCAGAAACATGACAAAATTAAATATATTAAGTTATATTTGTTAATATAAAAATATTAAGTAATATGAAAACAAGTCTTTCTCATATACCAAACCAAGTCTCTTGGATAATGTATTCCAACTATGGAACACACACACAAAACAAACAAGCAAGAAACCCAAACAAAGCAATCAGCTCCGCTGTCCTTGATATGCTTCCAGCTCGCAGTGGTCCTATGTGCGGAGGCTGCGGCTCCTTAAAGACACAGCCAGTTTCCTCCTTCCTTCTCCACTGAGCTGCTAGCGGCTTGGAAATGCTCAGTAGGGGACGAGCCGCTCACACGATATGTTTCCAGTGAACTAATCATAAGAAAAAATGTTTAAAGAATGTTAATTTTCAATAAAACATACAACTTTCCTCGATTTCTTTCATGCTTCCTCCCCAGCCCCAGCCCCTAACTATCATGATCCCAGTTCTACCTTACAAATCCAGGTAGACCATAGGATGTACACTGGTACAGATAGTAGCGGGAAGCACAGGGAATGCAGCACAGATGAGTCCCTCAGGACCAATAATGAGAGTAACCATACGAGGAAGGTAAGGGGAAAGTGGTGGAGGAAGGGGGAACCAATTCCAATGATCTACATATATAAACCCTTCCCTGGGGGACGGGGCTACAGAAAAGTGGGTGAAGGGAGACATCGGACAGTGTAAGACATGACAGGATAATAATAATTTATAAATTATCAAGGGTTTGTGAGAGAGGGAGGGAAAAATGAGGAGCTGATACCAAGGGCTCAAGTAGAAAGAACATGTCTTGAGAATGATGATGGCAACAAACATACAAATGTACTTGACACAATGGATGGATGGATGGTGATAAGAGTTGTATGTGCCCCCAACAAAATGATTAAAATAAAAACGTTTCCAAGACTGGAATAATCTCTGATTTGACAAACGTCTTAAGTATAATAGAGAGTACTTTGAAATCAATATGGTTGTTTTGTAAAAAAATTTAAATACATAGCTTTGAAAAAAAATCTAAAAAATAAATAAGTAAAATAAAAAATATTTATATTAATAGTGCCCTTTTAAAATACTGTTTTTGTTATTTACTTTGTATCTTTAAAAGTAAAATAAAACATTCTGAAACTCTGGAAAAATCTGTAAACTTATTTTGGAGATTATTAAGAAACAAATATATTGAAAATCTAAATCTGCTACATTTGTGATTATTTATCCAAATAACCTTGAAAAAATTTTACATAGCTAAGGCAAAAAAAAGACATTTTAGAAATCATAAAAATATAGCATTTCATCATTATGTACTCTTCCTAAGTAGCTTCTCAAATAGCTTAATTTTTAGAAGGTACAATTCAGTTGTACTGAACTAAACACATTTTATCTATATTTTCTTCATAATTATCTATAAATTTTATAGCACAATTGTGGAAGTAGTATTTACTATGTGAGAAGTACTTTCTATATAGTGGCTAGGCCCAAGACCAGTAGGAAAGTTGGAAATCAGTTTCTTTTTGTTTTCACTCCAATGCCCTGTCTCTGATCATGTTTCAAACACTATGAGTTTATTGCAGTGTTATCCTTACTGTGATGTACATTTTGTAGTAGACTTAAAAGAACAAGAAACGAGGGCGTGTGATCTCAAAAAGCTTGTACTCTGGAGAGAGAGACAGACAACATATCATATAACATTAACTTTGAATATTGACTGCAGAGAAGACAAACAAATCAGAACTTCTGAAAGAACAAACAAGACAGAATGCTTCCTTAACTTGTACCTGCCATCAAGAGAGATGGGTCACTATAAGAGGACATCATATCTGGTGAAGTCCTGGGCCAGCAGAAAGAAGGAAAACCCTCCAAGAGATGGCTTGACACACACTGTCCCAACAATAGAGCGAAACAGACCAAGGCTCATGAAGATGGGACAAGAAAGGCCAATCATACGCCTTCTTTTACAGAGGGCTGCCATGATCTGGACCAAACTCAGTGGTAACCAACAACAACTTTGGTACATTTTTCTGTTTGAAATGAGGAACATACTATGAAAATATGCAGTAGCTGCTTTCTTCTCTTGAAAGAAAGACATCCAAGCATCTCCTAAAAGAGACACCAAAATACTGCATATTGTTCAAACAAAACCAATGTTAATTTAATGACTGTCTGAGCCAGTTGGATGCTCTGTGAGGGGGCATTTGGCACAAACAGTCCTCCATGGAATTAGGTTCCTTCCATGTTTGTACTTCAACCTCCCCCATCCCCCTTTTTCCAATCAATGCTGGCTTATCAGAGTACATCTCCATGCTAAATGTAAGACCCACAGATTACACATATCACTTCTGCTCTTACCATTGCAGTAAGAAATGAGTCATGGTTGCAAAGGACTCTAGGAGGCAGACCCTGAGCCTGAGCAGCTCAGCTTCCTCATGAACTTGATGGGGTGAAAGCTGGTAGGTTAGTCTGGGTTAACTAGAGATAAAAATCCAGAGACACTCATAGATGTATAATGAAGAACTTTATACCAAAGATTAATTGTATATTCAGAAAGCATCCCAACCCAGTCCAGATCAAGTTCCTAAGTTCAATATCAGCCCATATACATTCCTCTTCAGATTCATGCAACATATATAATGATGCTGAATTCAGGAAGATCACAGGCCAGTGGCTGGAAAGTCTTGTGGATCCAGTGGTGGTGGAAGCATCTCAGTGCTGGCATGGGTCTCCACGTGGCTCCTCCAGCTCCAAGGCTCTGGCTGCCATCAGTATAGCTCCATGTGTCTTGTCAGCAGGAAGACAAAGCAGAGAGTGAGTGTGTCCTTCCTCCAGTGAGATACTTATCTCCACTGCGCCTCCACATGAAGACTTCAAGCTAAGACCTGATTGACAGGCTACACTCCACCCCTTCACTCTTAACAGTCTCAAGTTGACCTCAGATGATGTAACTACCACAGTTAGGATAATATTTTTAAAACAAAGGAAAGAATAGTTCCTAAACTAGTGTTCCATTCTTAACTAAACTTAATGTCATTCATTTCTCCAATGATATTTTTTCTTTTATCTCTGTTGTATGTTGGAGTGAACTATGTAATCACAACTTTTAAAAATGTTTGTTTCACCCTAAGAATTGGAGATGAGTCTAGAAATAATATACTCCAATTATTATATCTCTTTTAAAAAGTTAATTTGGCTTAGAAAAGAGTGGTAAGCAACTCAAATATTTAGAGCTGAGGTGCAATTTAGAGACCACTCTAAGTCACAATGTTAAGAATTTTCCCCTTATTAGTCTTGTGATAGAAAATTATAAAGTATGAAATTTAAAGAGATTAAAACTTTATATTTTTAAATTTTATCCTAAAATACAAATGGAAGCAAAATCATTTTTGTTTATAGAATGGATCTTCCAGTATCTTGCTTAAATAAATTTTACCCAGTTAAAATGGTTTATAATTTCTACTTTCAAGTTCTTTGAATTTGAGCAAGAAGTTAAAAGCATATTTGAAGAAATCTGAGTCAAGGTTCTTTCTGATTTTTTTCTACCTTTTGTAATGGCTGTCTTGACTATATATGGATTTACAATTTTTTTTCTCTTTTCCAGTCACTGGACATTATCTCATCTTACGCAAGCATCTGGGGTCCATAGAAACATGCATTTTTCTGCACTAATATTCCATTGTTTATAAAATTATTAAGTTATATTCATTTGGTAGCAAAACAAAACAAAACTCACTGCCATTGAATCAATTATGACTTATAGCTACCTTATGGCAACAGGTCCAATAGAAATAAATATATCAGTATACATATTATTGGTTTTATTAAACATGAAACAGATAGGGTGTGCTAAAGTGTTGTATACAATCTCAGTGATGTGTAAACTGTATGCATCAATCAGTACTCAGCAGAAACATAGAGCTTTGACAAGTACTTCTATGGAATAAATGTTAAACATAAATCAATTTGATTCTGATATGTGACATTCAAAGTTTTCCATTGTTGGCCTCTTTATCACCATTAACAATGAAGTGTCTGATATTGAGACCGTGCTGCAGGAAAGCCTGGAATGTCAGACGTTTAGACAGGACCCCAGTCTTCACGCACTTGGAACGCATCTGTGAAGAAAAACATCAAAATTACAGTCTGGAAGTCTGGGGAAGCCAAGGACATGTTGGGAATTCTGACGTTTTTCGTATTCCTCTGTGCCTAGTAGGACAAGTGCTAATTTCATCTGCAAACCAAGTTATACACAGGTAATTGATTTCCATTATGAACAAGGTGACAGAATCGATCCCAAACCAGGCAATATTTCTGCACACCCTTGAAAGCAGTTTAAGACTTCAGTCATTCAGCAGTCAAATGTTGAAAACCTCCCTTCTCAGTGTTTTAACATAGAAGCAAAGAGAACCGATCGGGAGTTACTATAATGAAGCACAAGTTCAGGATTGTCAGGATGCAAACAGGTTGTTAGGTGTCCACGAGAGGATTCCTACTCCTTCAGGACAACAGAGCATCCCTCAGCCCTGGTGTATACTCCCAGGTGCACCTGCGTGGGAACGGTTGCAGTCGATGTGTGGATCCATCTTTCTGAGGTCTTTTATTCTGCTGACCTTATCTTTTACTGAGGAGAATTTCCATCTACAGGGACTGGTCCTTCCTCCAAACATGTCTATAGCACCAGAGATGAAGCCTTGCTATATCACTGCTTCCATGAACATTGACTGTGGATCAACAGTTGGGGAAAAATCGACGTTGTCAAGAATTTTATTTTTATTTCTCTTAGGTTCACGAGCAATTCCCATGGAAGTAGCAGTAAACAGTAAGATGATGTACTGCATTGGGAAAATCCTCTGAAAAGTTCTTAGACTCATTTATGACTAAATTGAGCTGATTTGTCAATATTAATTAATACAGTACTGCATGAACTGTTTGCAGATATTAACATATATTTAAGGAGGATTAAAAAACGAATATTGAAAACTTTTAGGCATCAATTTAGGTGTAAATCCATAAAGGAAAAGCATTAATATAGTACTTCACAGCTATATAAAAATATCCATAAATCATAAAAGTACATAGAGCATACCGATTAGTGATGGTCTTTATTTTTCTCTACACTTATTTGTTATCAGTAAAAATATAAATTATTAACAAGAGTTGCACATGTTTCTCTTATTCCTAATACAATTATACCATTTAACAAATGGTGGGTTTTAAAACCTCCTCAACAACTTACAAATTCCCCAAATTTTATTGGTTCTCAGATCTTGATGAGAAAGAAATCTACACTTACAGTCAAGTTGCCAAAGACTTGGGCTGAATCAAGTGTAACAAAGTTTTTATAGTAGGAATATTCTCTATAGTTACTGCTTATGGTCTCCAAACTCAAAATGTGTCACTGGGTGAGTTGATATAGGCATAGGTAGTGTCAAGTGCCCGTATTCATTAAGTGACCTGTGCTAAATTTATGTACCTTAGGGAGTAACGCGTCTGGTAGAATTGTGTTCCAAAAGAAGAATACCATTAGTGGATTAGCTTAAATCAAAGACATTCTTCCTTACTGCTAATCAGCTCCACGTTTAGTTTTAGATTAGAACATCTATTTCAAAAATGATGAATCCATATAGGCTTGAGTACACGACAGCTGTCAATTTAATTATTTCTGGATGATGAACAGTCCATTTTAGCCATGCATTCTGTAAAAGTTAAATTGCATTTTTAATTATACTTACCTAGTAATTGGATGGCAAGGTAATGGATTTCAAAAATGTAGAGAAAAGAAAATGAGTTGCCCAAATGCTGAGTAGGTAAACAAATAAGAAAAATTAGGACTGCCAATGTGTTTATGGTTTAGCGTTTAGTTCCTGCGCCTCACCTACGTTCTTCTTGCCTGACTTTTGTTAGAAAAGGTCAGATTTTGAGTAATTGGCTGAAAGTATAATTATACCTCATTAACAAGCCTTGCAAGCAAGACTGCATAATTATAGCAATGATTTTTACAATGATAAACTATAACAGAAAGTTAGAGTGTTGCAGCTCCTAAAATACATTTTCACCAGGCTTTATTCAAATAGCTTCCATGAAATAGTCGAGATAGAATCAATATATGTGAAATTATGCATAAATAAGGTTTCAGAAAGGTATTATTTCTCCCGTCAAGTAACCAAACTTGTGAAGCTCATCCATATCTAAGCAGACCATAAAGTTCACTTTACCAGTGACACCACAGAAAAGTAGCTTTTTATAGGTAAACAAACGGGATAGAATAATAAAATCCCAGACGTGTATTTAATCTGTCTAAAATCCTTGTGGTTTCAGATTTTCAGAACCCTAATCGAACACCAAATGAATTGTATTGTACAAACTGAAAAATAATCCTAAGTATGCTGATGCAATTACATGACAGAGATGAATTTATACTCTGCTGTTCTTTTTATTGCTTTTGATTCTTCACATCCTTTTCTGCATGCACTTTAAAAATTATTTTGCACTTTCTTTGCAAGGAATTGACTCATATACTCATCTGATTGACTGCCAACAGACTCTGAGATTTTGCCCATTACAAAGTTTACCATCCACATTCCTTTCTACCCAAATAGTTAAGTAGGAAGTATCAGGAGAAGGCCCTAATGAGAGATACTTCCACTTCATTTTGGCACAGTGAATTTAACAATGAAAGTACTAATGATACGGAAGTTGAGACTTTTTTAATACTTTTGCATGCACAGTTATGAGTAAATAATGATGATATTTGACAGCAGAAGCTGAGGAAGTATTTGCCATATTATCTCTCCCAGCAGTATTCCATGTACCTGGTTTTCATACAGCCAGCATTGCTATCTCCTTCTGCAGGTCACCTCTAAGTGGAGAGCCACAGTCTGGCAGTAACTGTCAGCTTCTTCTCTCTCCAAGGTCATGGCCAGAAGTTAGGCAAAGGAGGATCAAGACCCGGAGAGAGGTGGCTGAACCCCATGCTCTGAGTCACTTCTCAAACGGGAACTCTGTGCGACTGTGTGTCCTATAGTCCAACCCCCCCGTCGTCCCTGCCAGAAACGCAAAAACTCAAAACCAGAACACAGAGCCCTTGCTATTGAGTTGATTTCAGCTTACAGAGACCCTGTCTATTCAGGGCTTCTAAGTCTGTACGTTTTTGTGGGTGTCGGTAGTCTCTCATTTCTCCCAGCTTTGCTGGTGGGCTTGAACCTGGTGGGTTGCGATGCCTACCACACAGTGGCACCAGGGGTCCCTCCGTCCTGAAGGAGGGACATTTATTTTTCTAAATTATCAAATGGTGCCAATAGGGCTCCTGTGTCCTTGTTTTTGTAATAAATCTGTGCCCTCAGTTAATGATCTTCAAGACCTCATAGATCAGCTGTTTTTAACTTCCTCTTAAATCTCTTTCTCTAATATCTAACCTATCTCCACATCCCATTGGCTCTCCTTCTATGAAGTATTTCAAACCCACTCAACTATTTAAACCCTACTCATGTTGTCTTTGTTTAAACCATTGTAATTTATCAATTTACTATTGCAGTAAACTTTTAATTACTCCATTTGACACCTTTATTTCCCTACCATCAATTTATTTACTCATTCTTTTCTGGAAAAATACCTTCATCATATTTACTTCTATGACTTCGATTTACAATGTTGTCTAAAAAATACACACTGTCCGTCTTTTCCCCATTGTACCTACATGATTTCGTTATTATGAATGTGAGTACTAATATCGTGCTATGAGATTATTCTTCATTTTTTCACTCACTCGGTGATATCCTTGTGTAAAAAATATCTTTTTAAGAGTTGATACCAAGGGCTGAAGTAGAAAGAAAATGTTTTTAAAATGATGATAACATGTATAAATGTGTTTGATACACTTGATGTATGGATTATTATAAGAGCTGCAAGAGGCCCCAAATAAATGATTTATTAAAAATAAAATAAAGCAAGCAAACAAGAATCTCTTTTTCTGATGATTTTGGTGTGGTATGATATGTATGGTATTGTATGCTTCCTGGATTCCCTGTTCCCATCTATCATGCATTGAGTCTTGTTAAATTATCTAAGTAGCCTTAGTTTGTAAAGAGTTATTAGACCTAGTCTAAGGCTTTGGAGCTATAAAATACTTGAGTTTTAAATATTTTATCAAGTGTTGAGGTGCACATGTCTAACCTGGGTCTTTTTAAAATGTATATTCTGATTTGGGAAGTCTGATTTGGGCCAGAGACACTAAATTTCCAACACGCTTCAGATAAGGTTTCAGTTGCTTTATCCTCTTCCCTCTTATCTTCTACTCTCTTCCCCTCCCGTCCCCTCCCCTCCCCTCCCATCTCATCTCATCTCATTCCACTCCGCACCCCCGCCACCTCATACCATGCAACACGCCATCATACCACACTGTGCTATGGGACCAGTTACTTGGGTACCGTTAGCCATTCTTTATGCACAGTATGTACAGCCCAGAGAACTATTTCTGTCCAACAGTTACTGAAGAGCGTAAGTAACCCCAGGAGACAGAGTTGAATACTATCTATACTTTCCCCGAAAACATTATTGTTTAAAAAGCAGAAAACCCAGGAATAGCAATATATAGTTTAATAAAACCACTAGTATGTGGCAAGATGTAACATATGTCAATAAAAAGGCACAAAATAATAAACAATATTATGTGTCAATTAAATCTAATTGAAAGAGTACAAAAAGAAAATCAAAAGCACCATGGAGATGGAAAACTGGGGGTTCTTTGGAGCATAAAGCAGAATTTCTAAAGGCGGGGACCAGGCATGGGAGGTGAAGAGAGCATTCTCCACGGAAGAAATTATTAGCACAGAGACACCAAGGTGGAACTCTTAGTCCTTTAGCCTGCCCAGGCAGGTAAGTAACACGGAGAAGTACTTAGACGGTGTCTTAGCAACAGCGAAGAGACATCTAAGGGTTAACAGATAAGTACTTGGCCTCTAGCCCACAGGGTAATGACCAGTTTAATATCCTGCTCAAGGCATTGCTTGAACGTTTTCAGGTTATTTTCTAGGTCAATTTATATCAGTCACTTTCCTTCCAGGAGTAAATTCTCTTAGTTGCTCAGTCCCGTTTACTGCCTGAATACTGAATGCACCAAACAGTACACATGGCTTACACCGATAGTTTTCACCTGAGTATTAATTATCCGCTCCCACGGAGTCAATCATAACTCATTGTGACCTTATAGGACAGAGTAGCACTGCCCACAGGGCTCCCAGGCTGGAAAATTCCCAGATTAAGTTTTGCCTTCCCTCCCCCCTCCCTCCCTCCCCGCTGCAGAACAACTGGGAGGTTACAACCCCTGGCAGTTGGGTTAGCAGCTGAGCTTTTTAACCATTCTGCCACCCGGGCTCCTTCTTAGTATTAATTAGGTAAATTAATTCTTGACTACTAAGATGCAATAATGGACCAGGAAGGACTTATCAAAGGGCTAAAGATAAGGGCTTTGTCAGTGGTATAGAAATGATATCTGTGTAGTGCTTTTACATGTCGCATGTAGGTAACTTTGCATGGTTAGGGATCATAGAACTAAATTTCTTAAGGCCATCTTTAAGATTCTGATTCTCAGACATGGATGACAGACTCTAATAGTCTCTCTCTGTAGACATTTTGTCTGATTTAACAAATGGAAGCACATAGTTCCTGATCACCTTAATCCCCCAGAGGCTACACTGGCTTCCTTAATTCAAAATAAAAGTATCAGAGTTCTTTATTAGACCCCATTTTCTCCAAGCAAAAATACAGTCTAAGTGAAAATTTTAGTAGAGTAAATATAAGTTTAAATCATCCCAACTAAATAAGCAATCTAATTAAAGATGGTGCTTTTTGTCTCTTCTAGGCAATCCCTTAGCCTTTCTCCTTCTGCCTCTTCCCCTCTTTCCGAAACACTGAAGTTGCCACTGCCAGTAGGAATCTAGCACTTGGAAAAGTTCCCTACCTAAGTGCTCTCAGTCGCTGACAGGTTACTTGCCAATCCCTTCTAAGAAGCTGACTCAATAGTAGAAGTCCATGACAAATGTGTGTATGTTCCCACTTTTGTTTTTAGAAATTTTTAGTTTTGTTTTTGACAAAAAAAAGAAAAACAAAATAGCTCAGAGGGCAGCATAATTGCTCCAGGCTTTTCATGAAGAGCAAAGCAGTTTGGAGGTTTCAGGACTCAGCCTCACAGTCACGCAAAGTAGTGAGGTAGCGGACGGACGACGGTGTGTAGAGTGACTTGCAGCACTGCAATATCAAACTCCCTTTTAAAGCCCCTTTCATATTAGAAAGCCATTTTTTGATGATTTCTCCCTTTCTACATACTGTTTGGTGAGCACGTCTGAGACCCCCCAGGGTGTTTGTGATGTCCTACTGTGGCCATTGGGCAATGCAAGGAAGCGTTTCCCTTACATCAACAGGAATTTTAAAAAATTGAAAGTCTGTGTTATGTCTCAGAAAAGTTTAGGATATTCTTTATTTTCTTAGAAGAGATTGGCTTGAGATATTTAACTTATGGGGGAGCACATAATCGAGACTCCATTTAATGCTTTACTTGAAAATTTCCTTGTACACATACAATTTAAACACTACTCCAATGATTGATTTTTATTTGTAAGAAAGCTGAACCTGAAACTTGTGACCCAGGAATAACAGAGAAGAGGGGCAGAATGGTTGAAAGGTAGATGCTTAATAACCAAACATTGTTGAAGTAGAAAGAAGTAAATAGATCTTTCCAAAATGCTGTGCAAGTGCAGGTAGGCACATACACACCTGTCTTAGGTTCTCTAGAGAAGCGAAGCCAATGACACTTGTATGTGTCTGTATGTATAGAGAGATTTATATCAAGAAATGGCTCATGCAGTTGTAGAAGTGGTTCAGTCTAGTCGATTTCAAGTCAGTGAGTCACATGTAAGCTGAAGGCTTCTACTGAGTACAGTAGCTGCAGGGACTGGAGAACAGAAATCAGAAAGATCAAGGAGGAATTCCACAGGCTGAGGGTTGCATAGCTGAATGGATCTGAGATGGGCCAGGGGAGTACAAAACTGTCAGTTGGCTGAGGGCTCCTTGGCTGGGCAGGCTATGGAGGGCCATGAAACAGATCCAGGATCCAATCCCGCAACAGAAGTGGGCTGGCTTCCACCTACTATTAATTTATCCGAAGAGTAAGCCACATCCTGAATGGAACTTCCCTCAATCATATCCAGGTTGTGACCAGATTACAAAGCCCATTCTTCCCATTGCTTCAATATGCTGATGAAGCACTGGAAGCACTCAGTCAAATAGGCCAGGAAATTTGGAAGACAGCTCTTTGGCCAACTGACAGGAAGAGGTCTATATTTGTGTCCATTCCAAAGAAAGGTGACCCAATAGAATGCTTAAACTATAGAACAATATCAAGCAATATTTTTAATTAATATCATGTAACAAAAATTGCAGTAGTATATTGACAGGGAACTGCCAGAGGCTCAGGCCAGATTCAGAGAAGGACGTGGAACAAGGGAAATCATTGCTGATATCAGATGGAAGTAGGCTCAAAGAAGAGGATAGCAGAAAGATGTTTACTTGTGTTTTCGTGACTGTGTCAAAGCATCTGACTGTGTGGACCTTAATAAGCTATGGACAATCTTGAGAAAAAAGGGGATTGCAGAATACTTCGTTGTGCTCTTGAAGAGTCTGTGCATGGATCAAGAGGCAATTGTGTGAATAGATCAAAGGAATATTTCATATCTTCAAATCAGGAAGATATTCAACAGAGGCTTATATGCTCACCATACTTATGCAAACCATATGCTGGAGAAATCATCAGAAAAATTAGTTACTTTAAGAAGAATGCAGCATCAGAATTGGAGTAAGTCTTATTAACAACATCTGTGATATGCAGATGATACTACCTTGCTTCCCGAAAGTGAGGAGGAGTTGAGGCACTTACTGATGAAGATCAAAGATTGTTACTCAACGTCAAGAAGACCCGTATTCTCTCAACTGGGCCAGCAGGTAAAGCACGATAAATTGAAAGCAGCTCGGCATTGTCAAGGATTTGCCTTGCTTGAACCCATACTCCTGGAGCAGCTGTCAAAAGATCAAAGATGCAGTTCATTTGGAAACTCTGCTGCACAAAACCCCTTTAGAGTACTGAAGAGCAAAGCATTTTACTCTGAGGGCTAAGGTATGCTTGATCCCACCCTTAGGATTTTCCACAGCCTCATGTGGCTGTGAAAGTTGGACACTGAAGAAGGAAGATTGAAGCAGAGTTGATGCATTTGCATTGTGGTGCTGGAGAAGACTATTGAAAGTACCATGGGCTGCTGAAAGGACAAATAGGTCTGTCTTGGAAGAGGTATGCTCAGAATGCTCTTTAAAAACAAGGCTGGCAAGACTTCTGACATACCTTGGACAAATTGTATGGAGGGACAAGTTCCTGGAGGCAGACACCATACTTGGAAAGGGGAGATGCAGTGAAAGATAGGGAGGCATCAACAAGAAGGATTGACACAGTGGCTGAAACAATGGGCTTGAGTATAGACACCCTTGTGAGGTTGGTATAAGGCCTTGGGTTGTGTCAGCCTGTTGCAGTCACTATGGGCTGGGACTGACTTGATGGCACCGAACAACAACGTTCGCCCCACAACAGTTTGGCTGCTTCACAGAAGATCCCATCATGGAGTGAAACCCACTATGCTATATCCATCATGGGAGAATCCTAGTCCACCCAAGTTGACATAAAATCTAAGTATGATAAATCTACTGTTTGTAAAATGCATAGAAAGTTAGCAACCACTATGTTATAGCAGCAAGGGGCATAATATCAATTAAAGTTCTCTTAGAGACTATAAATGGTAAAGTGTTAATTTTCTTCAAAATATAAAATTGTTTATCTACTTCCCTACACTCAGGGGATGGAGGGAAAAACGAGACACTGATACCAAAGAATCAAGCACAAAGAACATATTTTGGAAATGTTGAACGCAACATATGTACAACTGTGCTTAATACAATTGAATGATGGATTGCCATAAAAGTTGTAAGAGCCCCCCCCAATAAAATGGCTAATAAAAAGTAGAGAAAACTTATCAGACACTATTCCCTCTGAAAAGAATTTTGAGGCTAGTAATTGCTTTGATAAATATTTTCTGGGCATAGAGTCACGTGTTTTCCCAATCAGAAGCAGTCATGCCAACGGACCTAATTTCAAAGGAGTGTGGACAAGGTAACAACACTCCGTGCAGGTCGGGCATTCTCAGCCTGATCGACTGCGTTCATGGAAAAGGAAGGTCCACCGTGGTGACCCTGCAGTTCAATCAGACCAAGAAGGGTTGTGCAGGCATGGCCGCGACCCGCTTTAGAACATGTTCTCCCTTCCTGTGCCCACTGTTGTGGACTCCTCATTTCCCCCCAGTCTTTGTTCTATGCTGCCAGGTAACTAGGATTTTTCAAATAGTTTTATCAGATATACTTCATATATAATACAATTGAATCATTCCATAACATTACGATGGGTGTCATCATCCCCACAAGCAATTTGAGAAAACGTTTTCTTCTCATACTGTTTCAACCTCCTCATTCCCTGGCCCCTGGCCCCAATCCCCCATGTATCCTCCTCTCTTGGTTTTCACATACAGAAAATCATACAAGACACAAACCAGAAGCAAGCGAGCAAAGAGGAAAAAAAATCTCCAAAACAATGACTAGAAAAAATGTCGGGAAATTTCTACAAAAAAGCAGAAAATATTAAAAATTGAAGCAACATTGAAATGCGTGAAAAGGAGGACTACATGACAAGGTATTACATTTTAACCTAATTGTCTTCCATAATCAACTCTGATAGCAAAGCTAATCATGTCCCTTGACTATGGTCCGAGTGATTCACTGAAGACAATCCAGGTGTGGACCTGAAACTGGACTTGGGCCTTCCACTGTCTTCCAGAGTCTTCTGCCAACCAGTTGTTCACAGTGTAAGCTCTGATACCATTCCCTCCTTCAGATTTGGATTTTATTATTTAGGATTATTTGATCACACAGGTTGGTTTGCTGCTTCCTTGTGGACTTAATTAGTGCCTCATTTAGATGGCTGCTTTTTTGAGGATAAACATTTAAGACTCCAGATACTATTCTTTCTGGTAACTGGGCACCAATTGGTTTCTTCACCACACTTTGATGTAGCACCCATATCTTCAGTGATCTCTTCATGAGGTTAAAAGCCTGAAGCAGGAAAATGTCATGAGAACAAATTATTCTTAGATTGGAGCTAGAATGAAATTGAAGCCCCCAATCAATTCATATATCTAAAGGTTAGCTGTGTCTCTAGTTTATATATGTCTCATCATTATTGTTTTATGATAAAGAAAATTATAAATGATCCCCTAGGGTATAAGGTAATTCTATTGATAGTGTCATTAATGTAGACAATCATATTGAATTTAAAACATTTAGAAAGGGAAATTGATCAACTCAGACCACAATATATGAATTGTTGACATGTGCAGATTAAAATCTTAAGTAACTGGACACTCTTTACACAAATAGTGGAGATCAGTAATAAGGCAAACTTTTCAAAAATACTCAATTGAAAATGCAGAAACATACCTACCAGACTAATTTGTCATAAGAAAGCAAGGAGTGATGAAAGCTGTGTATATATATATGGTTTGGTAGCTCTAGAATACCGTTCATTAGTCACTCTCAAAGCAAGGGATCTGAACCAAAGTCCAAATATGGATCAATATTCAGATGACACACATGTTAGGCCACAAAGCAAGCCTCGCTAAATTTAAATACATCAAGATACTACAAAACATCTTCTCAGACCACAACTTTTTAAAATTAAATCAATAATCAATAGTAGACGGTGAGAGGGGAGAAATAAAGTGTCTGGGAGTTGAATAACACTCTGCGTAAAAATGAATGAATAATAGAAGAAATTAAGAATGAAGTTAGAAAAATTATTGAATCAAAAAAGATGAAGTTAAAACCCACCACATCTTTCGGTGATGAGCATGAGCTGTGCTCGGAAGGCAACTTAGAGCCATATCGGCACACATCAAGACCCAACATATAGCCTTTAATCCAACATCGTCAACAATTAGAAGAGCAGCAAAATAAGCCTATTCCCATCAGAACAAATGAAATAATAATTAAATTATTATTATTAAGTAATAATTAAATTAATCAGAAAACAAACAATAAAAAATCAAGACAAGTAGTTCATTCTTTGAAAGAATTAACAATATTGATAAAGTACTATAAAATATTACAAAGCAAAGGGAGAAGATGTAAATAGCACACATATGAAACATATGGTTGATCTCATGACAAAAACAGATTGAAATAAAAAGGATAATTAGAAAATCTACACAAACTCATTTGAAAACCTAGAATAAATTGGACGATTTTCTAGAAACACATTACCTACTAGCACTATCCTGAACTAAAGTAGAAACACTGAATAAACTCATAGCCAAAATAGAAATCAATTAGCTTTTTAAAAATATTCCAAACTAACTAACAAAACAAAATAAACAAACAAACAAAATCAAGGCCCATGCCAAAGTGAATTCCACCACACATTCAGAGAAGAGCTGATAGTAATTCTGCTCAAATTATTCCAACCTTCAAAAACAAAAGCAAATTCACTGAGATTGAGTTAATTCCTATTCATAGAGACCGGCCATATAGGATAAAGCAGAAACGTCCCCCTGGATTTCTGAGACTATAAATCTTTGTGGGAGTAGAAAGCCTCATCTTTCTTTGATGTAGTGGCCAGTAATTTTGAACTGTAGACCTTTAGCTAGGCAGCCCAGCTTAGAATCCATTATGCCTATCAGAGCATTGTGAGTCTGAGATTACTCATGGCCCCTTGTTATGTGTGAGGCCAGTCATCAGGATGGCCCTGGCAAAGCACAGGCATTCTATCAACAATTCCGGAGTGCAGACAAGGATGAAAACTGCCTGCTACCACAACCAGGTAGAAATATCACTAAAAGTAAATTTGTAGACCAATATTCCTCATGGATCTAAGTGCAAAAATTCTCATCAAAATCCTAGCCAATTGAATCCAACAATATATATTAAAAATAACACATCATCACTAAATAGGAGTTATATCAGGAATACAAGGGTGGGTCAGCATTAGAAAAACAATCACTGTAATACATATTTAAAAAAACCCACAACAAACAAAAGCAAAGGAAAAGAAGCATAAGATGTCGATTGATGCAGAAAAGACACTTGATAAAATCCAACACTCATTCTGGATAAGAAAAATAAATTTACCAAAAGAGGACTAGAGTAGAAATTCTTCACTATAATAAAGGGCACATATATCCAACAAATGGTCAACTTTACTCTCAACGAAGAGAAACTGGAAGCTTTCCCTTTGTGAATGCGAGGCAGACAAGAATATCCCATTTTACCACTCCAGCGGGATCTGGACCACAGTACAGGGAGACAGCACGTTCGACTGGCGCTACATAGTTCACAAAGAGAACGCTCCATCCTGCCTTGGC
This sequence comes from Tenrec ecaudatus, assembly GCF_050624435.1. Taxonomy (NCBI): domain Eukaryota; kingdom Metazoa; phylum Chordata; class Mammalia; order Afrosoricida; family Tenrecidae; genus Tenrec; species Tenrec ecaudatus. The sequence continues at coordinate 1,291,156 of NC_134537.1, read as the reverse complement.
GAGTAGAAGCTAGGGCCTAAAAGAGCTGGTGAAAAGTCATGGAAGGTGCCCCTGTGGTCTCTCCTTGCCTGGAGGAAGAAGGGCAGTGAAAATGGAGAGAGACATGGACACAAAGAAACAGTGGACAGATGGAGCACACACCCTAGTCTCCACGACCCTGAGACGAGAGGGACTAGGTGGTGGCTGGCTCCCACCACCAACTGCTCTGAAAAGGATCACTTCAGACAGCCCTCAAGAGAGTGGGAGACAAACACGAGCTCACAATCATCACAGACCAGGCTCACTAGTTGACCAGACATGATGGAACTCCCAAGACGTTGGCCCATAGTTACCCTCGGGTATGGCTCTGAACTCACCCCAAAGTTAGAACAATCAATCATTTAAAATAAATGTGCAGCGTTTACCCAAGGACAAAGTTCAGAGGCGTGAAAAAGAAGGAACGGAAAGAACTATAGGGAGAAAGTGGTATAAGAAATGGTACATCGAAGGAGTTGCAATGGATGAGTTGAAACAAAATGTGTAGCATGGTTGAATGCAAAACTGACCATATTCTCTGTAAACCTTAACATTAGCCGAGATAAAACACTTAGAAAGAAAGAAAACTTTAAAAAATGTTTTAAAGAAAAATATTGCTCCAAGTCATTGACCACATTTACATAGTAAGAACAAGTGCTCTGGTGGTTGGGCTACTAACCATAAGGTCAGCTGTTCACACTGCCAACGGCTTGGCTGTGTGGTCCACGAGGATGGATACCCTTAGGAGCACTCTAAAGGTTGCTAGGAGTTGTTACTGACTTGACAGCCCCTTTGGATTTGTTTCTCTCATTTTCCAGCTACTGATATGTATACACACACATTTCCAGGCTGAGCTGCTTCAACAGATCCATATTCCTAAACGCCAAAGTTTGTCTAAAATAACCATAAACCATGACAACATGTGGTCCGGAATAGAACTATGGCATTGATAATGAAAGAAGTTAAGAAATTAAGGAGATAAATTGCGATTTGGCAATGAATGAGATGTTGGAGGTGAATGAGAAGAGGTCTCAAAAATATATTCTCTGTTTTTAGCATAAGAAATTCTGTAGATATTATATTTAAATGAAAAGCAATAAACAATGCATTCAAAGCTCGATTAAAGAATATTTAGTCAACCTTTATAAAAATCTAGACTACCTGGGACTTTGCCTGTTGACAGTGAAGTGATAGAGCAACCCCGTCGTTATGTTGCTGACAATTATTCTCTGCATATGTCAAATATCAGCAATGTCCTCTAGTGAATAGGTTTCAGTGATACTTCTAGACTAAAAATAACTAAAAAGAAAGATATAGTAATAAAAATAATTTGTAAATCATCAAGGGACCATGAAGGTGGAAGAATGGGGAAGCGAGGAGAAAAAAAGAGGAGCTGATACCAAGGGCTCACGTAGAAAGAAAATGTTTTGGAAATGATGATAGCAACATATGTACAAATGTGCTTGATACAATTGATATATGGATTGTTATAAGACCTGTAAGAGCCCCTGATAAAATGATTTATTTTTAAAAAAGAAAGATACTTCCCAAAACTAGCCAAAAAATATCAATCACAGAATAGTACCTGATACATTACCTGAGAGATGAGCCCCCTAGTTTGGCAGGAACTACACGGTAGATGCAGTAACAGATGCAAAATACCGATTATGATGCTGGACAAGGTAGCAATTCATTCTGTGATAAATAAGAGCACCGTACGTTAAGATCAATTATGTGACAATTGAGAACAATACACAAGAGGATGCTGGGAACTCAATAACAAGCTACTCAGACGCTCTGCAATGAGGACACGTGAGACCAAATGAAACAGAGGTGGACCATAGTCCTGGCGGCCTGAGCTTCAGAGGGAATGAGTTGTCAGCTGGCCTCATGCTGCAAGACCATCCTGAACTTTTGCAAGCAAGGTTCAATTGACCTAATGATCTAACAAGAGCAGAGCACCTGATGGCTGGTGCTGAGAAAGATGGGGTCCTCTTTTGTCTCCCACACCCTCTTGATGAACAGAGTGTATGCTACTTGAATGTAGAGACCATCTCAAAGAGATAGCCAAACCCTGGTGGCCAACACTGGGTTGTTCACTACAATGTCAGCAGTTTCAACCCACCAGCTTCCCCACAGGAAATAGATGTGGCTATTTCCTCCTGTAAAGATGTAGTGCCAGCAACAAAAAGCAATCAAAGGAATCCCAAAGGCAAAGAAGTGCAACTCTCACTATTTGCAGGAGGTCCGATTTTATATGTTGAAAACCCCAAAGACTCGACAGAAACCAAAAATGCTGAAAAGAATGGAAAGATTCGGCAAGTTAGAGGGGACAAAGGATTTATACACAAAACTGAACAGGAATCCTCTGTACCAATGGCAAGAACTCTGAAAAAGAAATTAGAACAACAAAACACAACAATAACATTTATAATAGCCACACAGAAGATGAAATACTTAAGGGACAAGGTCTAAGGCATCATGCAAAAAAAGAGAATATATATATATAATATATATATATATATATATATATATATATATATATATATATATATATATATATATATATATATATACCATAGTGAATGGAGGGGGAAGTGCAGAGTGGAGACCCGAGGCCCAAGTGGCGACCACTGGAGATCCCCTCATAGAGGGGTTTAGGAGAGGAGATGGGTCAGTCAGGGTGTGATGTAGTACCGATGAAGAACACAGCTTTCCCCCAGATCCTGGATGCTTCCTCCCCCCAACTACCATGATCCAAATTCTACCTTGCAGTACTGGATAGGGCAGATGTTGTACACTGGTGCATATGGGAGCTGGAGGCACAGGGAATCCAGGGTGGACGATACCTTCAGGACCAGGGGTGTGAGGGGCGATGCTGGGAGAGTGGAGGGTGAGTGGGTTGGAAAGGGGGAACTGATTACAAGGATCCACATGTGACCTCCTCCCTGGGAGATAGACGGCAGAGAAGGGGGCGAAGGGAGACTCCGGATAGGGCAAGATATGAGGAAATAACAATCTGTGGATTATCAAGGGCACATGAGGGAGGGAGGAGCAGGGAGGGAGGGGGAAAAAAAGAGGACCTGATGCAGAGGGCTTAAGTGGAGAACAAATGCTTTGAGAGTGATTAGCGCAAAGAATGTGCGGATGTGCTTTATACAATGATGTATGTATATGTGTGGATTGTGATAAGAGTTGTATGAGCCCCTAATAAAATGTAAAAAAAGAAAAGAAAAAAAAGAAAATGATTAGAGCAAAGAATGTACAGGTGTGCTTTATACAATTGATGTATGCAATGTATGGATTGTGATAAGAGTTGTATGAGCCCCTAATAAAATGTGTAAAATAAATCTAGCCAGAGAAACAAAAGACTTGAACAAAGAAACTACAAGAGATCTACATGAATAAAAAAAAGTATGTGTTCATACAAAGAAGGATTAACACTGTAAAAATGTCAGTATTACTAAAAACTGTAAGCACAGTACAATTCCGATCCATATCCTAACTCTATTCTTTAAAGAAGTGGAAAAGCTTAATTACTAACATTTTTTAGTGACGTTCTTAACGAACTTCTTAAGAAGAAGCAAATGATAGGAGCGCTCCCACTATCAGACTTCAAAATCTATTACACAGCCATAGAAGTACAATCATCCTGGAATTTGTACAATGATAGGTACCCAGACTAATGGAATAGAATATACAATCCAGACATAAGTAACGGATCTTTGATAAAGGGCAAGATAATTAAACGGGAAAGAGTTCCTTCAACAAGTGGAACTGACAAAATTGGATCCCCATCTTCAGAAGAAGGAAACCCATGTCGAAACAAATCAAAGAACTAAACATAAGTCCAAGAGCCGCAAAGATTACCCATGAGAAACTAGGGACAAACGCAAGGCCCTATTGTGGGAGATAGAGTGGAAGACAAAACTGATGACCGGGACCTACTAAAAGCAAGACACTTGTGTGCATCAAAAGAGCAAAATGAGAGCCTCAGACGAGGAAAAAAGTCTGTAGTAATGACAGTCCCTGTATTAGTTAAGGGATTAACCCTTAAAATCGATAGAAAATTGCATATTAACAGTAAGGGGAAAAAAACCCCACACAATCTAATTAAAAAGTAGACAAAAAACAGAAAATTCACAAGAATGACATTCAAATAAGTAACAAACATATGAAAAATGTTCACAATCATCAGCTTCCTCCCCTCAGGAGATGCAAATCAAAGCCATGATGAGATATCAGCTTATACTGACAAAGACGGCCCAATAAAAAACCAACAAAAACCCAAGCTGAAAACAACAAATACTGGAGAGGATGCCGAGAGCTTGGGCTATCATACAATGCTTATGGGTATATGTGTGTGCCTTTATAAAATGGGAATAGTGCAACCTCAGAGGAATTGTAAAATCCACAGGTAAATGTTAAGTCACCTCTCTTTCCCTCCATAATAGAAATCAAATATCCCAGAAAGAAGATTTTAGCTTTTAGAAAAACGAGAGGTTATATCTGTATATAAACTTATGCTGTGTACACTATGTCTGTGTAAAGCTGAGTTCATATGTATTTTATATAAGCTTATACATTTTAAAGTGTAATAATCTACAACATGATAAAATTCTACTTAAGCTATGTCATATAATTTTCAGTTGTCATTGGGCTTGATTTCTTTTTCTTTAAAAAATACAATTGAATTAGTATTAGAAGATACAAAGCCTCTAAACTCTATTATATTCTTTAGCAAATCATTAGATAATAAAACTCAATTTTAGTTATTATTAAGTACAGGCTTTTCCTACTCCAATGTATGTCCTTAAAAAATAAATATATCTTGCTCCAAAATTATAAATATTTCTAGAAAACACTCTCTGATTCATGGTAAATAAATTTCTTGTAAACATTGGCTAAAATAAAGTTTTCTAAAGCTATTATGTACTGAAAATCTGTAGTCAAAGGGTGAGAAATCCAGTTGCTACTCTTGCTTATAGTAGATTTGGAATAAAACTTCTATGGTAAGATTTTAAAATAAACAAAAAAATCTATGCACTAAAATTTATTTCCAGGCAGGAAAAATTTGTGAAGATTTTTCCATTTCTGCCAAACTGTGCAAACACCGAGGAAGCTAGTTTACTGATCCTTGGTGCCCCCATGGCAGAGCTCCCAGTGAGCCACCAGAGAACGAGAGGCAGCCCCAGGTCTTTGACATGTCATTTTGACAAGGCATAATGTCCAATCTTGTTTGTGTATGCCGTTCCCTCTACCTCTCGCCTGCCTCACTACTGGTGCTCTGCCCATGTGCAACACAGATGTTTCACCCCCTCCCTTGCAGGCTTTATTTTTCAAGTAGCTTCCGAGAGCACATGTTTCCATGTGAGCCTGGTGCTTCTTTCTTCCAGCACCTTACGCTACATAAACAATCTTCGTCTGCCCTCTTAGATCTGGGGCATGCCAGACTTTCACAGATGTCGATTTCTTTTTCAGCCTGTTTGCCGCTGGTGAACATGGTCTTCACATAATGTCACCCTTCCTGCTTTTTTGCCAAATGACTCAGAATGCAGATTTTTCTCCTCCTTTCAACTCAGTTTCCTTCTGTGACCCCAGCTTGTTTTTGTCCCCTTTCTTCTAGGTCTCTCTTTGTAGTAGCTCTCCAGATGGGATCAAGGATGAGCTCTTCCCGCTCCTCACTTTATTCTCCCTGCAGCTGTTTGGTTTGCAGGAACAAGAAGAAGCAAACTTCACATGTGAAATATTTTACATTCATGGCCACCTACGTTTTCTGATTGATTTGGTTGACTTTTGAGGATATTTCACATTTTATTGATTGATTGATATTGGTAGCTGTAATGTTTAATGTTTTACCCACATTTGTATTTGTCCATTACAAAGAGGAGCATAGAAATATGTGCACATACACTCACGTGGCATATAAGTATACATGAAACATCAGGGTAATAGCTACTTCAAAGTAGATTTTTGTATTTTCCGTACATATCTGTTGAGGTTGGATTATGTGCTAAATTTCTTATGGGTGTTGTGATCAGGGCAATAAATAGGGAAGTGTCCCTCTATGTGCAGTTTTTAGTCTAGTGGAAGACATAATCTACAAGTACACAAATAATCAAGATAACTATATGACGGGCCAGCTAAAATGACGTAGGAAAGACCAGCAGGAGCCTTGACCCAACGATCAAGGAAAGAAGACTTTTGTTCACCGTGAACAAACGCCGATCAGACACCTGGTGGAGAAACCAGAGAGATGTCGCTGTGAATGAAGTCACATCAGGAGCAAGGCAGAGTGAAGTAGACTTCAGGCGGGAAAGTTAATGGGGCCTAGATGAGAATAAAAATTGTATTTTATTTGCCCCGGGAGTCTCAAAGGCTTTAAAACTTTTCAGCAAGGAGACAACTTGATATAACTGATGTTTTTGAAATATTACTATGGCTACAATGAAAATTTATTTATAGGGAGGTAAGAGGCAGGAAGCAGATCTATATTTTATAATGATCCATCTTAATAGAATTGTAATGAACCACAAAGGATTCATTTTCACACAGACTTTGCTAGCTCGTGTACTTTCCACCATTCCTCTTCATCAGCCTGTAATATTCTTAGTAAAAGAAGAATGGCCTCTCTATATTTTAAATTAATTCAATTGCAATGTAAATAGTCCGAAGAATTTACTCTTGCGCCTCCTCTTGTCAGGAGAAAGCGAAAGCTGTTTACGCTGTAAAGATTGGCCGTCTCGGACACACACAAGGAGCGGGTTTACTCTGTCCTCTGGGGTTGATAGGACTCGATGACAGTGAGTGAGGTTGACGGTCTGGATCTGCACTTTCATTTTCAGGGCTCTCTCCTCCTGCCCCCCATCCACTCTTCTATGAGCCTCATCTCTCAGGAATTACTCGCTGGTTCCTGACCATCTAGCGTTCCTTTCACTCTGCCTCCTGTTCTTTTCTCCGGGACCTTCCCCCACGCCCACTGTTGAAACAGTCGTTTCCTAGAGAGCTTCTCATGTGAAGCTGTCCTGACCCTCCTTGTATAGGTTGCTAACAAAACTTCCGAAAGATAAATGTTTGTGAATGAGTAGAGGAAGGTGGGAAAAATTTGGAGAGCTAGCGAGGACAAGCATCATAAAGGAGCTTGCTGGCAAGTTAAGGACTTGTTGACTTACTTGTACTCCAAGGATATTGCCTGTGAAAGCAACATCCAGGAAATCACGTGATATAGTGCATCGGGCAAATCTGCTGTGGAAGCTCTGTGAGCGTGACTTTGACAGTAAGGAATCTCCTATGAACCAAACGGTGTTTTCATTGTCCTCATGCACGTGCAAAAGACGGGCATGAAGGATTCTGAAGAAGATTCGATGCCTCTGAATTATGGTGTTGATCAATAATATTGAATATCCTCTGGCTTATTAGAAGAAGGAGCTTAGAAGCCAGGAGGATGCGCATTCTTTGGGTCTGGTGATGGGGAAAGACCAGGCCCTGAGGAAGGACTTCCTGATTGGCTAAGCGGAGCGTCAGTGAAAGTAAGACCACTGAGCAGATGTAACCATGGGTTCATAGGTGGGGATGATTGTAAGGATGGCCCAGGAGTTGACAGTGCTTCATTTTGAGGGGTCATAGTGTCACTATGAGCTATAACCCCGTTTGAAGGCACCTATCACCATCAACAACAGCATGAGGATGGCTGCCCTGAACACTCTTGTATAGTTTGTGTTAGACACCTATTTTCATTTTGTTTGGATAAATACCTAGGAGACACATTGCTTTTCATAGAGTGGATGTGACTTAAGTTTATGTGAAATAACTAGAGCATTCTGAATGGTTGTACCATTTATATTCCTCATGTAAAACAATTTTAAATGTAGTTTAAAAAGCCCTGGTCCTTCTTTAACCCTGTGTGTTACATGGTTTAAAATATTTATCATATCTTTTAATAGAAATTTCTGATTTTGTTTAAAATTCCAAGGAATCAGTTTTATTTTTTAAGCGTTTACATATTATGGTAATTAGTAAAATATGCAGGTTGATGTGTTTTATTAAGTAATTAATTTATTTATTCTGTTAGTACATGTATGTGAGTAGGGCTTTAAAACATGGAAACATTCCTTTATTTTTACATTCCTAGAGACGTAAAATACCTCCCTCCCACTGCCCACTTGCTTATGTAGGAGTCATTGTATAGATAAAAATAATTTTGGCATGTTTGGATGTCAATAAAATGATTAGTGGTTCAAGCTCACCCCTATGGCCTCAGAAGGAATGCCTAGTAATTGACTTCTGGATCATCAGACTTTGAAAAGGAGCATAGTTTTACCTGATACACACGTGATCTCCGTGAGCCAGAATTAACAACATAGCAATTGGTACTGCTCACACAGGTGGGAAGTTTCTTTCATAACAGGAGTGAGCCACAGCTGATTTGGTACCTGTGTTCCCAAAGTCACAAGTTCGTTTTCTTTCTGCCTGCCCTTCTCCCTCCCTCCCTTCCTTCCTTCCTTCCTTCCTTCCTTCCTTCCTTCCTTCCTTCCTTCCTTCCTTCCTCTCTTCCTTCCTTCCTTCCTCTCTTCCTTCCTTCCTTCCTTCCTTCCGTCTTGTTTCCTTCCTTCTTTTTATGTCTTTTTCCCAGTTTCTTCATTTTTGAAGCAACATTGTTGAAGACCTGAGTAACAGAACCAGCAGTGGAAAAATCCTTCTCAGTGATGAGTGGCCAGCAGGACAGATAGAAAAGTCTCTTGAAGCGGCAGAGGGTTCAGTAGCTGAAAGAACCGAGCAAAGTGGCCAATATTCTAGTATGTTCTGCTGTTAGACAAATGTCCCAGATAGGAACGTGCCTTGAAATGTGTTTGTTAAACCTTCCCCTAAAGCGTTCAGTGCTCTTCAACTTACATCAGAAGAGCAGTGTCAACATTCGCAAGAGACTCAAATTATGTTTCTCTGAAATTTCTTTGAGTTTGGGGAACAAAAAGAAGTCTTAAAGGGGTAAGATCAGAGTGGTGTGTAGAAGGGATAAGGTTCCCTATGAAATGCTCACAGGACAGCCCTGGCTACTGTCGAAGAAGGAACAGGTGCATGCTGTTATGGGAAAACAAAAATTCCTCAGCAAAACGTACTTGGACTTTTTCTCACCAGTGAGCTTTGGATTTTCTTAAAATTTCTTCCTAATAAGCCCCTTTGTCCCTTGAGAAAATATAAAATTTTACCCATTTGGAATTAAAGCAATGCACAAACAAACAAAACCATTTCCATAATCTTCTCTACCTCTAATTCAACCAGCCTAGCTAGTTTGTAGAAGCCATCATCTTGATTGGATCTTGCTTTGAATCATGTTGATAAGTCCAAGACTCATCTCTTGTGTTAGGTTGGGTTCTCTAAAGAAGCAAAATCAGTTATGCTCATGTGTGCTGTATGTAGACAGAGATTCATATCAAGACCTAGCTCACCCAGTTGAAGAAGTGGCTAAGTACAGTCAGATTTAAGTCTACGGGTCAGATATAAGCTGAAAGTTTCTCCTGACTGCTGTCGCTGCAGGACCTGGTGAACATGAAGCAGGAAGGTGTGGTAGGAAGACCACAGGCTGGTGGATGCAAAGCTTTATGATTCAGAGATCATTTGAATGAATCCAAGTTTGGCAGTCTGATGATGGCTCCTGGGATAAGCAAGACTATGACCAGATGAAAGAGATCTGTTTTCCAAAACTGCATGGCTGCTTCACGGGATGTCCCAGCATGACATTAATACACTACAATCGATGGGAGAATCCTGGCTCACTCAAGTTGACATAAAACCTAACTAACACACCTCCATTGTACCTAATTTCATAAATCATGTTCATTCATTTCTAACTTTCTTAAAAGACGGATAGAAAGATGAATTCTTAAAAATACCTGATTTTTGAACCATGGATGAGGACCCATCCTAGTTTTTAATTTTTTTTAAAGTTTTGAGACTAAGGTAAGTGTATTAGGGAGTACCCTCCAACCAGATTTTTTATTTTTCAAAGCTTTGCATGTATGTATGTATGTATTTACAAAACAACCTTACCACCTTCAAAGTACTCTCCATTACACGTAATCCATTTGTCAAGTATGTGATTCCATTCTTGGAAACATTTTTCAAACTCATCTGTTTGGGTGGCTGACACCTCCCTCGTGTTTTTCTTCACCTCTTCTCCATTGTTAAACCGCTGTCCTTTCATGTCCCTATTCATTCAAGGAAACAAAAAGAAGTCCCATGGAGTGAGGTCAGGTGTGTGGGGCAAGAGAGGCATGCTGTTGTTTTTTTTTCCAACAACTGGCACTCTAAGATGGGTGCGTGATCAGGTGCATTGTTGTGGTGGTAAAACCAGCCCCCCATTTGGCGCAGATCAGGCCTTATTGTCATGCACTGTTACACAATCTTTTCAGAACCTCTAAATAGAAAGTTTTATTAACAGTCTGATCTTGTGGAATGAACTCCAAATGCACTACAAGTTGACATTTTCATCTGTTCAGGAAGTTGACAGATGTCCAAATTGACATTTGGAAATATGGGGAGAACACACTTGATTGTTTTTCCATAGTGCTGCCTTTGTGAGCTGTGATTGACATCACAACAGTTTATGGCACATTGTTTCAAAGTAGAAAACAAAATTTCACAGCTTATCTTAAGTTGGCCATCACAGAAAATGGGTACAAATGAAACTGCTTTTATGAAAAATTCAATGTGACCAGAGAGAACCTTCCCAGGCAACGTCACTGGGCGCACTAACCAAAGTGAGTTGTCCCATGCTCACCTAGTGGGGAAATACCCATGAAAGCTCTCCTCTGTCCAATATAATTCCATTTTGCGGGGTGCCCCCACATAGTGCCGAGAGAAGATCATCTGCAGCCATTCACCAAGGCCAGCGATGTTTTCAAGCAGGTTTTGTTGGGGTACTCGAGCATGTATGCCCCAAAGCTTACCAAGCAGCACTCTGAGTAACGCTCACATTTTTAAGTTAAGGAAACCAATTGCCATTAAGTGAATTATGAGTCATAAATAACCTCATAAGTGTCTAAAGTATATTCTAAAGAAAATAATTGAATAAACATGCTTGCATTTCATAGAGTTTTAAATGTCTAATTTATTGGAAGCGGTTCACCAGGTGTGTCTTCGGAAGCACCTCTCACTGAACAAAACGTTCCTTTTGCACCAACCAGAAACTCCATGTAGTTTTTTAAAGTAAATAACAAGTTCTTGATTATTTAATGTCCTTTAATTCTGCACTCTATATAAAAGTCGAGGAAAATCTGTTTTATTTAGTCTAAAATCTTATTTACAGTGCATTTCTATGTAGTAATCCACTGGTAAATATGTTAAATAACTGTTTCTCAATCAGGGAAACTTTGTTCTCTCCAGCATACCATCCACGGTGGCCTCCACACATCCTAGAATACACAGGATAGTCCTTTAAAACAAATAATTTGCTTGCCAAAAATGTCAATAGTATGATTTGAGAAGTAGGTTATTGTGCCAACCTGGCCAATAAGAACATGTGGAATTAATAACATTGCAGTTTGATTGGAGGGCAAAGAGATAAATGGATTGGCAAGGCCTGTCTATCTCTCTCTTGCTCTCTGGTGATCAAACCAATGTGTGGCTGCCTTAGCTAGTTCTCTGCCTCAACCTTTAAGCTACACCACCTGTGGGACACCCAACCCGTGGACTGTGTTGCTAGAGCTTGAGACCTGCTTCACCACACTGCTAGTGTGTACATCACTTGATCTGGGGACTGTCAGATCCTGTCATCTGGTTGACTGTTGGTGAGCCGCCCTGCTGTTTGCTGCCAATGGCCAGACTGCCTGCATTGCCCTATTGAAGATTCAGCTGTTTGCTTCCTTGACCTTGGAGCCAGCAGCCCTCGTGAGTAGAAGGACTTCCAGTATATTAACTATTTCACGGCAGTGCGTTGAACTGAGCCCTCTCTACTGCTCCGTGGACTAATTAGCTGTTATATTCCTTTGTGCTGTATATAGCTATGCATATATATATATATATATATATATATATATATATATATATATATATATATATATATATATATATATATATATATATATAAAATCATGTGTCCTGGTTTTGTTTTGCTAGAGAACCCTGCCTAACACAATTGGTATGAGGAGTGGTTCTAGAGAAACAAGATCATAAATATGGGCTTCTCAAAATGGCTTAACAGCACTGATAATGCTATCTCTACCCTTGAAGCCACAGCCAAGTCTGCCACTCTTACTAATCCATGGTGTGAAGGAGTAAAGCTAATATACACAGTATCACCACCAATAGATGAAGTGCTGGTTACAGGAGAGGCTCTGGGTGATCATGTGTTTGATATTTTCCAGAAGCTTTGTCAGGATGAGAAGTATAGGGAAGCTGGTTGGCTGGTGATCCTCACAATAGAAAATGTGATCAAGGAAAGGCATAATCTCAGAATTTAAAAAGCATGTCTCAAGTGCCAAATAACAGACCTAACAGCTTCTGCATGTGCTTCAAAGGAGAGCCATTCTCCTCTAGTCATAGAGCTGACATTGATGAAAACCAAATCCAGAGTCTCATCATAGGGGTAGTGGACTTACGGTGTCAGCTGAATTGCAGGTCTAGAACAGTGTCTGAGATTAAAGTAAGGGAATTAATCACAAAGAATTGGAACCCTGAAACATGAGATGGGAATATATGAGCTGATGTTCCAGAAAAGGAAGCCTCTAGAGATGATTGAGTCACCCCGGTCAATAGATCCACCCCTCCCACCTACAGGTATTCATCCACTGTCAGTCAAACAGCCCACACCTGAGAAGATTAACCAACTTGTTCAAGCTGAAATGCCAGGTGGGGCTGCATCTGTAGCATTGCCTGGGGAAATACCTTAAAAGATATTGCTGAGAGCACCCAGGAAATACCCCCCCACCCATTATTTCCTCTAGACCTGTGACTAGAATTAAGTCTCAGAACATTCCTAAAGGTGAGGTTCAGACGATAACTCAGGAAGAACTGCGCTATACTCATAAATGTCTGCTTGAATGTTCTAATGCGTACGAGCAAAAGCCTGGGGACTATCCCTGGGGATGGTTACTAAAGGTGTGGGTGCAAGGAATGTAACATTAGCCCAGTCTGAGTTTCTGGATATGGGGCCCCTAAGCACAGATTCTTATTTCAATGTCTCAGCAAGAGAGGCTAAGAGGGGATCTAATTGCTTATTTGGTTGGTTCACTGAAGCAAGGGCTGCCAGATGGCCTAGATTAGACCAATTTGAGGTACCTGACCTACCTTGGCACACTGCTGAAGAAGGCATACAAATGCTTAGGGCAATTTGCATGTTGGAATGGATCTATTAAATACTCCCATAGACCCACAAAGGGAGTGCCCCGAGGACATACTCTTCACCACAACCATAAGGCACACATTTGTGAAGGGGGCCCAGCATCTCTGGGGACTCCTGTGATGGCTATTTTATGTGCACCAGGATTAACAGTGGGAACTGGCCTAAGGGAACTACCCTCAGTGGGGAACATTTGCCCTCAGTGGGGCTGATTAGGCCCTGTGGTGGTAGAGGGCAGGTGTCAGCACTGAATCAACAGAGACAGGTTGGACGTGGTTATAGTAATGGAAAGCAAGGTTTACATAGTAATCAAAGCAACCTGCCTCTTTGTGGTCCTTTGGCATCGGCTGCTTAGCCACAGTTTCCCGTGGGGTGAAATACATGGGAAGCTTTTTGAATATTTCCGTGATCTATGCAGGCAGATGGATGCTGATGAGGTGAACAGAAGACGCTTTGCGTCGTGTGTAGGAATGGGGATAAGAAGAATCCTTTTAAAAGCATAAAGAAATGTCCTGCGTATGGTTGAGGTTTTTACTCCTTTGAGTGGAATAAAAAGACTACCATTGGACCCCTCTCTAGGATGGTGTTGGACTCAAAGCTGAAACAGGCAAAAGAAACAGGATCTAAAAAGTCTGGTTGGCTTTCGAGAGTTGGAAGTGACATTTGGAGGGGAGTATTGGGGTCTCAGTTGGGCTTCGGAGGAGCCGATTTCTGTGTTGATTTCTTCGTGAAGAGAATGTTCTTGGCAATCTATTGACGTAGCTCCCTTGCCCATTTCTTTTTCTCATGCCATATTATTTTTCTTTTCTAGCGCGTTCATAAATTTAGAAACAATTGCTATTATTATTGCTACTGTTACTGTTCTACTGTCTATGTAGCTCTCTGAAAAGGAAACTCCATGAAGACAGGAGTGTATTGTGTGTCATTGAACACTGTGCTCAGTTCCTGCTATTGAAAAGGGGCATAAATAGAGGTTCTTATTTTGTATTATATGAATGAGTTAAAGAAATCTTTTAATAGTTTGACTGTTTGTTAAAATTCACCTGTATTTAAAGAGCAGATAATATTTGCCTTTTCTACCATCTTCCTTGAAAAAGAACTTTTGATGAGAAAGTTTACCTTACTTCCCTTTTGTTTTATTCGTCTTATGAGGAAGAAGCAGGCAAAGGAAAAGCCAAGGGCTCACGACGCTGAAGGAGCCCCTTACTTGATCCAGCTCCTTGTTAATTATATATGGGTATCTTTCACTGTTGAGTTCTGTCTGGCAAATTTTCCTCTCTTCTAACTTCTTAAGAACAAGAATATAAATTTTAGATATATGCTTTCTGAGTATCACATCATGAGATTAACTTTCAAATTTACTATCAGAGAACAAAGAGATTATAGAATATTCACTAGGAACTGAAGTTAAGGGCTTGGGGGAGATATGAAGAATGGAATATAAGAATGAGTCAAAGAGAAAGAGGCATTTTGTTCGCATAATGCAAAGTTAACCACCATTGCCATGGCTGAAAATAAACATAAAACGATTTAAGATGCTATCTGAAAAGGATACACTCAATTAAATGGCCATAGACGGAATGGAAAAATAAGAGTCAAGACTATCGTTTTATCTCACCGGGGCTTTATTCATTCACAACAGTGGTGTTATTTGCAGTCCCCCTACCAGGATTCATGAAAGATGTGATCCCAATTAAAAATTCTATCTATCTATCTATTATCTCTCCCTCCCTACCTTTTCAATATACACACACATCAGAGAGCATATATAATGATTTTCATTCTTATTCTAAAGAAAATAATCAAACAAATATGCTCGTCATCTTTGTGGCCCTAGATAAATGTTCTGTGTCACATTTAGTTCTTTAGACGATTTTTGAAAATTGGACTGTTCAGAGAACACGTCCATAATTTATAGTTTTTCTGAGTAAACAACAAATTGGAGAGAGAACAGACAAGCATTAATAGAATTATTAGAGGCCCTTGTCCCTTGGGGAATTAAGAGTAAGAGTGCAGATGGCATTCATAGTTATTGTATAGCTACTAAATATTTTAAGCATGATATTGTTTTATGATTTAGAAATATCTACTTGTAAAGCCTTGCCAAGTTAGTCATGATAATTTACATTTACCCAACCATTGGATGAGTAAGTCTAGTTGAGCTCTTTGTGTTGTTCCTGTATCACACTAGCCAGACGTATAATAATGCATTTGCTATTTTACCCATTTATTTATCATGCTTGGATATATATGAAAGCTTTTGAAGGCAGGAACCATGTTTTCTTCATCAGTGTCAATAGAAATAAACAGTGCTCAGTAATTATATATTGTATAAATAAATATATTAATTGGAAAGATTTTTGATACTTGCTAGTGACTTTTAAAATTCCAGATATATGATTTTTTACATGTAAAACACTTAAACAGAGAAAGTGATTTAAAAGTCTTGAAAATTTTTATTTTAGAATATTATTCATTTTAGAATATTTAAAATATTCTAAAATTTCATATTAGAATTTTGCTCTATATTCCAATAGTCATGAAGAAGGACATGTTGCCTGAGAACTTGTTGGCTACTATAGAGCTGATGTGGACACTTATTCACATCAACTACATTTAATGGAGTGAAACTCCCCCTGAACTATGACATAAGCTGTCATCAAGAAAACGAAAAACACATGATGGCAAAATTGTGAAGAAACTGAATCTGTCATCTGCTGCTGGTGGAAATGGAAATTGGTACCTAGGCTATGGAGAGCAATTTGGCAGTTCCTCAAGAAGTTAACCCAAGGGTCTAGTAATTCCACTCCTAGATGCATACCCCAAAGATTTGAAAGCAGGGTCTGAAATGGAAACTTGCACACCACTGCACATTGCAGCATGATACACAATTGCCAAAGGTATAAACAAACAAATTATCCATTAGCAGATGAATAGATTAAATATGGTGCATAGAATACTGTATTATTCAACCTGCAGAGAAATGAAGTTCTAATACATACTATGACTTACACTTAAAAAATAGTGATATTTTGGTCAATCTTCCTTCCACAAAATAGCACTAATTCTGGGTTAACACCCTTAACACCTAGCAACTCAATGCTAACTTTCAGAAAAGATTTTCACTATATTGTAAATGCCAATGTTCTGTTTCTGTTCATTTCTTTTCAGCTTGCTTGAAACTGATTGGCTTGAGTCAGGAAATGACTGGAATTTGTGTAAACCTTTCCCCCCACCCCCTAATGTCTCAGCAGCTTAGTAACAGTTAAGGATGGCTAAAAAAATTTATGATTTTTAGCTTTAAGCTCCCTAAACACTCATTGTTAATCTTAAATACTACAATTCCTCCCACCACATTCCCATCTCCCACCCAAGTTTATCTATTTTTAAAGCATTTAATTTGGAGTTAATACAGATATATTATGATTCCCTAGTTCAATCATATCAAGCAGTATTCTACAACTGCTACCACAATCAGCTTCAAAACTTTCTTTTCTTTCCAAAAATCCTTGACATCCCCCTTTTACACACCACCACCACCACCACTGCACACTCACCCCTGGAATCCTTGTTCTACTTGCAGTCCCTATAAATTCATCAATCCTGGGTTTCATATACTGAAAGACAGAAAAACATATAACAAAAGTTCAACAGGGTGACCCCAATGACATAACACCTCTGAGATAAACCCCAAGAAAAGCAAACAAAAAAATACAGAAAATACTGAAAATCAAATCAGGCCCAAGCTGCAGCAGAGGGGGGGAATCAACTGACAAGGTTTTAACTCTTCAGAGCAGGTTGATCATTTTGTCTTCTATAGTCATCTCTCCTAGGCACTCTATTTCGTCACTGCTTTTGCTGCCACCCCTCTATTTTGGATAGAGGGAGATCAACGGAGCGTTATTTCCCATGTAGTCCCGCAAACATATCTTGGGCTCCCACTGCCATCCTTAGGCTTCTGCAAACCAGATTGTCGCAATATAGGCTCTAATTACCAATTCCTCCTTTGACTTCAGATTATACGACTCACAATCCTTCAGTGACTGATATTGGTCAACATCCTTCTTCCCTGCAAACTGAGTTGACATCTCACTTAGATGGTTGCTGGTTTGGAAACAAGCCATTGAGACCACGAACACTGTTTGATCTGAGAGCTAGGAGACTATCTGTTGCTTCCCCACACCTTGCTGCAGCTTTCTACTGAGGTTACTTCCCGAGGGCCATGCTTTAAGAACTACTTGTTCTTAAATTGGAACTAGGATTTAGTGTGAGCCCCAAAACCATTCCTGGATTTGTTTTGTTGTTGTTGTTTTTAAATCTGCCTTTGGCTCCTTTTCTAATCCTCCTTGTTAATTTATGGTAGAGAGTCTTATAGATCATCCCCTCAGAGCATAGCGATCTTCCATTAATATCGTCCTAATAGCCCCTGCTACTTATTCTTGAAAACCCTGTTTTGAGAGGGATATTGGACCAATATAGGTTCACTCCACATCACAGTACTTGAATTCTTCACTTGTACAGAATCAACCTTTTCATGGCTGGACATAATTTACACAAGCAACAGGGGTTAACTGTCAGGGAAAATTTACAATAATATTCATTGAAAATGTCAGTCACAGGTTTGCCAGAAAAAATATGTATCTTAATACAGCATGTAGGGCATTGATGTAACAAGACCATGTTTATCTACCTACCAAGAGTTCAACAATCTTGAATGGTTATTTTTGCTTCCTCAGACACCATGCATTTTCCAAGTGAAGTCTGGTGGTTAACAGTGTGTTGGGGGAGGGTCCCGTTCACACAGTGCCGTTTCAGCATGGAATCTCATTGATGCAGTCACGAGAACATGCTCTGACCGTTGAAGATCCAGGATTCAGTGTCCCAGCTTTCCAACCGGGACCTGGCCTGAGTCCCCAGGATGCAGAATATGGCCCATCTGATGCATATCATCAGGGACACACCCCCACTCTGTTCCCTGAAAGCATTTTCAGTCACTCTTCACGCCAAATGGAGGTCGGTCATCTCCCTTTTCCTACCATCACTCGTGCATTTGTGTTCGCCGTGCATTTGCCCCCTTTCCTGTCTCCTGACTTGATTTTCCCATCAGTATCCCTCATCCCTCTGATAGGCTGTCTTCCTGTCTGGGGAGGCAGGAGGACCTCATCATAGCTTTGCATGGATGGCACTCAATAGACAACATCCCCTCTCCCTCCCTGAACGATTTGAACCCAGCTGACGTGAAGCATCCTCCCGCAAAGTCACCTTTAAAATACATCCCTAGAGAGGAGGATGGTTGATGGTGCAGTGGCGCCAGGCAGGCTCTCTGCCAGGCTGTCTGGCCACCCTGACCAGCAGACTGGATGCCCTGCAAGCCTGAGATTGTGCCCGTTCTGCTGCTTGTTCCTTCAGCAGTGGACTCACACCTTAACTTTCCTTTTTTGATTGACTAGCTTCACTCAGCAGAATGTCTTCCAGGTCCTCTCTTGTCTTGAGGTGGTTCGTGGTTTCTTTGTTGTTTTTTAGGGATGCATTCCATTGTGTGTATATGCTAATTTTTTAGCCACTCTTCTGCTGATGGCAATTTAGGTTGTTTCGAACTTCTTGCTATGGTGAAACATGCTGCAGTGCACATGGGAAGCACACGTCTCTGTTCATGATCTGTTTCTTATTTCTATTGGGTACATGCACAGTAATGGTATCGTTGGATCATGTAACCTTTCATTTGCTATCTGTATTGCCTTCCACAGCTGCTGCATCGATTTACAAGTCCACCAGCAGTGGATAAGTATCTAATTCACCATTCTCACCAGCATTGGTTGTTCTCACTTTTGTTTTTTAATTGAGCTACAGTTAAGAGTGGTACGTGGTATCTCATGGTTGTTTTGACTTACATTTCCCGGATGACTAGTGAACGGGAGCATTTCCTCATGTGGTTATTAGTCATTTGAGTGTCATCCTTTGTGAATCATCTGCTCAGGTCCTTTGCCCACCTTCTCTGAGGGTGATTAGTTTCTTTTCTTGTTGCTGGCTTGCAGTATACGGAAGATTTTAGTAATTAGCCTTTTGTCTGTTATGTTGTTGCTAAATATTTTTTTTATCAATCTGTGGGCTCTTTTTTACTCTTATAATTAAAATTTTCAATGTACACAATAGTTTTATTTTTGAAAGGCCTAACTCATCTACTTTTGCCTTCCATGGAGTGTGCTTCCTTTGTTGTCTCTGATATCCTGTATGTTTGCTGCACTGGGGCACTTCATTTTGTCCTAATTTCATTGATGCTCTTCATAGATTTGGGTTTTATATTCAGGTCTTTGATCAACTTTGAGTTTGTTTCTGTGCACGGATTTATATATGGATCTTGTTTCATTCTTCTGCCAGTGCAAATCCAAATTTTCTAGCACCATTTATTGAAGAAGGCACCTGCTTCACATTTAATGCTCACTGGCCTTTGTCAAAAATCAGTTGTCTAGATGTGGATGTTTTTATTCTGGGGTTTCTGTCCCGATCTATTGGCCAGTGCATCGATTATTATACCAGTACCAAGCTGTTTGGAGCACGGTGGCTGAGTCGTAGGTTTTGAGGTCAGGTAGTGCACAACCACCTACTTTGTTCTTCTTTTCGAGGGGTTATTTGCCCATTTTGAGCTTCTTCCCTCTCCATATGAATTTGGTAATTAGTGTTTCCAATTCTTTAAAGAATGTTGCTGGAATTTGGGTTGGGATTGCATTGAATTTGTAGATTACTTTAGGTAGTGTTGATGCTTTCACAATATTGAATCTTCTGATGCACAAACATGGGGTAGTCTTCCATTTGTGCAGATACCTTTTGGTTTCTTGTAGTAATGTTCCATAGTTTTCTTTGTACAGGTCTTTTTCTTGGTTAGGTTTATTCCTAGGTACTTCAGCTTTCATGTGGCTTTTGTGAGTGGTGCTGCTTTCTTGATGTCTTCTTTTTGGTATTCTCATCACTGTTATGTAGGAATCCAATTGATTTCTACTTAATCATGTGTCCTGCTACGCTACCAAAGTCTTCTATTGTTTCCAGCACTTCTATTGTGGACACCTTAGGATGCTCTCTCTGTAAAATCATAGCATCTTTAAATAGCAAAAGTTTCACTTCTTCTGTGCTCAATTGCACTCCCTTGATTTCTTGCCATTGCCTTATGGTACTTGCTAGGACTGCCAGAACAATTGTTCAATTGTGTTGTTCAGTACTTCCATTTCTTTATTGAGTCTCTTACTGGATCCATCTTCCTTTTAGAGTGGTGTATTGCAGTCTCCTACTATCTCTGCTGATCTGGTGATTTCTTTTTTCATCTCTTTCAGGATTTGGTTGATGAATTTTGAGGGTCTTTTGTTTGGCACATATAGGTTTATTATGGTTATGAGTTCTTGGTCTATTGAGCCCTGGAACATTATGTAATGCCCATTCTTATCTCTCCTTATGTCATATAACTTGAAGTCTGTTTTTTCAGAGATTAATATTGTGACCCCTACTTTTTTTTATTGCCATCAGCTTGGTAAGTTTGTTGCCATCTTTGACTCACACTCAGTTTTTGTCTGTGAGATTGAGATGTATCTCTGGACGGAAGCAGATTGGATCTTATTGCTTAAATCAGTCTGTTACTCTTTGTTTTTTATTGGTTCATTTAGTCCATCGATATTCCATGTAATTAAATCTAAAAGTAGAGTGGTTGCTGTCCTCTTGTATTAATTGTGCTTGATACTTTCCTACCACCCGCCCCCCCCCACACACATTTTATGGGGTGGTGTCTATGTGGGAGAAGTTTATTCATCTCTGTCTCCCCTCTAGATCTGTATTATTTGGGTACTGTTTTTAGTACTTGGTTTCTGGGGCTGTTGTATCCTGTGGTGCTCTTATGTTTGAGTGCTGCAGTTGTTGGTTTTCTGACCATAAAGAACGGCATAATTTTTTGTAATGCTGGTTTTGTTGTGAAAAGTTCTCTAAATATTGCCTTCCTTGAGAACATTTTTATTTCTCCTTCAAATTTGATAGATATCTTTGCTGCATAAAGGATTCTTGGATTTCAAGTTGTTGTCTTTAAACTCATAATATGCTACTCTAATGTCTTCTTTCCTGCCTGGTGTCTGCAGAGAGGTATGAGCTTATTCTTACCTGCTTGCTTTTTTCTCTCTAGCTGCTCTCAAGAGTCCTTTTCCTCTTTAAGTTGGATAATTAGACTACTACAGGTCTTGATGTGTTTTGGGGGAGTTTAATCTTTTTGGTGTTCTCTGCTTCCTGTGAGGTTATCGTCTCCTCCTTTGTGATATTGGGGAACCCCCCCCCCCAAGTATTCCCTTATTATTTTAACTGTACACTTATTTGTTTCTTGCTGCCTGGGCAGACAAATACTTAGACTATTGTTTTAAAGTCTATGGTATCGATCCAGTCTAATCAAGATTACAATGGTCTCTGCCTAATAGTAAGGCTGTTTGAGACTTGCCTGTGGCTAGAGTGGATCTAAGAGTGGCTGAATCTGACCAGACACTCTGCAGGTGGGTTTGGCTCCACAATCCCCCATAGCCCTCACAAATTGGGTATTCATAAGTGTTAGCTCTGATGCTTTTCTCTTCACCATATTCAAATTTTGCAACTATCATCTTTGGGTCACACAAGCTGGTGTACTTCTTTTGTGTGGACTTAGTTGACTCCTGGCTTAAAAGACTGCTTGTTTGAATACAAGCCTTTAAGACCCAAGACACTATTCTGATTGATAGTTGGGCACCACCTACTTTCTTCACCACACTTTATTGTAGCCCCCTTATCTTCAATGATCATTTCATGAAGGTGAGAACCTAGCAGGGTCATGATGTAAGAAGTGATTGTTCTTAAGTTGGAGCTAGAATTTAGTAGGAGGCCAGGGCACATTCTTAAAAGCCCATTTTATGCTTGAGGGGCAACATAACACAACATAATCCTGCAGCAACACCTCACAGCCATTGTGGAGATTTTGACACATAGTGACTGTAGAGGACAGGGTAGAACTGCCTCTAATAGTAACCACTGAATTAGGCGAGGCTGACTACAGAAACAAATCCAATGATACTCATATGTGTGTAAGACGGAACTTTATATAAAAGAACAATTGTATATTGATAAACAACCCAGCAAAGTCCAAATCAAGACCATAAGCTCAATATTAGCCCATATGTCTGATACTAGTCCATAAATTGGTCTTCAGACTCATGCAGCACATTCAATGATACCGAATGCAAGAAGATCACAGGCCAGTGGGTAGAAAATATTGTGGATCCAATGCTGTTGTAAGCACGTCAGTGCTGGCTCCTCCAGCTCTCTGACTGTGGCTCCACCAGCTCTCTGAGTGGCTTGCCAGCAGGAAGGTGAAGCAGAGATATAGTGTGTCTCACCTCCAGGGAGAAAGAGAGCATGTTCCTAGAATTCTCATGAGAAAGCCACACCCACAAGGAGACATCATCAGGCTGTGTGTCCTGATTGACAGGCTAGGCTCCACCCCTTTGCCCTAATGTCCTGAAGTTGACACAAGATTATGTAAGTACCACAACCACTGTGGCACCAGGGTTCCTAATCCCTAGAGCAGTAGTTCACGTTTATGAGATTATCACTGAAGTAGTTCTCAAACTTGGTTCACAATAGATGTACCAAGAAAGGTTTTAATCACCATGATGATCAGGCCTCAACTGTTTCCAGTTCAATCAGAATGTCTGAAAATAAGACCTAGTTGTCAATATTTTAAACAGTTTTATTTACATATAGTTCACATATCATATAATTCCATAGTTCAATCATTTGAAAAGAATTGTGGAATTATTACTCCATTCACCTTTAGAACATTTTTTCTTTCATTGTAGTTAACGCCCACTTTCCCCTCAACATTCCATGCCATGCCCGTAGGTAATTATTTATCCAGTTACTGCCTCTTTAAATTTACATCTCCTGAATTTCATATAGGGAAAATCATACACCACATAAACAGAAGGCAAACAAGCACAATAATAAAAAGAAACAACTGACAACAGAGAGAAACCTCAATCAAAAAAAGCAGAAAAAGGTAAAAGCGGAAACACCTTTAAAATTGGTGAAAAATGAGATCAAATGATAAAATATTTCATTAGAGCCTAACTGCCTCTGGAGGAGCTCTGATGCCGTGGTGGTTACTCATTGGACTGCAATCTTCATGGTCGGCCGTTCAAAACCAGCAGCAGCTATTCAGGAGCAAGACTGGGCTTCCTACTCCTTAAATACTTACAGTCGTCATTGACTTGGTGGTAATGAGTTTGGTTGGATTTACCTGTGCGGGGGGGGGGGGGCAGGGGCGTGCTCCATTCTTAAAACAGAGAGCTGGAAGGTTGAGGCCACCAGCTACAGTTACATTGGTAGAGATTACACAGAGCCTTGGAATCTCTGAGTGCCTTACTTCTTTGTCTTATAGGCTCACTCTTACTTGGAATCTCTGATAGTAATGGGGTTTTGAAGTTTTTGCTTTTTGCTTTTAGTCCTATTTATAAAACTCTTCAAATGGTTCCAGTCAAGTTTACCTATGAAACAATATCTCTATTCACACAACTGAATAGGGCTGATTTACAATTCTGTAAAGATGGTAAGGTGTGATGATTTTACTGACCTGTAGTACTTTCACCTGCTGAGCAAATCATCTGAGAAGCTGGATTATATGAAGAATAAGGCAACAAGATTGGAGGAAGGTTTATTAACCTGTGGTATGCAGATGACAAAACCTTGCTTGTTGAAAGGGAGGTGGAATTGAAACACTCATTAATGAAGAGCAAAGATTGTAGTCTTCAGTATGGATTACAATTCACTATAAGGAAGACCAAAATCCTCACAACTGGACCAAGATACAACATTATGATAAAAATGGAGAAAAGTTGAAGTCAAAAATTTTGTCTTGGATCCACAATCAATGCTTATGGAAGCCGCAGTCAAGTGATCAAAAGACTATTGATTTAAGTAAATCTGCTGCACAAGACCTTTATAGAGTGTTGAAGAGCAAGGATGTCACTTTGAGGACTAAGATGCACTTGACCCAATCATGGTGTTCTCCATTGCATCATATGCATGTGAAAGTTGAACACTGAATACGGAAGACCATAGAAGAATCGAGGCATTTGAAGTGTGGTGCTGGAGAGGAAAATTGAAAGTACCATGAACTACTCAAAGGACAAACTGATCTGTATTGGAAGAAATAAGGCCAGCGTGCTCCTTAGAGGCAAGGATGGGAGACTGTGTCATACATATTTTGGACATGTTGTCAGGAGAGACCAGTCCCTGGAGAAGGATATCATGTTTGGTAAAAAGGAGGGGAAAGAACAGCAAAAAAGAGGAAACTCCTCAAGGAGATGGATTGACACAGTGGCTGCATCAATGGGCCCAGGCATAGGAACGATGGTGAGGATGGTGCAGGACCACGCAGTGTTCCGTTCTGTTGTGGGTCTAGTCACTATGAGTCAGAGCACTCTCCCTGGCACCTAACAACCATACTTTCACCAATTTTCTACTGAAATTGGGACTTCATTTAAGCTTTTTTCTCCTTTCTGACTAAATAATTTTAGTTCCTCGAATTTATTTTTAACTTCTCTGATCGTCCTGCTTAGTCCCATCTTCAGTAATTTAAATAAAGCATTAACTCTACCCACGTTAGGCTAATCCTTGGATGTGTTTTGTTTGCTTTAACCAATATTTCAATAATTTCCCAACTACTAGCCATATTTTATCTTTTACTCGAGCAACAGCTAAGTAAAGAACACATTATCAGTAAATTCATAGACTAGTTTGAGATCTCCAAAATCTCCTGTAATTCTTGGTGCAGGCTTCATCAAAGAAACGACTGATTACTTTTTCAGTCATTGTAGATGTACGTGATCGTGAGTATGTTCATGCAGAGCAGATTTATATTCTGGCTTATGCCAATTGCACCATACTTTGTAAACTGGCTGCCTCTTTTATTAATAAGAGAAACACAAGTGCATAAGCATCCCCTGACTTTGGCTTGGGTTGTTTTCTTGCACTGATGATGACTTGATTCCACTCCACCCACACTTTCCCCAACTTCTCCTTATGACTCGTGGCTCCCGTTTGTAGAATGTCAGGCCAGGGTCTGAGGAACTTCCTGTAGCAAAGTAAATCGGCCCATTTAGGGATCCTCCCTGTGAGCCTGGCTTCATCAGCATAGTAATCTTTGCAGAGGTGGGAAACCTGAAGTTTAATTAGCTGATTGATTTCCCTGAAAGTTATGATTCTGAAATCATTCTGTTTCTCGGTTGAAGTTGCTTTAGAGGTGAATAAACCTTAATATAACGTTGAGAATACCTAGGCTTAGGTACATTCAGGTCACTTCTCTATTTTAAGCATTAGTTTGGGGTGGTTTTTAACCCAAGATGTATGTTTTACCTACGTAGTCTCATTTTTCTTTCCTTTCAGCTTTGTCTCGCTTAGAAGTTATACACTTGTTTTTAAGATGTAATTACTTTAAAATACATTTTAAAATTTATACCTGGAACTGTTAACGTCTCCAATAATCCCACCCCACCCCCAAAATTGTGAGTATTGGCTGAGAGTTCTGTGAAGCTGCTGAAATGAATGATCAAACCCAGCTGGGAAGTAGGGAATGCTGTGGGAGACAGATTATGTAGGGAACACCAGAATAATCACCAATGATCGTCCTATCTAAAGAGTCTCATTTGAATCGAATATGCAACGTCTCTCTTGCCATGTAAGATCAATTAAAATTGGTACATTTGGAGTGATTATTCCACAAACTCTAAAACTGTATATTGATTTACTATTGGTTT
The DNA here is from genome assembly GCF_050624435.1 of Tenrec ecaudatus. Classification (NCBI taxonomy): domain Eukaryota; kingdom Metazoa; phylum Chordata; class Mammalia; order Afrosoricida; family Tenrecidae; genus Tenrec; species Tenrec ecaudatus. The sequence continues at coordinate 1,264,996 of NC_134537.1, read as the reverse complement.
TCATCTTCAACTTTCTTGAACCTCAGTTTACTCATCCATTAGATGGTGGTAGTTTTCCTAACTGAATGAGGGGATGCTGCATGATTTAAATTTGGGAGAGTTATGTACATATTCAATCTGTGTGCTGAGAAATTAATATGAGTCTTATTTAATCACAATTGAGGAAAGATTGATACACAACATGTAGTATACAGATGGCAAACTTTCAATAGACTACAAACTACTTTATGGATCACACTTCAATATAAAGAAAACAAAAATCCTCACAACTTGACCAAAATGACATTACAAACACAGAAAATGTTGAAGTTGCCAACGATTTCATTTTACTTGGATCCACCATCAACAACTATGGAAGCAATAGTGAATAAATCAAAGGATATATTGCATTTGTGTAATCTGCTGCAATAGACATCTTGAAAGTGTTTCCAAACAACATTATCGCTTAAAGGACTAAAGTATGTTTGATCAAAGTCATGGCATTTTCAACCAGGTC